>NW_028259133.1:338500-677000 GCF_977971745.1 Zootermopsis nevadensis | reverse complement strand
TCTCGGCGGTGAGTCCGAAGATGGCCGTCTTCTGGGTTGTTGTTGGTAGAAGTTTACCGACGTTTCGGATGTCCTTGCTGCCTCCTTCATCAGGGCGATGATCGCGCTGATGATGGAGGCAGGGAGTGGCCTCGAAACTTAAAAGAGAACGGGAGTGTGCAACCACGAATCAGTTGTTGAAGTCCCCGTTTTACGTAAATGGCCGAGTGAGGGCGCGGTCGTCATTACAATCCTCCTCGTGTAACAAGGTAATAGGACACTGAAGTTTTCATTTGCTCCTGCATAATGAAATAATGAAATCCGAGTCTCGCTTTATCTCTGTGGTCCGCTTACCGCGTAATTGGGGAACTTGTTAGCGAAAGTGTCGAAGGGATTTGAGCCCCTTCGCCCTGAATTGGTCAGCGCGTCATAAAATGGAACGAGTGTTTTACTGTTTTGTTCGGGGCCGGCGTCACTGACGACAGAAATAAGCAGACGATTTCGTTGTCAGTTTCTTATCGGCGGGGAAATTCTTTTCAACCAATTTCAGCCTAGGCACCGCCGCTGTCAAAATCTGTCCGACACCCGACGTCGTATTCCGGGAGCCCGGGGTTCACATCTCGGCCCAGAGACTCGCTAAGATGTTCTCTGGCATTCCTAATTCCGTATACGCAAACGCCGGGATATTACCTAAAATTAAGCCTCAACCGCCTCCTTCCACATCCTTTCCACTCCGTTATTAATTTGTCATTCGACGCTCAACAATTACGTATCTTATTCTGCAAAGACGTGTTTTAATAATATAATTTAATCTACTCGCAGTTCAACTTTCTCACTTTTCCGTGGGCTAAAAACTTTGTATGCATTTATTGTCTCTGTCCCGTCCACCTCGGTCTCCGTCATTTCTTTACAGGCTTTTGTGCCTCGTGGATGAACCGTGGACCCTCTCGTGAGCGCGCATCTGTCATGGGCTCCTGTTCCCCGTCGGGAACATATCCTCGCGCATGCGCGTTCCAGTTTCCGTGCAACTTTCCGATTCATCACGACTCGCTCCGCGCGGTAACGGGGTCTCTTCCGCAAAAAAAAAATAGTCCCTGCTTGATTTAGTGTTATTCCTTCCGGTAGCACAATTTTTTTTTGGGGTGGGGGTTAAAGTTCCGTGGTTCTACAAAAACTCACGATTACGTGAACTGAAATCAGTGAGGTTTTTTTTTCGCATTTAGCTGCGTTCAGTTGGCACTGCTGCTCGAAAACCCTCACGCTATTGAAAGTGAGACAAATAATCTTTTAATTAGAGGAGCGAAGTTTAATTAGTTCAAAAGGTGACAAATACAATCGCGCAGTGTTATTTTTTGGAGTCCAGAATCAAATTGTTCGTTCCAGTTAATACTCGCGTTGAGATGTCCAGTGCATTTGGCGCTGCTAAGTGTTGCCAACCACGGTTGTCGGTGATTTACGTCATGGAGAATTCGGTTACAGGTACGAGATCTGTTATTTTTATAAAACTGCAGCCTCCGTGACCTGGGCGGTTGAGTTTATGTCCCTGATGATGGAGGCAGAAGGGACCCCTGAAAGTTAGGTTCACTTCTACCCAGACTACACGTCGCTACAGCCCATAAAACAGCCATCTTGAGACTCACTACTTTTCAGACCTCAAATCCTAATTTTAGACAAGTTTTGAGGTAATTATGAACAAGTCCGCTGTGTTTACGCGAATAGTTGGTAAATCGACTTAACTGATCTTTGAGCAGTTAAGTCGTCGTAACTTAAGTAACTTAGGTTGCGTGTCACACAAAATGTCTCCTCCCAGGATATGCAACCTCTCGGCAACAAAGCTTTTGTCTTTAGCTGTACCAGAATCAGACCAGAATTAGATCACCGAAAGATAAATAAAGATCAATCTTCTTTCTCGCGCTGATAAATCTCCATCATCGATGTCTTTGTAAGCCAATTAGCCAGAGTTTGAGTCTTTGCTCCGAAGCAGCAATCACGTAATAAATTATTCTTTCGACGTAATGTCTCTTATCATTAAACGACGCTGTACCAAAAACTGTCTTCATGTCTGGAGTATAAACGTACGCGCAGAAAGAAATTGTGCGGCCATGAACACTGATAATGCATGAATCTCGGTTGAGAATAAAATTGATTTTACAGAAAAGGAAACGAACGCAATTGAGATCATTTTATTTTCACAGAATAAATTACCGCTTACTTTGATGCTTAAATGGAATAAGTAGCCTTCTTCACGTGCATTTATGAAGCTGCAGTTTGAGAATCGAACACTCGCACTGACTTTGCTTTTACGTTGTTATGAACTTTGCTTAACGCGTAATTTCGTAGGAGGACCGGATGTTTCCGCCCTGCGATGAAAACGTGTGGAGTACCAGCTCTCTGAATTATTGAATGACGTTCAGTCGGAGGACGGAAATATCAATTTTACAAAACAAAACTTGTTTTTAGTCAGCAGGACCGCACAACCGGAGAACCGGAGTCTGGAAAAGAGACTTTTGTGAGAACTTCTTACCTGTGGACGTCGAGGTCGGTGATCTTCGTAGTCTGACGATGGCCGGAAACTGCGAGTGGGTCGTCCTTTGGTTTTACGTCTCGTAGCCACGCGTGTTCTAACATCCAGTGCACCGGAGCGCCTTTTTTTATACAATTTCGCACACCCCGTGATCCGGTAGACGGAAGAGGGGAGGCGTATCTCCTCCTGGAACGTCGCGACGCGGCGCAGGCGTCCTCACCACCGCCACTTCGCTTCCGAATCAAAATTACTTTTCACCTGTTAATGACGAGGGCTTGACACTGACTTCGCGAAGTTTTGCGCTGTTCTTGACTGCTCAAATGACACGATCTCGTTCTCATTAGGACGTGGGTTTCAGAAAGAAAAGTTTAAAGTTTTGGGATGCTAGAATTTCATTTTAATAACAACGAAATAAGGGGAAAGCGAGAGCCAAGTTGCTCTTAAGTTTACTGAAGGCCAGAGAGTAATTTGTAGCAACGCAAAATCTAGTTTCGATACGTAACAAGCAGGTTTCCGAATTTGACTATTTTATTTTTTTACCACTAATTTAAATGAAAATCGAAGGCAGTTTTATTACAATTTTTAACAGAATAATTTATGATCTTTGCACTCAGTCGCTGTGTTTCTCAGTGCATTTACTCCAGCTCTCCGGAATTTTCCTCTTTGCATTAAAATACGGAGTGAGCTGTTCGCTTGTCTTTATGAGGTTTATTCTGTGAGTTTTACAGGTTATTTATTACTAATATTTCGTAGGGACTTACCGTCTCCATCTTCAGGACAGTAGAGGTGATCATTTTTCTGTCTTGATAAAAGACCCGGTCGTCACGTGACGTGGAACCTTTTATCCGGGTGTTCGTGGTTCCGGTGGGAATTTATTCTTGCGTGTAAGCGTCAGGTCTTGGTTATGAACAGTTTACGATGTGTTTCGACTACATTCAGTTATCATCAGTCCTAAATTATGTATTTTACTTAATATGTTTGTATCGTGATTAGGCCCGGATCAGACGGACGAGAGAGGCGCGCTGACAAATCGCGAAGTTTGGAGCGACCTGGACAGACTACCGTCTCTTACGCTCCATAAATATCTGGCAGCCATCATTTTCTGTGGCTCTTTCGTCAGAGACTGCGTTCAGTGTTCGAACAAGTCAGCCGTGGGCTTCGTGCCGTCGGAGTTGCGAGTTACGAGCGATCCTCCAGCTGCAAGGCGAGAGACTTGTGTTCGTTCGTTCCGTCGACAAGAAAAAGCGCGAATCCAAGACTTTCTGTAATAAAAATTATGATATGTAAACGAACAGAACATGAAGAGCGAAGATTTTTGTGCTGACCAAAAACCCAGCTGATGAGTTCATCTCAGCCTTTGTCGGCGTTACCATGAATTGTCTTGTTACTGCGCTGAAAAGATTTTGGGCACAGTTCTCGTGTTTCACTTCAAGACGCGCCAAGGAGAACTTCACAACAGATGGCGCTAACTGCCGAAGTTGGCTTTGCTAACTTCTACGAAACATTTTTGGCAGAATTTCAAATTAATTAAAACTACAAAATGGTTTCTGTTGCCTGTTTTATTCTTACGCGAATGAAATTAAATAAGATTAATACGCCTGTCAGTAAGAACAATATTCACGAATGCTTCTGAATACTTTGGTCTTCTTCAGGAAGTAATGTCTGATGAGAAAACACATTAACATTTTATGAGTTTATTCTGATTTGAACAACATTCTTTCTTCCTTTGCTCTATCCCAGTCTTCTTCCATCTTTTACCCCGTATTCCTTTTTGTTCCTTTATTTGCGTCATAAACTACGTTCCAGGAAAATATAAATTAAACAAAAAACAATGAAAACATCGTCCCATTTATTATTATAACCCATCGGACCCGGCAGTCATCGTCGGTTAACGAGGCGATGTCCCCCGCACGTCGTGACGTGCGGGTTGCTGTGGCCCAGGGTGGACTCGTCTCCCCCGAGCTCTTCAGTCTGTATAGCAACGACGTGCCTGCGCCCTCCCGCCACGTCGAGCTAGCGCTGTTGGAGGATGACGCGGCTTCCGTGGTCACGTCCAATAGTCCATCGCTTCTCGTCGGTTATCCGGAGGCCTACGTCGGCAGACTGGAGCTCTGGCTCCGGGCCCGGAGGATTGCGATCAACGTGTCGTAGAGCACATCCAAAAGCCCAGATGCAGTGCAGTTTCTCGGACAGCCGATACGATGGGTCTAAACGGCGCGGTATCTGGGGGTCACCTGGACTGCGTACGAAACACCAACGTCTTAGTGTTAAGGGGCAATGCTTTTCGAACGCAAGGGACGATGAAAATGTCGCAGAACAGCAAAAAAAAAGTACTCAAAGCTTTTATTATTTAATTGGTTTTAAAATTTTATTTCACACGAAGACGTAAATTTGCTATGCAGTATTGAATATTTGTTTAACCAATTAAAGGCTGGTTTTTTTTGTAAGCGTCAGCTGTTGTGACGTAATATAATAGGAACGCTTTGATTGGCCACTTGGGAACAGCTGACAGATGATAACACGCTTCCCAGGACTCCGACAGTCCAGTAATATCCGTCTCCGATTATTTGAGCTTGGTGCTTTCGGTGATTTATTGCTCGTGCGTGACGCAGAATTACAATTTGTGTGATCAGCCAAGAGGACACTCGAGCAGTGCAGGGAGTTCCGTAATCGGAATGGGTTGCGTGACTTTCCGGTCACCCTGTGTGTCGGAATTTGCTTTCTGTACAAGCTGTACATTAGTTGTTGGCATCTGATGGTCAGCGAACGCTCTCTGCCGCAAATCAGGTTAATGTAAAAGTTGTTGTGTGTTTACGCTCTGACGGAAAATTCCTTGTTCTTGCCCGGAATTAAACCCCGTTTGTCCTGCCAGTAGCCACTTTACAGTGACTCAGCTAACCTGCTGCCGACGTATTCTCCCCATCCAGCACAAACCTCCCGGAGTTTGACATTTTATCTCGGCTCTGCGTTGGCTTTAAGTTTGTTTCTGTTGGTTCCAAGTTGAGGTTTAATCTGTTAATCGCCGCGAGTAGGAAAGGATGTGGAAGGAAGCGGTAGTGGCCTACTTTAAGGTAATATCCCGGCATTTGCCTGGAGGCACTGAGGAAAACCACGGAAAACTCCAGTCAAAGGTCTCCGGAACGAGATTTGAACCCGGACGTCTCGAAAACGAAGCAGGAATTTTTAAGGAGTCCTACGAAATATTTGGTAGTACAGAAGAGAGCAAACGAATCTTTCTCCCCTTAAATTTTGAATTTATAACTCGTATTTCAAATGAATCGCGGATGTTTTTCAGAGAAAATGACGGAATATGATAGCAATTTGAAAATTAAATTAACTCACCTTTTACTGAGATTAAATTAAGGGCTGTTCGTAATTTGGGGGGCGAATTCGGAATCGAAACAATCGAGAGTCACTGAAAACGAACGAGAGAATTTATGTCGAAACGTCGCTGGTTAATTTCATGGGACGTTTCATCAGGTGCGTCTCTGGTTAATCGATGTTTCTAGAGAGATTTTCAGTGAAAGCAGAGGTTTCGAGGGTGAAAGTACCGCTGAGTTTGTTCTTCGTGTCGTCAGATGTCAGCACGGACTACAAAGGCTTTGACACTGAAGAGAGTTTGTGCGCTCGGGCATTGTTGCCGGGACGCGTCTGGCGAAGTTTGTGGACATCTCGTTTCAGATAACAATGCGTCTCGTTACTCGGAACAGGTAGCCTACCGAGACATTTGATAATTTCGCTGAAACTTTTGTTGTGAAGTCGTCAAGACACTCGCTATTATTTAAAGTTTGCAAATTTAGGTTGCATTGTTACAGAAACCTGGAATGAAAACGAATTTTACTGATAAGAAGTTTCATTTGAAACACCGTGACTAGTTTTTTGACGTAAATACGTCTTTAAGGAAGTGTCATTCGACGAAAAAGTGGAACGAAAAAGTGTAACAATGGTTACCTAGGGAACGTTCCACTTTTTCGTCGAATGACCCTTCGTTATAGACGTATTTACGTCAAAATACGAGGTGCGATCGGAAAGTTTCAAGACTGCGCGTATAAAAACCCGTACACTTATCTCAGGTATTAAATTCATCCATCACCCTCGAAGTAGTTCCCCTGGGAGTGAACACAACGATCCCAGCGCCGCTGCCAAGCCTGGAAGCATCCCTGGAAATCTTTCTTTGTCAGCCTGTCAAGCACCATCTGCGATTCTGCCTGAATCTCTTGCCAAAGACTCGCCAGAACGACTACGGAAACCTATGAAATGCTAAAGCAAGCATTTGGGGAGTCCGCAAACTTTTGTGTGGCATTCACGTTTTAAAAATGGCCGAACCTCTGTCGATGATGACGAGCGTTCTGGACGACCATCTTCGAGCACAACGCCCGAAAATGTTACGAAGATCGACGTCGTACCATCAACGACTTGTGCGACATTGTTGGGATAGGCTATGGGACCTGTCAGCTGATTCTAAAGGAAGTACTCCACATGCGACGCATCCTGTCTGAGGACCAGAAGCAGAATCGACTTCTCGTTTGTCAGGAGCTCAAAGATCTTGCAAGAACCGACCCCAACTTCGTTTCTAAGCTCCGTGTGACTTCTTCCTCTTCCCAAAGATGAAAATTCAGCTAAAGGGAAGGAGATTTGAGACGATAGAAGAGATTCAGGCAGAATCGCAGATGGTGCTTGACAGGCTGACAAAGAAAGATTTCCAGGGATGCTTCCAGGCTTGGCAGCGGCGCTGGGATCGTTGTGTTCACTCCCAGGGGAACTACTTCGAGGGTGATGGATGAATTTAATACCTGAGATAAGTGTACGGGTTTTTATAGGCGCAGTCTAGAAACTTTCCGATCGCACCTCGTACTTCCGGAAATGTGAATAATTAATGTCGTACGATAAAGACTCCTTACACGGGCGACCGGGCCTTGACAAAAGACGAAACATCGGACAAACACGAGCATTCTGTGCGGGATTTGAACTAGTAATTACAGCGTCGAATAGGCCCAGGACACTTTCTTCGATTACTCGGCATTTCATGTTACTTTCTTCGAAAGGAGCGTCCCGAAATCGTAGTTCACTTATCTTAATCAAAAATCTTTATTGCCTGTTGATGACTTCGATTAAGAAAGTTCATTTTAACTTTTCATTCCGCTATTAGCTGAGGAGATATCTTAGTCCTTAATACACCGACGTCTATTGTAATCTGAGGATGCTCTTTCGAGTGTTACTTTTGTTGGTCTACGCGCGAGCAGGGGAAGATAACAGGAGGGTAATTTCGGGGTGTGTTCGGCAAGAAAGGAGATCTCCATTATCCGCGACCTGAGTGTAGAAGTACAGTCTTTAGACAAGCAAACGTCCTGCTGGATCACGGGACCCCAAAGTCGTCTCATAAATGGGGCGCCCCAACGTAAATTGAGGATGCGTGCGAGATTTCCAATGCTATTCGACGAGAATTAGTTACTTAATTCCACAACCCTGGCAAATTCAAAGGCTGTTTTGGAATATTTGCTGAGTTAGTTCTCCACCAATGCGAAAAATTGGGCGTGTTTATGACGACTGGAGGAATAAGAACGGAAACGTCCTGAGATTTGAGTCCGTTGCCAGATGATGAGTTCGAACTCCGGTCGACTTATCGTCTGTTAAAAATATCTTCCTTTTTCTCTACTTGGAGCGGAAATTTCTCGGAGGGAATGGAGTGACGTGAGGTGTTTGTTCCCGAGTAAAGTTGCCTCGAGTGACACCTGTGATGGCGTCCTTGAGTCATCAGGTGTCCGTGGGAAAGAAGTGGCCGCGAGTGGGCAACGCCTCTCGTCTTCAGCGAAGACAAAGAAGCAGTGTTTCCAGGTTACCCGTGACGTCATCCACAGGCCGTGTCAGGAGGGGGGGGGGGGAGAGCCCTCGGAACAGTCTCCTTTCCTGGGCTAGACAAAATACTTTTTAAAGTTTTTAATTTTTAAATTCAGAACGACTGAGTAGTTCCGGACTTCAAGAAGTCTTTCACACTTGCATCGAGATTTTTGCCCACCAAACAAATTGAGCTGTGACATATTAAAATATCGCTACTTATGTATTTTATTCTGTTTTCCTTGTTTAATGACGCTGTGACTGACTGAAATGAATGATTAAGAGAAAAAATACGTCTCCGGGTGGAGAATTTTTTTTTTGTGTGTGTTAATTTCGTGATATGATTAAATAACTTTAAGAAATTGTGATCGCGGCCAGTGTTAATGCATTCCCGTGAGGCAGGCCGTCGAGGTTTGTTGCGGGAACTGGACAGAGAGATATCCGTCAGGGCGCTAATTACAAAAGTTCTCCAGAGCCGCGGTTTGTCGAGTGTTCTGGCTGATGGAACTGCACTCGCTGTCAGTGTCTTGTCAGATTTTTTTTTAATTCATTTCCACACTTCTGTAGCGCATTACCCTACATAGTAGATGTGCATGGGCCCTACCAGTTGTACGTCTCCCCGTAACCCGACGTAATTTGACGCAACAGCGGGAGCAAATCAACGTGTGTTTCAAAACATCCTTAAATTAAAACCTCTGTAACGTTCTTTGCGATCGAATGTCTCCGTTCAGAAACCAGTCAGCGAAATTATCGCAAGGAAACAGAATATTTTGGTGATTCAGTCGCGTAAAATTAACGTCAGAGCACAAGTACGACAAATTTTTCTTAAGTTAATTTTATCGTCTTGAATTGTTTTATTAATAAATAAATACGTCACAGACCGAACAAATCCAATGCTAGTTTCTGTAAAGTCCATTTGTTCCTGGTTCGATTTTAATCAAAATTAACCACGAAGAACCCGTTAATCTCTATACGAGGTTACACGGGGGCAGTGTCCCAAAGGGACGGCCTCGTCTGTACCTGCGGATTCCAGTCTCTGGCAGCTAAAGAATTCAATATTAAATTCTTTTTTCGTCTCTGGAGAACGCATTTTATAAAACACAGGCCTCTAAGTCTGACGATGAACTTCCTCTTCGTAATAAAACAATTAAGAACGTAATTGCCAGCCGCGAATCAATAATACACGCGTGATTGTAGTGGAAATCGCGTTTGTCAACTGTCGAAGTGACCGCGGCTGACGTAGAGGGATGCTAATTTCCCCCCCTCCACCTCTTCCCCTCTTCTATGCGATTGATAATTACTCTTTTATAGGCGCTTTTGGATTTTTATTCTCCTGCTTGATGATAGTCGTCGTAAAACAACTCGAAACAGAACTTGAACTTCCTTCAGGCAAACTCCGTCACGCAGAAATACACAGCCCATTTGATTTTGAAAATAATTGCCTTGCGGTTGCCCTGACCCCCCCCCCCATCCCAATTTTCCGTAAGCCCTCGCTCGAAAAACGTAAATGTCGCTACTGACGAGGATTTCGTCTGTCAGTAAACCAATAATTGAGTTAGTTTCGACATTTATTTCGTAAGAGAGTTTTTTCAATTTGAAGACCAAAAAACCCGCGTTCATTAAATTTACTTAATTCGTGTGGTCCTTCCTAATTTCGTCCGCGGTTTACAAACTTCTGTCCTCTCTGCTCCAATCGGAAGCGTGGACATTAAAATGTAATGTTATCCGCAGGTACAGGGTGTTAAAAAATCATTTGTTGATGAGAATATTTGGAACCACGAGTGGCAAAGAGACTGGAGGAATCCGATCGCTGATCCCCGGATCGGGAAAGGACAATGGAATGTTGGCTGTCTCTTACTATGACCTTGAAGAACCTTCGGTGTTTCCATAAAAGGCGAGTAAATTGTGGATTAGCCGAGCTGTTGTCGGGTTCTCATTGAGTCACGGCCTTTATTTGAAAATAATCGCGTTCGATGTGAATTCAGTTCAGACTGAAGGACAGAAAACAGTTCTATTTGCTCCTCGAGTTTGTCCGACGCGACTGTCGTGGGAAACAGCGCGCAGATGACGTAATTACCACGGATAAGTTTGTTTGGATTCAACTCCATGTAATCTGAGCGGTGAATTTCATTTTGAAGCTGTAATTAATCAAGTTTGAAAGTAATGTGATTCGAGATCTTTGTTGCTAAAACGCGACGGACAGACGCGGACAAGCGAAAAAGTTGTTTATCGCAAACGTCGCAGATTGAAGTACACTTAAAAATCAATACGAAGTTTGATTTCTTCGGAATTCGGACGTGACTTCCAACATGTCGATCGCGCGCAAGGCGAAATTTTCTTAAAATATTTTGATTTTACGTATCGGAGATGAGGGACGTTTAATAACAATCGAACGTCTATACGCGAGTGTTTAGTTTTTGTCGAAGGGACGTTTTGGGTTGAGGCTTTGACGCTGACTTAAGATTCTTCGTGATTTTCCTCTCATTATATCTAAGCAAATGCCAGGATGTTACATTGAGTTTGGCTACGACGAATTCCTTTCTAATCTTCGCTTCTGATGAACGCGTTTCGATTGTTAATTCCGCCAGCGTCTAAGCGCCGGTCTAATATTCTTCGAGTATTTCCGTTTCTGGAATGAATAATGTAATGAAGTGGCGAGTATTCGGAAGGAAAGGTCACGACATTCGAAATTACGTCGTCGTCTTGTTTCGTGGTGCGTTGTACGCGAACGACAAAGTGTAAAGTCTTTATTTAACCATTCGTGATATTCGAGAGGAAGAGAGGTCCGTAGCTTATATCTAAATTATTATTATTCTCCTTTCTCGAACAGTTTAAACATATTCGTAGTTATCGAAGTTGAGAAACAGACGAAGGACTATCAGCCATTTTTTTAAGATTGCAGAATAAGTGTTCAAAGACCACGAATTTCGCGTTTGCGTTCGCGCACATTTATGCTCTCTTGCGGTCTTCATTTGTACTACTGATTCATTGCACTTTCTTTCAGGTATAAATGATTTTCTGAATGTGACTGTACCCTCCGTTACAGCGTTTTGGCAGGGACTGTACACAATCAAACCTGCAACTTCCTCAGTCGGTTTGTGCTATGGAGTTGCATTTCCATACCAAGGAGACCAGCACAAAAGACTTTAATAGGTGGTACGGGACTCAATAACCCCCCCCCCCCAAAAAAAAAAAAAAAAAAAAAAAATCGATAGGCCTAATTATAGATCGATTGAACGTAAAGGCTCAGAGCAGAGGAAACTGATTCCAAATTAAAATACAATGCACAAATGGGAAGTCAGAGATGTGCGTTTTATTTCGGAAATCACGAGAATTATTTCGCTCATTTGTCGACCGGTTCAGTTTTTCGAAAATCCGGATATGCACGTAATCGACTGCCATCAGTTTAATTGGTCCCTGTGGGAGCACAGACAACTTCAGGGGAAATTATAGCGGTGTCACCGACGTTTCGGTCTAGCAGTCGAGATTTTTCGGGGGTTCACTTACCGGGGCTTTTAATTGCATTCAGCGCCGTGCAACATCCAAGTCCTCCTCCTCCTAAACTTCGTCACAAGTGAACTCACCGCTTCAAAGAAAATCCAAGCACGGATTTCAAGTCATCGGCGCTCTTAAGCTCGCGTGCAAATATTTTCGGGAATAATTTTATTCCCATTTATTGGGTTTAACCTCGAAGATTTGTAATTTCCACACCCGCATTCACCTTCTACTTCTTAGTTATCGCTGTCAAAACGAAACCCAAGAACTAACTTTTCTTAGGGCCGCCATGTTCTCATTTTACGCGATCTATAAAAATCTTCTCGTCAGGCGTTCAGTTATCTTCGTGTGACGAACGCGTTCAATAACGAAGATGAGAAAGGAAAATGGGATGAAGGCAACGAAGCAAGAGATGAGACGGGGTGTGGAAATAATAAGAAGAAGAATTACGTAATTCCCCGTTGAATTTCAAAGGGTCTGTTCCGTTAATGCCAAAAGAAATTTTATAGGCAGTGTCGGACACTGGCGCAGTTATTTTCGTGAAAACGTCAATCGTGTATATTGAAATTAAACAAAATTTTTTGTTTTGAATCGTTTAATTCATTTGCAACTTACATTTATTGAATACAGGGTAGTTTTATGAGAAGTAGGATACATATGGCTTTGAAATTATTTGAATACCTCTTGCAAATGTCAAATCTATACAAATTTTCCCTTGCGTGATTGGTTTGTCCAAATCATTCACTAGTTCAGGTTTAAAGAATTTCTGAAAGTATTCACAGCCTCGTATCTTTTTGAGTTTTTGAGATACACACTTGGAGGCCGGGATTAGTTGTAACATATACACTCCTCTTCAAAACAACACTTGGTTCAGTCGGATCGGATAATTAGTCTCTGAGATATGATCCCGTTTATGGACACGTGTCGAATCCGGAAAGTCGTAAATCGTGGTTTCACTTTGCGCGTGCGCAGTTCGCGACGTCCAGCCGCCACGAATGTTGGAGCGGTACTGGCACAAACTTTCATCCTTCCTCTTTAAAACGAGACTAAGATGGCGGCGCTATGACTATTTTTAGCCGAGTTATTGAAGTTTGAAATTACTTCGACAGAAACTGTCGCTCATTTGGGCGCGATTGCTTTCCCACCCCCGGCATCGATTTTAAAGACGTTTTCACGTCAAAAGTCTGTGAAGTTAGAAGTTAACCTGTTGAATGTAACGTGTTCGAGGGCATCTTGGTTCGAGGTATCGATTCCTCGGCGTTACGTCAATGGCGTAGTTTCTGCAAGCCATCTGTTGAATGTCAGTGACTTCAGACATCTGCACGCAGAGATCTGGCACCTTGTTACGTTTAATATCGACGTTAGTGCGGTCTTTTATCCAATTTTGGGGCAGTTAGCGTAAAAGATGCGGCTGTATCTCAGAGCGCAATGGGTTAACCTAAAAAAGAGTTACGTCACTACGTAACTTCGTTTACAAAACGCGAAATTCAGCTGAAATTTTCTGTGCTCCGCGGTATTTAATGCGGTTAATAATTTTTTGATTTTCGTCTGTCCTCGTTTCTCCTTTCAATCTGGGTTTAGTTTTCAGTTTTTGTTCGTGTTTCCGCATATTTTAACACTAAAATATGGGATGCAGGCGAGGCGCAGTCTGGTGGAAATTGAGAGAAACGACAGGCGACGCCCGGTCAGTCAGAGAGAAAAGGCTACAAGCCGATAATCAGACAAAGCGTTTTCCGAATGCGGATTCAGCAAACCGGCAACGTACTTGTCCGTCGCCCTCCTCTGGGTTGCATTAATCGATGTCAGCTGCAAGAGTCACTCAGTAACATTTTATGTCCTTAGAATAACAATTTTCTTGGATAATATCTATCATCTAGTAAATAAAATATAAAACGTAAAAAACGACGTTTCGGAGATGGGGCTTATATCCGAAACGTCGTTTTTTAGAATAAGAATTTTCTTGGATATTATCCATCATCTAGTAAATAAAATATAAAACGTAAAAAACGACGTTTCGGAGATGGGCTTATCTCCGAAACGTCGTTTTTTAGAATAAGAATTTTCTTGGATATTATCCATCATCTAGTAAATAAAATATAAAACGTAAAAAACGACGTTTCGGAGATGGGCTTATCTCCGAAACGTCGTTTTTTAGAATAAGAATTTTCTTGGATATTATCCATCATCTAGTAAATAAAATATAAAACGTAAAAAACGACGTTTCGGAGATGGGGCTTTTATCCGAAACGTCGTTTTTTAGAATAAGAATTTTCTTGGATATTATCCATCATCTAGTAAATAAAATATAAAACGTAAAAACGACGTTTCGGAGATGGGGCTTATCTCTGAAACGTCGTTTTTTAGAATAAGAATTTTCTTGGATATTATCCATAATCTAGTAAATAAAATATAAAACGTAAAAAACGACGTTTCGGACATGGGGCTTATCTCCGAAACGTCGTTTTTTAGAATAAGAATTTTCTTGGATATTATCCATCATCTAGTAAATAAAATATAAAACGTAAAAAACGACGTTTCGGAGATAAGCCCATCTCCGAAACGTCGTTTTTTACGTTTTATATTTTATTTACTAGATAATGGATAATATCCAAGAAAATTCTTATTCTAATGAATCATCACCGTCATCAAGAACTTTTAGATTTGATATTTTATGTCCTGTTAAAGTTTTTAGTTAACTCGAGGCGAATCAGAGAGATGAGACACGTGGCTCCTATGAACGGAGTACCGGGAAGTCGTCGGTGTGAATTGGAAGATAATATTAAAATAGTCGATACGTAAACGGAATGCGGGTAATTGATTGGATTCAGCCGTTTTAAGGCGGGCCTTTCTAAATGCGGTGGGTCTCATGAAAGTAATTAATAAAATTATGACTTTTTTTTACTTGTGGCATATTGGAACACAGTTTTTGTGGCACCACCAAGAGCCATGGAATGAGGGTTGTACAAAACACTAGCTCGGTTCTGGGGGGAAATACTTTGGTCACTAGCAGACGCTGTTGAAGACGACATAATTCACGATCACGTAACAAAGGATATTTATTGGTCAGCCACGTGCAATATGGCGTGCTGCGAACTTATCCCAGTCTGAAAGGACTTCAACAAATCCGAGAAAAGAATAAATGACGCAGTTTTTTAAGAATATCTTCCTCATGTTACAACATCGCGTTAAATTTGTCAATCGTTAATCTATAACGAGATCGCTCGTCGGCTGTGACACCTGCGTCCGCCATTACGTTGCTATGGTGATCAGATCCAGATTTATTCTACAGGTTAGGTTAGGTTAGGTTCCGTGTTTCACGATCACGACAGTAAGTTAGCTGTAACTTGTTTAGCATTTCTTATTTATTATCATTGATTACAAATTTAATATTACCAAAGTTCTGTTCAGTGTAAAATGGTTTTGCGTCTCAGTATCTCTGTTAATTATTATTATTTAGTGTTCTGTCTGACGACAGGTCCATATGAACAGGATCCTTCCATCCTTTTCTCTTCTCGGACTGGGACCTGTTCATATACGTTCTTGGCAGATGATCCAGAAGTGGTTTGCCATTGCCTTCTTCTGTGTGTGAACGGAGTAATTGTTGGGATGCCACGGAGAAACCGGGGAAGCCCCCGGAGGAAAACTCCGTGATGCCTAGACCACGGCCTTGCCCAACACAAGTTATAAATTTGAGCACCACCGGGAATTGAACCCGGGACCCCAGGCTTACATCCATATAGAAACAAAAATGATTTCGGAAAAGAGTCTGAACTGAAACATTATATTTCAGTCTTATCAGTCGATTACTAAGGACAGTGAATCTTCACGTGTCACGCAATTAACCAAAATGTATTAAGTCTGTTTATATTAATGAACAGCTCGCTCGAGCTTCGTAGTCGGTTCGAATCTCGGCCAGAAATCGATGACATCATCTTTTTCGTGGTTTTCCTATGTCCCTCCAAGCAAACGGTAGTTTATCGCCTCAAGAAAGGCCAAGCCTCACGTCATTTTCAATTCGTAATTCGCAAAGTGAATCTAAATTCGACGCTCATAACCTACGCGGCTGAAGCTTTGTTAGGCGAACAAGGGTCGATCAGTCAGTAACACAACAGAGCCCCGGGCGTCATCACCGATGTCAGTGTTTGCTTTAGAAAAGTAAAGAAATTCCAAACGCATTCCAGCTGCATGCTAATGTACCGAGGTTCAATTTTGTTGCAAATGACTGAAACAGTTGTGCTGTCTAAAATCCGTGAAAGTACCAAATAATTCTCTTACATACTTTGTTACGTAAAATGTTTCTTAAACATGAACAAACTTAAGTTTATTTACGGAATAAATCTAAACAATTAGTGAATTCTACAACTACTGAGATTTTCGTGCTCTACTGAGCACGCTGGCCTTGTAATCCTGGGGTCTCGGGTTCGATTCCCGGCGGTGCCCAAATTTATAACTTGTGTTGGGCAAGGCCGTGGTCTAAGCAACACGGAGTTTTCCTCCGTGGCATCCCAACAATTACTCCATTCACACACAGAAGAAGGCAATGGCAAACCACTTCTGGATCATCTGCCAAGAACGTATATGAACAGGTCCCAGTCAGAGAAAAGGATGCAAGGATCCTGTTCATATGGACCTGTCGTCAGACAGAACACTAAATAATAAAAAAAAAATATGGATGTAATATGGATGTATATTTGTCTGTATTTTAAACATCCAATGTAATAAAGGCCCTTTTATAGAATTACGTAACCTATTTGAACAGTGTTTACCGGAATAATTTAATTTATTTTTCATGTCCATCGATTCGTTATTAAATGAGACTTGTATACAATTTATTGTTTGTTAAATAGTGCAGGAGGTCTTTTTTATTGTTGTTAATGTAACCATGTTGACAAATAATCTGTTATTTTGGTGAATTTTACTACCGACTGAGCGGAAAACACGAGGATTCCAGTCAACATCGTAACACAGTTCGGTAGCTTCAAAGAAGACAGAATCTGTTTGCAGAGTGATGACATCTTAAATTTTTACACATTAACACAAATGCAGTGATTCACTTCCATGAACCTAACCTAACCTAACCTAACCTAACCTAACCTAACCTAACGCCCACATCAGACACTTTAGGCGAAAGGTAGCCTGGTAATTTATGTATGAAGGATAATTTCGGTACATAATTGGATACGTAGCTCAGGTGAGATAAATCTGATCCCAGGGAATGCACCTGAGGTTGTCTTCGGGATTGTGAAACGTTGAAGACTTTGCAGGATAATTACAAAGTTTACTGCAACTGTTGGTGAACGCGGCGCCATCGAAAGTGTGACTTAATTTTAAATAAATTTGTGAAAAACTTTAGGTTAATTTGGAATTCGCGGTTTATGTGCGTTTGTTATCTGCGCTGAAGTTTTAGAAGTAAAAATTAAAACAAACGATTGTTAGTCAGGAGTTGACCTACGCCCAAGCCCCCAAACTGAAACAGTTGAAGGCACTTTAAAGGGACGACATTCAACTTGAAAATCAGGGATTTGTCCCACAGCTCATGATTCAGCCTATAAAATGCAAAGCACTTGTATTTTGCAAGGAGTAATTTAAGACAATTTCCATACACAACGATTTCGCAGTTTTTGAACATTCTGTGAACGGCTAGAGCCTCGACACCTAATATTGAGGTGGAGTGTCCTTTCGTGTCTCGAGTGCACGGTCAGAACAAAACCGCTGTCACTTAGGAACGCGTTCTGATAAAAGGACTCGACCTGTCCCGTCGTTGTTGAACAGAGTGACAGCTGCTCTGATCGTCTTCTGTTTCCTCACGTGAACTGCCCGCTTCAGATGATGAGATGTGTTCAAAATCGTGGACTCAAACCAAAACCAGACTACGGCCATCTTGATGTAAGCTCGTTTGTGGCCAAGAGGCATATCCCAGGATGACCTCGAATGGCTTCGGTAAGCCTGGAAGTAGTTTTGGGTTTGTGGTTAACAGACTTAATTAAGAGTATTCCGGGGTTATCGGACACCACGAAAGAGATAAACTTGCGAGGATGTTGGTGGAATGATTGCGTCTTAAACTGGAAGCAGACAGTGTTCAGAAAGAGTTCGTAACAAATGATTTCTGCCTCACGTTAATAAATTCAGGTGGTACGATTATCGAAAGAGCTCTTTGTTACAATCGGATATCATCATTTTAAAACCAATTTTTGGTTGGTAATAAGCAGGCAAGACCCAAGGCGTGCGAATCGTCGAAGACGGACACCAGAAGAAATCTTTATGAAGAAGCTTGTGACACAGTCACATTATGGAAGGTCGTTGAGTTATACAGGACAATAAAAGTTGATGTCGCCAAGAAAACCTCATTAAAGCGTCCATTCAAATGAAATGAATGAGCCTGAAATGTGTGGATATTCGAGGACCGTCGACCTCCGCCCATCAAGCTGTCTGGTTTGAGCAGCTGAATATAGACGCCGTTGCCTGATAAGAATGCGTAATAAAAATGTGACCAATTACATCCTTCGATTATGTCAGATGTGGGAAGTGACTGTGAAAACCTACGATTTATCGGAAGTATCATAGAACATTGCATCGGGGAGAGCAGTGAGGGGGTTAAGACGACCGGAGATAGTACGGACCATTCTGCACGGAACAATGGAAACAGATGACGAATGGAATAACGCACAGGAATGCAACCTAAGCTAACCTAACTAACCTAAACTAACCTAACCTAACTAACCTAAACTAACCTAAACTAACTAACCTAAACTAACCTAACCTAACTAACCTAAACTAACCTAAACTAACCTAACCTAACTAACCTAAACTAACCTAAACTAACCGAACCTAACTAACCTAAACTAACCTAACCTAACTAACCTAAACTAACCTAAACTAACCTAACCTAACTAACCTAAACTAACCTAACCTAAACTAAACTAACCTAACCCAAACTAACCTAACCTAATCTAAACTAACCTAACCTAACTTGACCTGGTGACTGTAGCAATCAGAAATATTAGTTTCACAGGAGAGTATGAGAATTTCCGGCAACCAGTTTAACAATGAGACGCAAAATTATCTGTTGGTGCAGTTTTGTTGGAACTTGTGTCAGGAAGAACGGAATATTAATAACATGGACTCAGCAAAATGCAAAGGCCTTGTAAAGGCTTTAGACATCGTCGAAACTGTTTATTCAGCTCAGGGACATGACAAGATCATACAATGAAAACATTTCTTTACGTCAACGAAGGACTTCACAGATGACGGATTTGAGAGTTATTTAAAGTATCCATTATTGTCGCCTGGTTCCCACGACAATTGTGTTGTGTCTGAAAGTTTAGTTGCATTCCCCAGCATCAAACTAGCGGTGGCAGGAAGGGGTTCACTGAATGTCCGGTCCCCTTAAGCAGAGTTAGCAAATCAAAATCACGTTCTGGGATAATACTTACAATAAATGAGTCGACACGCATTCCGCCATTTCGTAAAGGGTAAATAACCGACGATTGCAATTATCCAGATAAAATTTCTGGTCACGTATCAAACTCTCGGCCTCGAAATGACGCACATTTTTAGTGTGTGGGAAGGGAGGAGGGACTGAGAAGAAATCTCGGTTCAGTGCTCGCCTGATTCCAACGCCACTAATTATGCTCATACGAGTAAGTAAGAGAACCGAGGTACCAGTGGGGTAAGACCGAGTGTAGCTGGAGCCTTTGGGATGCTGGGTTTCTCTCTGTCTGTCTGCCAATCCGCATCATTCGACTCGAGAACCAGTGGGCGGATTCCTGAAGTTTCCATTAGCTCCTCGAATAATGATCTCTATTTTATGATCGTGAACGATCGTCATCAACGACCTCATTAGGAGGTAAATTGCTATTGAGCACCGACGCACTTGGTCTGATAAGCTCCGAAGACGAACCGAAACACAAGCCAGCACTGAAAATTGTTGACTTCGATTCCCGAATACTCAGTTCGTGATGATCGGACGTTTCGAAGGGGATTTACCGATCCGAATGCAGGGATTGGAAAGGCTGCTGCATTTCAGAAACGGGGCGGGCCATCAGCGTTCTGAGCAGGCTGGCACGTCGAGGGATATTCTGTGATACTACGAAGGCCGCAACGCTGAAATGTCCCCACCGGAACAAACAAAAGACTGAACATTGCTACTCCGGAAGGTAATTCTGTCATTAATGGTCCACAAGGTATTTTGTGTGATGTAGAGCCAAGTTTTCTTTGACTGTAGACAAACAACAGCAACTGATAATGGAAAAATTTAACTCGCTGATTAGACTTAGAACACGACACGACACAGAACAGAACTCAGGTAAGTTTTCCCAAATAATGAATTTGATCTGACAAAGAACTGTGCAGTTCCATTCAAAAGCGAACTATAGTAAATTTAGTTACGTCATCAGTGCGCGTGCGAAGAACCTTGGCGTCTACTGTAGTCGGCCTAACCTAACGTTACCACCGCGTAATTCAAATCTGTAATCGACTCTCTGATGTTCACTGACGGATATTCGAGAAATAAATTGCAACTCAATTTTTTTTTTAAAAAAAAACTTTGAGGTAACTGACGTATATTTTGCTAAAACACAACCGACACCACAGTCCTACTAGATGATGATGATGAAGTCATTGATGAACATAATCGAAAGCACAAAATTAAAAAAATACAGCGATACTGAATTATAGAGTCTGGGGCGTTCGCCCTGATTTGTCATGACCTAGGAATTGGATTAGTTGAAACTTACTTCTTGATATGTCAGAGGGCCGTGGGTTGGACATCCATAATTTATTAAATTCCGCTGTATAAATTATGGAAATCCGAGGAATGTTTTTTTCAAAACTTTTCCTTCTCCATTCCCCTGCAAAAACACACTAGAGCTTAGAAAACGCGTTTCGTGGTTCTTACGACAATCTCCAAAGCAAGCAGAAACAGAAATTCGTGTTTTATTTGCTCGTTGTGCCTACTCAGTGGACAGTTTGGAATAAGTAAAACGCCCGCGACATTCCTTCGAGTGACCTGCCAACACAAATCTGACGAAAGGCGCCGATAATATTCCGCCGGTCATTAGTTCGCTAATGGACTAACTTTGGACTGAGGTGGCCGGCGGCGCGTGAACATTTTGAGGTTGTAGAGAACAAACGCTTAAAGTCGTAATTAGAAAAGCAGGAACCCGGGGTCGTCGAGCTCAGATGAACATTCATTATCGAGCATCGCATTTCGAAAATTACCGTTCTGAACAACCGAGGTCTCTCGATAAAGGCTTAGAATGTAAGATTAATTATAAAACTTTGTGGAACAGGGTTAATTTGCTCTGTCTTTCCTACTGACCCGAAACTTATCTCCCATTTTGTGTGTGGCCTGGATGTGAGATAAAATGCAATACAGGAACGTTTATTAATATCCTTGGTCCTTGCCAGCGATTCGCGATCTCAGCAAAGTCTGTCTTAAGCTCTCTTAATCTTATTTCACCTCCTAATTACTTAATGAATCCGGTATTCGAGTCATCCAACGTCGTATATTCAAAGTTATCGATAGCTCAGGGCAGGGACATTTGCAGCTGCATGGTTGGCAACAGTTTGCAGTGGCGAAACAGATATTTTTCTGAGTGCATGTCTGTGAAAGATGAGGGGGGGGGGCCGTGGTGGTATTTTTGCCATGACATTTGTCAGTGGCAGGGATTGGGAAGGCGAAGCAGTTGCCTAGTTTAGAGAGGACACAAGTCTCGTAAGGCGCAGATCTGATAATCGTATTCGTGTTCTTGAGCCCTGCGGGGTTTAAATTTGCATATTAATATCAATTCGGATAACTGAGAATCACCTGGAACTGGTGATTGGTGAAAAGACCCTCGTACATTGCACGTGACAGCAGGAGATAGATCAGGAATTATCTTCTCCTGTCTGGAACACGTGAGGAAATCCAGACGCAGGCAGATCGGAGGTGGAGAAATGTTAAAATGGATTTTACCCAACTGGGGTTTGCAGTTTAATCTGCCGTTAGCGGAGTCTTGTGAGCGTAAAAGTTGGTTTTTTGACAAGCGTCTCATGGAGGTCAGTTCTCCAAACTGCTGATTGATGTTCAGTTGTTTGGGTCATTTCGTGTCGTGTACGGATTTTGCAATATTGATCCACTTTGCATCGAGAGGAACTCTGGGAACCTGCCACTTAAATGAAATGATCGCAGTTGCCGGTTCGCATTGTCCAAAATAATTGCATCACCGAAAAATATACTTGTTTTGCAGATAATTACTCAGTTGGTGTTGATCCCACCTCAGAAGTTCGTTCGTTCGTCTGCCATGATGGCATTACCAATTGTAGGAAGTTGGTGAGATTTTACGGTGGAACCCAGTGACGTAACTTCCGTGCCAAATTTCAACCAAATCCGCCCACTGGTTCTCGAGTCGAATGATGCGGATTGGCAGACAGACAGAAAATCCTGCGTGCGTTAAGTGACGGAAAAAAGAGACTTTCGGCGTGACATTGCCTCTGCTTTTATATGTGACTTTGAATTTTTATTTATCTCGTTAATATTAAAATTGTAATTAGTGATGTTCAGTATTCTGAGCGGAGCACTTAATTTCTGTGTCAGTTTTTTTTTATTTTTCTTATAACTCAAAGAAATGTAATACAAGTTTCCGTGTAGCGCCTTCATAAAATATTCATTTTAAACCTGAATTGCAAAAATTCCGCTCTCTTTGAGAGCTTGCGAGAAATTATGAGGAGAAAAAACCATAACCGTGCAAGGGGAATTAAGTTACAGTCTTGATGTCGGGGCTCTGGGCCGTGTACTAAGTCCGATTTTACCGAGGTTTTTGACGTGTCACTCCCATTTTTGCTTTTAACAGCTGCTGTAACGCCTTCCCGGTATTTCTCGTTGAAATATATGCAACCCTTCACACGCTTACTTATGTTATTGTTAATTTTCAGTTTATTTACGTAGATCCTCGGTGAGTACATTTTGCGGTAAATAGTCTTATCTATCACACTAGCAGCAGAGAGTTCTAAAAATAATCTTGATAGAGAAGTAAGTCTCTTCTCTGTGTGTAATTACGAGGTCATTGTTTGTCGATCAATGCCGACAAGTATTGAAATCTGAGGGCTTTGATGACTTCGGTGATGAACCTTCGGTTTCCATATATTCAAATCTACTTTATTTTCTTTATATTTGGATTAACAGTTCTGACGGATGTTAACGAAAGACGTGATTCAGCAGTGCACAGAAAAATGTATCTTTGGTCAATCTTTGACAACAATTTCTTCGAAGATAGCCGTCTTCTGGGTTGTTGGTAGAAGTCTACCGACGTTTCAGAGGGCCTTGCACCAACCCAGAAGACAGCCATCTTCGTATTCCTAGAGTGATTTTTCCCCCCATGGCCTGACACCCCGTCTGGAAGCATCTCACGTGCCTCCCCTCAAGGTACTCGCACCCCACAGTTTGGAAACCATTACTTGAATTAAATAATTACTTCGTGATTATATTTCTTTCTAAAATTCCCGTTGAGCCAACTGTTCAGTTGGAAGTTTCAGACTTTCGTAGACCTAAAATCATTGGCGTTCTAATGTCCACAGAATGCGCTTGTCCAAAACTCGAAATCCGCGCTTGATTGTATTCAGCGAAAAGAGATTACATTTGTCTTCTCCACTCTTAAATGTTGATCCGTTTTTGCATAAAATTGAGGCGTGCGACAGAGATCAACATCTCGTGTCGCAACATTTCAACTTTGGCCGTTCTAACCAGATTTTCTCGGACGTATTGGGGATCTGCATTAGCAATTTAAGTCTGACATTTAATTTTCGTCTGTGTTCATCAAATATTAAACTTACTTTGCGTAAAACGCAAGTCAGACGTTATCTACCATTTCAGAAAGAGATCATCTTGAATTATTCGGCGTAAGCACTTAAAATAAAATGTGCTCACGAATCTAATTAAGATCTACAATTCTTATTTGAAATATGCATCTGTGTGATGAATATTTATGATGGTGATGATTTTGAACTGCGTCATCTTCGTATTTGCCACCATGAGAACCTGAAATCCGCCTCTGCGAGTGCAGGCTAGTGAAAGTGACGTCATGACGGGCGTCCCCCACGTGGTGGCGTGGGCGGCCTGGCATCTGTGTGGCCGGGAATTGCCACATACGGTTTCAAGGTCATTTGTGAAGCTATCAGTTTTAAGTAAATTTTGTAGATTTTAGTGTCATCTGTTTTCTGATTTGCCGTGTTTCTGTACGCTGAGTTCCTTTTTGTTTTAAAAGCGATAAAGTCTTAATTTGAGCTTCGTAGAAAGGACTATCATGAACACGAGGGAGTCCAGCTGTGTCCAACGGATCGGAGTATGAAATCTCTTCCTTTGCTGCCTGGTGACGGGTTTTTTTTTTAAAATTTACGATCACAGATAATTACCAAAAAATAATGATTTCGAAGCTCGCGACATTCAAAAACTCGTAGTTCGTGTCGTGAATTTTGTTGGGCGGTGTTTTTAGGACAGCGTTCAGCAAGACTTCAAGCAAGTCTAAGGTCGAGGCAACTCTCCGCTCAGACGGACTGTGATTGAATCTTCGCGCATTTCAGTCTCGCTGGGTACGGTGGTCAGCGTCACAGGTCCGAATACGCTCGGCATCGCTCTCTATCTCTCCCTCTCTCTTTTTTCTGAGACCGCTTCGATCAATGCTGCCACCACAGAATAAACTGATTAAAACAGGGCGCAATTGCCACTCTCCCCCCGCAAAAAGCAACGCATTGTCAAAGTCGTATCTCGTTTTGAATGTTTCGAAATGCGATTTCGCTGCGGCGTCAGCTGTTGGTCTGTCGGAGCATAACAAAATCGAGTTTAAATGCGTTCCTCGTCGGGCTCAAAGCAAACTGTTTATGTGGACGAAATTATGTTTAAAGCTGCCTTTTTGTGTTGCCTTGTAATCCTGGGGTCCCGGGTTCGATATCCGAATTTATAACTTGTGTTGGGCAAGGCCGTGGTCTAGGCAACACGGAGTTTTCCTCCGGGGGCTTCCAACAATTACTCCATTCACACACAGAAGAAGGCAATGGCAAACCACTTCTGGATCATCTGCCAAGAACGTATATGAACAGGTCCCAGTCCGAGAAAAGGATGGAAGGATCCTGTTCATATGGACCTGTCGTTAGACAGAACACTAAATAATAATAAGATGAGGTGGTCCAGCGGTTAGAACGCTGGCCTCGTAATCCTGGGGTCTCGGGTTCGAATTTATAACTTGTGTTGGGCAAGGCCGTGGTCCAGGCAACACGGAGTTTTCCTCCGGGGCATCCCAACAATTACTCCATTCACACACAGAAGAAGGCAATGGCAAACCACTTCTGGATCATCTGCCAAGAACGTATATGAACAGGTCCCAGTCCGAGAAAAGGATGGAAGGATCCTGTTCATATGGACCTGTCCTCAGACAGAACACTAAATAATAATAATAATAACCTGTTGAACGCGTGTGTTGCGGGTAGCCGTAAACAGCACTGATGCCACGTGTCGTCTCTTACAGACCGCATTACGTAGTTGTGTTGATGATAAGCGAAAGTGATCCCGATAATTGTGGGAGCAACTGGAACTGTCTCCAAGTCACTTAAAAATATTTGGCCGACACCCCGCGTGGTAATGGATGTCGGAGACCCGAGTTGGCGGGTCTGGAGCTGAGTTGCAGAGGCGTCGTGTCCAGACGGCGCTCGTGTGTCGTCCTCGCATGGAGAGTCGTGGGTGCGCTGGCCTACGGAAGCCGAGCGGCTGATATTGATTATTGATATCGTAATTTATATGATGTGGTTGTTCAATTAGTAACGGGGAGGCTGCGAGGTTCCTTCCTTGCAGCCTTGAGTAGTGGCGACACTGGACTTCCGAAGAAAACCACGGTGGTAGCAGAAGCCTTCCTTCGGGGTTGGAGCGAGGTCATTGAGGTCATATATAATATGTTCTTGGTAAGATATCTTTTTTTCCGGGAACACAGATGGTTGTAAGGCACGCGGACCCTGGAGACTTTGCCTCGCTCTTAAAAATCGTTTTTTGTTTCTTTGGATGTTTTATAGAAGGCGGTGACAATTGGCGTGTCTGAGATCATGTGGGAAGAAACTGCTTCCGGTTGCTGGCTTTCTTATGCACGGGTCCCTCTCCGAGTGAGCCGATTAATGCGTAAGACACGAAAATTCTTGACTCACTGAAACGCAGGTCTTAAGACCCCTTTTGGCGTGTGTGTAATCCTGTACAGGCAAAAGTAAAGCTAGGTCCATTCACAGCTCATCTTCGCAATCTGCTTTCGTAATGTCTGTCTAAATGAACCCTCATCTTGTCGATCACCCACGTGACCGTGTCTCAAGATTCCGCATGCACCCCCCATTTTTCTCCATCCTAGCTCCGCGCACAGGCCAATGTAGCTAGGGTTTATACAAAAACCGGTTTTCGAATTCCAGTATTTCCAAAAAACCGGTTTTCGAATTTTTACAACAACAAAAAACAATTAAAAGAGTAAAAATATTTATACTTATTTTAAAAAAATTCAGTTTATTTAATATTTATGAAACTACAAAAAATAACAAAATAAAATATACTCCATACACAACCAAATAAAAATCTAAAATCCATACAAAATACAAATTTTTATTTCATTTAGTATTTTTCGTCAGGAAATGTGATTTCAAAAAACATAAAATGTCCACTGAACGATTACTTATTCTAGATAAACAATTGCCTGAAATAGAAAAGACTCTCTCACCGGCTACTGAACTTGGTTTTATCGTTTTCAGGGCATCAAATAATAAATCCAAATTCTTTGTTCTTTTGTTGGTCGCCTCAAATACTGAAAATTCGGCCTTCAGTGTCTTCGGATTTGAAATTATTTCTTCAGGCTCCTGAATCGATGTTTCCGCGTCTTCTTTTCGAGCTTTGCCCTGATTAATGGTTCCACCGTCTCCGATAAATTCATCGTCGAAGCTACTGGAAATTCACTAGATTTCTTTGTCGAAATGTTTCGTGGATTTTGCAAATATAGCAAAAGGCTTACCGATCCAACTTGGTCTTCTTTCTTGAATTCGTACTTCTAAAGCATTTAATAATTTTCAACTAATTTCAGTCTTCAAATTTTTTAGTTCATTTAACAGAAACTTTTACATATTAATTGTATTATCTAAAACCGTTTTTTTTAAATTTAAAAAAAAAACCGGTTTTCGAATTTTACAAATTTATAAAAAAAACCGGTTTTTAAAAACCGACAAACCCTAGCGGTGGGCTCTCGAATGTCATTGGCCTAACAGAACTAGGCGACTCTCAAGTGCCGCTGAGCTATCTTTTCTCACACAGCGTGAGTTATGTTAGTGTTGAAGGTCACACAAATCGTGGGCACGCTTTATAAGTTCGCATTTCCCCTGAAGTGTTGAGGACGGAAAGAATGCTGAATCCCGATCTACACGATCTTTTCAAAGATCTTCTGAGTTAAGAGTCGCGTGTTTTCCCGCGTAATGTCTTAGTAAGCCCGCCTTTTTACAAACGGTCCTCTTGAGAATGAATGAGACGGGAACATAAATATTATGTCTATGTTTGTCATTGATGTAGTTCGTTCGAAATCATCCACCCGACACTAAACAGTCTGTACGTGGCCTATTGGTCGCTTTGATCATTCTACGGCGAACAATGACAGGGTTTTTACACAGCATCTGAGTGGATGACGTCATCCGGGAAGCCGAGATACTTGTTCGTATAAAGAGAGCGAGGCCTCTGTTCAAATATGACACGCGATACTCAGAAAACACATTTTTGATCGACGGCGAGTTTTTGGTATGTCCGTAGTGACGAGTAATGGAAGTTCCTTCAGGCGCGGTCTTCCTCAGAGACGGCGTCAGAGACTGGCAGACGGCGCAACATTTCTAGGGTGTAGTGCCCTGTAGTCTGGTAAAAGTTTACCAACGTTTCGGAGGTCCTTTCTGCCTCCATCGTCAGGGCCATGAATACTCGTCGCCCTGATGCTGATTGTGGTCACCTTTAATAGCGATGACGATGACGACATCCACTTGGAAAGAAGGACGAGGTACTGGAAAACATTTCTTTTGACCCTGAAGAAAAGTTTTTAAGTTAAGTGTTTTGTAAACAAAAAGAAATTGATGAAAATTGGTTTGAAATCGCGAGCAACTTTCACTTCATACGACGGAAAATCGAATTACGTTTAATTAAATTATGCCAAAGTTCCAAATTGAGTAAGATTATCTGAACAAAACGTCCACATTTGGGCGAGTTGTTATGGTGGTACCTAAACGCTCCTCAGAATGCGTGTGGAACCGCCATTAAGGTTACCTTTTTTCTCATTTTACGTTACTCTCTCTGGGAAGTATTAGGATAATATCTTCAAATGGGACTTGACTGCTTTGTCCCACGTATTACCAGTTAATCATTCTCACTGCAACCTACCATTCAGTTCCACTTATACGTCGCACGCAGTTTAGAAATTGTCGTTAAATGATCTAAGAATCGATCTCAGTCCATGTTTGTATCGATAGGTGTGAATCTGCATTTAAGTCGATTATACAGAACTGCAATGTTGCAGATTATCTGTCACGTGCCTCGTCTGTTCCTGACTCCCATATTACAGCGATTGCCCCTCCAATGTCTTGTCGGACGTTTCGGTGTTGGCTCTTCATTCAGTTGGTTCTCGTTTCGCTGACAAATTTATTACGTTACTTATTAACGACGTTCGATTCGAGAAGCTCCGAACGAATTTTCGTCAATTTGCTAATTTGATTACTTTTGCTGGGAAGTCATTCTTCAAGAGCCTCGCCCCAGTAATGACACAGCTGATACCCTGTGCCATCTGACCCTGGTAGAGGGACCTTTGCAGGTTGCTACCCCTCGAGTCAAGGGGAACCCGGAGTTCCTACCCGCTTATTTATTCAACGACGCTTTTCCAGTAGCTCAGACTGTGTGACATCGGTGCAATCCTCAATGATGACGTCATTGGTTCAATTCGGAAGGGTCAGAGGTCATATGATGGGGACCAGGGCGGATTTGTTACTCCAGCATCCTCAATGTCTGTGGCGGTAGTTACGGCAATGAACTTTCAGGTCCTGTCTTTGTCACCTGATCCCCCGTTGGCCTTCCAAGAAGAACTCTGCGTTTTATGTTCTTGGTGGCGACGGTGGGAATCGAACCCAAGGCCGCTGTTATTTTGTTATAAATAGTTGATATTACGTGTGTAGGTTTCTTCCTAAATATTGAATTTCTTCGGCTGAAGACCTGTTTTGTTGATCTGCCATTGGTTCCGGTCGCCGCCTTGTGGATGGTTTCTGCGTGTCCTGTCGTAGTTATGACACTTATTCATAATTAACTTATTAATTCCCGCGTAATGAGTCGTGGATTCGCTTTAAACCTCGTAGTTCCTGACGAAAGCACGATATCCGATCGATTACGTCGAAATTCGTCGAGCACGCGTGTATGACGCCAAATGTAACAGAAAAATATCTGTATATAGCCGCTAACATTTATACTATTCGTCGATTTTTTTTTATTTTTATTTGTAGTGTTCTGTCTGATGACAGGTCCACATGAACAGGATCCTTCCATCCTTTTCTCGGACTGGGACCTGTTCATATACGTTCTTGGCAGATGATCCAGAAGTGGTTTGCCATTGCCTTCTTCTGTGTGTGAATGGAGTAATTGTTGGGATGCCACGGAGGAAAACTCCGTGTTGCCTAGACCACGGCCTTGCCCAACGCAAGTTATAAATTCGGGCACCGCCGGGAATCGAACCCGAGACCCCAGGATTACAAGGCCAGCGTTCTAACCGCTAGACCACCTCATCTTATTATTATTTAGTGTTCTGTCTGACGACAGGTCCACATGAGCAGGATCCTTCCATCCTTTTCTCGGACTGGGACCTGTTCATATACGTTCTTGGCAGATGATCCAGAAGTGGTTTGCCATTGCCTTCTTCTGTGTGTGAATGGAGTAATTGTTGGGATGCCACGGAGGAAAACTCCGTGTTGCCTAGACCACGGCCTTGCCCAACACAAGTTATAAATTCGGGCACCGCCGGGAATCGAACCCGAGACCCCAGGATTACAAGGCCAGCGTTCTAACCGCTGGACCACCGAGGCACGTCGATTATAAAAATATTATCGCCTTCTTTATAAACGGGTACAGCGATATTTTTCTCCCAATGTTCTGCCAATTCTTTCCATTTTCCAAGGTTTGTGGATCGTGCTTGGATGAATTCTGTCGAAATTAGGTCAGTACCTCGTGATTCTCACCTGTTCGACATTTCGCAGCGATCTCGACCTTAAAAGACGACGGTTTCAGAATGCCTGACGTCGAGAAACATTTCAATCTCTGTGTGTGATGAGGCGATTAGCCTTGTCGTCATTTCCAATTTTCATGATTTCTGATTGCAGTAAAAATGGAATCCCAACCGGAACACCTTTCCGTGACGGTCGCTGAAAATGTCAGTGACGAGGGTAGCAATAAGTCACAGATGCGACATCTGAATTTCAAATTAGGGGGGGGGGGCACTGAGCGAGCTGTACTAGAATGGCTACGAGCATTATGTATTTCCGAAGGGGCCAGAGCAAAACATTGACGTGTGATAAAATTCTTTACGAGACAGTCGGCCGACGTCTGTGAACACGTGCAAATCAGCTCCAGCCGCGACTCTTTTACAAAACTGATTACGTCGAGTACATCACAAGCTCTTTTCACCGTTCCTCGGTTCTCAACGCACTGAAAATGAACTTCAAATCTGTTTTCTGTATTTTTTACGTAATATTTACAAAATGTCCCAGTGTTTCGTCATCCTTTAAGGACACCCTGTTAACAGCGCCACCACGCCCCCTCCCCATCAGACGCCTTGCCGTTAAGAAAGCCTCTGTCTACTCCTTAATTACAGAAAGAATTGATTCTTTATTAAAGTCGTCATTTCAGATGTGGCCTACTTTAATTATGTTACAAGGAAATATAAGCACGTGTAATTTTACCCGATTATTCGACCAAGAGGCGTGTTTTCATCGATGGTTAAAGTTTAATCCGAAATGAGTGTTAGACGTGTCGTAACAAAAGGTGGGTGTTGATTGGCTCGTGTCCTTAAAGGAAGGTTAAACTACAGATTTAATGTAGTCTTCTTTCTGCGAGGAAAGTTCCTCGGCCTCTGCATCGCTGCCATTTTGAAAACAACTTGCACGTACCAACTCGTATTTCACGAGACGAGATAACGGATCCTGGGTCACGTGATTCACACCACCGGCCTTGCTTCGTGTCTCTGATATGTTACCTGCATCGCTTTGACGGGGCGAGGCGAAGCCTGCTTCTCTCTCTGTCCATCAATACTGCACTGCATTAGATTGAACGTCTTCTCTGTGGAGACCGCTGTTGCAATCTTGACTCGAAACCAAATTAGCCGTTACAGCACCAGTGGGCCGTCTGGAGCGCTGCTGTACACTCACAGCAGGGCTACCAATCGCCCCAGATTTCCCGCCGTATTCCAGCTTCTTTGTCTAGACATCGCTCTCGTGCCCTGTGAACATTTTAGGCGTGATAAACTCTTACTCTCTTTATCGTAATGTACGAATGCTATCGGACAAACGCATTATTCTTCCAAGTGGCTTCCTGTCGTCTGGGTTTAGCACCGTGTACTCTGGTAGAAGTTTACTAACGTCTTAGAGGTCCCTGCTGCGTCCACCAGCAAGTGGATGAGACCTCAAATTCTGCGTTATTTTTTTTAATTTAATCTTCAGGCATCATTCAAAAATTAGACAGTTTTTTATTTTCAATTTTAAAGTAATAGTTTCAGATGGAGTACGTAGTAGGAAATTGTGGTCTGGAACACAAAAGTGTCGTTGTTAGTGTGCGTTCAGATTTCAGGCAGATGAGCACACTTTCGCGGATTATTATGAGTTCACTTTGTGCCTCGGTCCAGCGTGGTGTTCTGAACGGGGAAAAAGTGCCGTGAGACTCGCGGCCCCCGGGTTGCAGGCGCTGGATTGCCCGAGGTCCCGGAAGGACGACATCGATTGTCTTCGATCCTGGTCACTGCGCTCAACTCTCATCTGCGTGCTTCGACGAAAATAGTTCACGAGGCGAGTATTTTATCTCACCTCAGACTGGAAAGAGCCTGCTTTTGGGATGCTGTGTGGATGAGAAGTGAGGTTAGGTAAACGCCTAGTTTGGCTGTAAATTGCAGGAAATTTACCTTCCGAAACATTTAAAGGCGTATCTGTGACTAGACGTAGGCGTCTTGAGTTTATTGCTTGTATTCTAATTTAAATGTAGATTTCCGCCTACGTTCTGTATGAACTCTGTATCGCGCATGCGCCTTGATCCGATGACAAAATCGCGTGGCATTCCTTTTGACCAAAGAAGAAGTGTATGCCCGAAACGTCCAAACTAATATTTCAGTAGTGACCAAAAAATGGGGAGAGAATAAATTTGGACATCGATCTTTCATACAAAAATCAAAATGGCAGTCATGCTACCGACTGCTTACATCTGCTTACGAATTTAATGACGTCATTTCGTGAATCGTTGTGGCTGGAGTTATTTTTATTAATTAAAACTGACGTTTCAGCGAAGTCCAGCGCCGGAGACTGTCATCTGCCATAACGAATAACATGAGGACCATTTCAGTGTCCTCCTGTGTCTTCTGTGACCGACTGAAGAATGTTTTCCCGCCATATTCCTTTATCAACATTTTCATTCCCCTTTGCAGTTATAATAGCCGTCATAACCTTCAGTTGGTTCCGGTTATATAAAATCCACCGCACTGCTGCAAATTCAGCAAACATCCTCGGCCAATCGGACAAAGTCCCGCTCATTGCTGTCAATCGCCATCTTTTAACTTGGGGTCGCAGAATGTAAGTCATTTCGTAAAAGACGCAGAGGTTAGTCGTGGGAACGTAGCCTCTGGGGCGACCAACTTCCTGTGAAATAACTTCGCTGGCAACAGCCGAGACGCTCCACCGACTCCCCGTCACACGGACTGACAGGCAGTTTCCCGGTCCACGGGCACCAGAATTATGATTTTGTCTGAGATGCGATGCCGAGAGGAGGATGCTGTAATTTATCGCTCGCGACTCTGCTTTTGTTAGGCTTCACGTAAGTTTTAAAGAGGCTGGAGTCCTCTTTGTCCGTCCGTCTCCATAAAACTTTGCGTTAGAACAAAGTTTAAACTAAATTAAGAAATGTTACGTCCGTAACCACGGAGGAAATACATTTTGATAAGTGGCAGCCATTTTGTGATATAATGACAGTAATTGTTTTTTTAGGCGCATGAAAATGGAATGTAAGAAGCCAGAAGTAAGTTCCTAATTTTGAAAAAAAGTGACAACAGACTTTAGATGTATTTTGTGTAGAAGAAAATGCCCGGAAGAAAAATTACGTCTTCTCCTAATTACCATTTTCTTTGGACCGCGGAAAAACTGTTTAATGGCCGGCACGTGCGCGTACAAGACCAGAGACTCACTTCCTCCTATGGATCATATTGAATCTGATTCCATTCGCGCCGTTGCGTTAAATGGATTTCGTATTCTGAGTAATTGAACTCCATTCCTCAGTGTAGAAGAGCCTAGAAATTCCATCAATACTACGGACGATATATGAACCCGCCATTTTGAAGCCAGGACTTCTGCAAGATACCGCAAATTTAATTTCTTGAACTTCCGGCAAAAAAGAAGTCTTATCTCGGAAATTATTATAGACACATTCGTTGGAGTTCAAGAGTCGCGCTTGTAATTTTTAATACAAATTTGCGTGTTTCCTTTTCTAACGATCAGAGTCGACCAGTTTTGAATGATCGTGAGATGACGTAGTCTCACGGCGCCTCGCTACCGGTGCGGATAGCAGAAACTTTTAATTTGCTTCGTGGCTGTACGTCGCCCCCAGCGGAATTGGGTAGAGATCGGCGCAGTGATCTTAAAACTTTGACCGGGATGTTCTTTGGTTAAATCTTATGTGGTACCGCCTGATTCGACTTCTAATGGTTAAGTGAAGTGTTTTCTTCGCGGTACGGTCTGGATTCGTAAATATTATGAAGACGAGCTTCGGCTTCAAAGGGTTAACCAGCTGATTTTCGTAATGGTGAGGTGTAGTGTTTTATTCGCGGTACGGACTGAATTCATAAATAATATTCAGACGATCTTCGGCTTCAAAGGGTTAAGCTGAAGGAAGACTTCAGCCATTGCTCGTTCTGTCCGCGTCATTCGCCCTCATCTCATCGCCGTAAAAACATTTAGCGTCTCGTAGATCAAAATATTCCGCTCGGCACCCTGCTATGAGAACACCTTCCTCGCTTTTGATGCGAGGTTAAGAGCAACGCTCTCAGGGCTCCAGGTTCGTCCCTGGAAGGTATTCGCGTTCTCGCCATTTCTGATTTCTGTACCACGTGAATAGGTTAGCTTGAATTGTCTCTTGCATCTTTAAGGCGGCGTAAGAATGGACCTACGTCAGGCGTCGCTCGTTCAAGACGTCTGCGTATTTCAGAGGCATCCATTTGCATGTCAGACTTCAGATGTTCCGAAGATCGCGAGTTCAAACCTCGATTCAGAGACCGACGTTTTCGTACAGTTCATCTTTGCAAATGCCGGCACAGAAATCCTACTTTAAACTAGGCCACTGCCTCTTCTTTACACGTGATTTACAATAAATTGCTTATGTATTATACTTGTATTCGACGCTGTATGTATAGTTAGGTAATCCGCAAACAGGATGTGATGTCGTCTTTGGTATAAGAAACAAGAGACGATCGAACTGCTTAACTTTTCTGGTTCCGCCTTGCCACGCCACGTACCAGCGCTCAAGATTATTGACGTCCATTTGATTGCAATATTTGAAATAAGGGAAACGCGACCGAAATTGCTGGAAATCTAATTGGAATCAAACTGCCAGATGTGCGCTCCTCTGATCCCTGGGTCCGAACAATGACGCTTAAGTCCAGAGTGACGAATTGAAAAGCAGGTTCGAAGTGACGCGCGGTGTGAAGCTGCGAGATCCATCGAAGCGTCTCCACTTCGTTTTAAGTTCTGTCAGGGGTGCCACAACAACCTTAGGCCCTTCCAGCTCTTTGCTGGTTACGTCGCAGTCTTCCGAAAGGCGAATTTTTGTAACGCTGGTGGGTGTTGAGGGGCAGACAGTCGAGCCACGTTCGAAGATATTTTTACACTGCTTTCAAGTTAGACTTGGTGAAAGAGAGGCTTAACTAACTAACTATAACCTACAAACAAACTATTATATATGACAAGAGAAGCTTCAAGGTTCGACTCTGCCTGGCGTTGAATGTGATACTTGAGCTAAAGTCCTCAGACCAGGAGAAAATCCCTGCTATGAATTCGATATACGCGCATGCGCGAGATTTCGCGGTGAGTGACGACCCATCCTAAAAGCATTCGTTCCACAACCACTGAACGAACAACATACGGCAATCTTTCACGTGTTCTGATGGGTACGGCTTTAAGATTACCTCACAGCGGCACAGCGATTTAATCTAGAATATTATCGCAACACCCACAGAACACATTAGAAGTGCGCTCACTACACGCTACTCTTAACTGCTTGATGTTTTCAGTCTGTGTAGTAGCGTAAAACTCTGACGTGTCACACTTCCCACCAATAGCAGCCCTCTAGTCCACCAGGCAGTAAACATCCCCCCCGCACCGACCAGAAACGACTTCCCAAAGCAGGGATTTTCTCCTGGTCTGTGGACAGTTCTCCACAAGGTCCGTCCTCGTATTTGCCTTCCTTGTCCTTCCAGGTGTTGCCACCGATATTCTGTATTATTCCTCGTCTGTATCCTAGCAACACGCCCAGCCGATCGCAGTGCATAACAGGAATTAAGTGCGTGTGTAGTCGACGTTGACGGGACCATCGTAAGCGTGAAACACGAAGCCGGTCGATGTTTTAAAAAGTGGATTCAATGCCATAAGCCGCGACACCTGCTGATGGATTCGCTTTTAATGATTTTTGTGTTGTTCTCGGTTCGGGAGACGCGAACGTCGTCGCTTTAATCGTATTTAGTCGATTCGTTACAGTAACTTGTCAGTTATTAGGAAACACGCGCCTCGACTGTTCAGAGAATCATAATGGATCGTCTTACAGTACCAAATGTAGTTTTTTTTATATATACGGAAAATTTACCTTACCGTAAATGCCGTTTTGTTGTTTGTATACACGAGTTGTCTTGTTTATAGACTTAACCTTTCAGATACATTGGCCGTATCGTCATACGGCCTCTGTTATTACAACAGTAATCGGTTTATCGGCTTTCGATAGTAATGTCGTGTGTTAATGGAAGTGATCCGAGTATAAAACCGCGGTTCCCGAGTAGGACGTGAGGGAGGCTGAGTGTGTCCTCTGACTTCCACTTTACTTAATGACGTCTTAAAATAAATCGATATAGCCCATTTTCGATTTATAGTCTTTTAACTTGATTGTACAGGTAGTCTAACGAAACAGGCGCTTCCTAAAAAAAATATATAAATTTCTAGGAAGTAATCTCGCTTAATCCAGGACAGCTTAACAGTATTGTACTAGCTGAAGGACAGAGAACCACGATTCACGTCCCCAGAGGGACACCCCCTGGCGCGAGGAACATCTCTGGCCAAAGAGCGCGGTCGGTTTCGTTCCTAGGCGACGAAGCTGATCTAACATTTCCATTTTATTCGCAGAGTTTAAGAATGCGTGGAGCCACTGACGCGTGCGGCGTGTCGCGTGTTGTCGCGCGCGGCTGTTATTTGTATTGCTTTTTGTAGGTGCGAAACCCAGTGACGCGGCTAGTCGCGACAGTGGGTCCCTAGCCGCTCCATACCGCGCGATTTTTAATTAAGGTTCTTGGCAACAAAGTTTTACCTTCATAACAGAAACCTGCCCCCCCCCCCCCCCCCCAAAGGATTTATTTATTTTTAATATACTGTATTCTGTGTATTATTACAACAAGATATGTCACGTGTTACGTACGCTCCTTTATATAAATGACGTGTTAGCCGCGGTCATTAAAAAACAATTTGCAGCTGGAGAATTAGCTCGTTGGTGCTGGCGGTTGGATTCGATTTCAAATCAAACACTCGACCAGTAAATTGAGAATTCGAGAACCCATGTTGTTTTGCTCGGCAGACATGAGAATCTTGCGAGAAGGAGAAGGAAATGTCGGCCAGGAAGTTGTTTGCATTAGAATGTCAAGGTAGCGTCCAACGAGTACCACAACCGTCCGATCGAAAGCGACGTAATTATTTTGGATATTAAAAATATTTATTTACACGCAGAGAAAAAAGAATTGCAACCACTAACTAGCGGCGGGAAGTCCAAATTGGACGACATTTGACATTTTCGCTGAACACCTGGTTTATATAATAAATCAACGCGGAGTTAATAAATGTTACATGATTAGATTTTTTCACAGCTTTTAGCCGGACCCCTAATTACTATTTTAATGTTATTCTAATTATACTTTTAATTATATGTGTTTACTGAACAAAGAAAGATTGGTGGTATTTTATTGGCTGTTGATTATTGATAATTTTGAACATCGTAATGGCGGTCAGTTACACGCGTGACTTTGGAGCTGCGAAATTGGTTGGGCGTAGGTAGGCGACTGTGACAAATGAACCTTAAAACTACACAAAAATAAAAGTAGGTGACACATTTGCGTCAACCTTGTCACGTCTTGTGACGTCAAGGGTTTTCAAACCGTGGCTCTGACCGACTCGTACTTCCCCGTTCTCTGTTCGCGTCCGTCGCTCGGCGTACGTCTTGCAACCACGAGACGTCGCAAGCAAGTCTGCATTAGCTCCCACACGAGAGCCAGCTTCCTCCAATCGCACACCTTCGCTGTCTTGTCAAAATAAAATCTGAACTAATGTTCAAATTCTATTGAGACCAGTAACGATCCACGCTAATTACCGCGTCTACAATTTATGACTTTCGGGGCGTGCTTATATTCCGTTGTCGGCCGCTGCTGTTGACGTAGGCGGGACTTGTACGCGTGAGTCACGGGCGAGTCAGTTTCGGTGCCGCTGGCAACAGCGAACTACGAATATTTCTCGTCACTGATACATGTTATTACATTAATTGTTCTTACCTTAAATCACAAAAGATGTTCAAAGTGACTTCCTTGTGCTCGCAGGCAACTTCACATCTCGTTAACATGTTTCGAAATACTCGACGAAGCTCTTCTTGGGGGAGAATCGTAGTGAAAATAAAATAGTGGCCCATTGTAAATGCAGAACTGTAAAAACGTCCATTTTACATTCTCGGTAAAATTATTTCTGTCTAATAACGAAATAAAACATAGTAAACACGTGAAGATACTTGACATTTGACTTCCGGATGTTAATTTGCGATCGTAGATATTTGAGAGTCACGTAAACATCGTAACAAAATAACTCTTGAGTCTTTCTCGCAGGGGTTGCCAGATGTGGCACAGATTATTTTTTCGTCTCCACCCACAGACGCTAGAAGTGACAGTCAGTTGATTATTTTGGCGTCAATTCCGAGACACGTATTTTTCTGAGAAGGAACTCACGCGGACCCCCGTCCCCAGGGGAAACCAATAATTAATTAATCAATTTCCCGCGCCCTGAAGGCAGGAGCCACCACGACTTCGTAAATGCTGATAATTGACAGTGTGAAAGAGTGTTCCAAAGGGAGTTGAGGTTTGATTCTATTTGCGAATTGGGATTTACGTCTTCTGTTTTGCGTGAAAATTTATAATACGCAGACGAATTCTGAACAAGGGAGATATCCGTGGATCGAATCCCGTGGTTAGGAGGAACTGGCGCTCGCATGTTGACTTCCGTCGCATTTCGCATTTCCTGTGTTCCGTCTGTCTGGAGGCTACTCGCAAGTTCCCTCGTCGGCACATTAATTGCGTCCTGAGGTCGGAATTTTAGGCGCTTGTCTCTGATCTCGTACCACAGAATAATAAGGATATTGCCCTTATTTCGTTTGGGGGGGGGGGGGCAGGAGGCTGAGGGAGAGTGGGGGAACGCATTTTGGAGCGAGATCAATTTTGCTTAAAAGATGCATCAGATTTTTTAAGTTATGACGACTTATTCTCAACTGTCCACAGAATTACAGAAGTAAAAGTGGATTAACAACACATTCCATCTTTTACTCAAGCGGCTGTTATCAAAATTAAATTTTAACCTCGGCAAAAAATTGTCCTCACTAAAAAGATATTTATTTAATGTTCGCGTGTATCGTCTGCTTACGTTCTATTTTTATTAAGTCTATTTTATAGCCCAAGGCCAACACAAAAAGAAAAATCAGGCATTGAAATTGAGTAAATAAATATAAGAATTATTGTTTATCCGTTTTGTCTGCGTTGTCCTGTTACTATAACCAAGACGAGATCTTCATTTTGCGACGAGATGTCCCGTGCCTTTTGCACGAAGCCTCTGAAGATATTTTTCTGTAGCAGGAGACAACATTTGTATGCAGTTTGTTAGCGGAAGCCTCGCCCGTTCTGCGTGGAATACAATCAATTACAAGTTGGTTGGACGACACACCGCAGTCAGTGAATGGACGATAAAATGAAACGTACGAGGTTCTAGAATCGATAGATCGATTTCACGGCGGTCGAGCCCGAGGTAGACAGAACTTCGATACGACTGAAGACGGAACAGATAGAAATTGAAGATACGTCCTTGAAGGTCAATAAAGACTCGTCCAGGGAGTTCGGAGGGTGCGGTGGAGTGGATGCATCTGGCTCAGATAGGGACCGGTGGCGGGCTCTTGTGAGCATGGTAATAAATGTAAGACTTGAGGTTCTCACAGCGGCGAGTATGAAGATTTCCGTCTTCTGGGTTATTGCGCTGTGTAGTCTGGTCGATGTTAACCGACGTTTCGGAGGTCATACTGCCTCCGTCATCAGGGCGATGAGTATGAAGATTTCTGTCTTCTGGGTTGTTGCGCTGTGTAGTCTGGTCGATGTTTACCAACGTTTCGGAGGTCATACTGCCTCCGTCATCAGGGCGATGAGTATGAAGATTTCTGTCTTCTGGGTTGTTGCGCTGTGTAGTCTGGTCGATGTTAACCGACGTTTCGGAGGTCATACTGCCTCCGTCATCAGGGCGATGAGTATGAAGATTTCTGTCTTCTGGGTTGTTGCGCTGTGTAGTCTGGTCGATGTTTACCAACGTTTCGGAGGTCATACTGCCTCCGTCATCAGGGCGATGAGTATGAAGATTTCTGTCTTCTGGGTTGTTGCGCTGTGTAGTCTGGTCGATGTTAACCAACGTTTCTGAGGCCATACTGCCTCCATCATCAGGGCGATGAGTATGAAGATTTCCGTCTTCTGGGTTGTTGCGCTGTGTAGTCTGGTCGATGTTTACCAACGTTTCGGAGGTCATACTGCCTCCGTCATCAGGGCGATGAGTATGAAGATTTCTGTCTTCTGGGTTGTTGCGCTGTGTAGTCTGGTCGATGTTAACCGACGTTTCGGAGGTCATACTGCCTCCGTCATCAGGGCGATGAGTATGAAGATTTCTGTCTTCTGGGTTGTTGCGCTGTGTAGTCTGGTCGATGTTTACCAACGTTTCGGAGGTCATACTGCCTCCGTCATCAGGGCGATGAGTATGAAGATTTCTGTCTTCTGGGTTGTTGCGCTGTGTAGTCTGGTCGATGTTAACCGACGTTTCGGAGGTCATACTGCCTCCGTCATCAGGGCGATGAGTATGAAGATTTCTGTCTTCTGGGTTGTTGCGCTGTGTAGTCTGGTCGATGTTTACCAACGTTTCGGAGGTCATACTGCCTCCGTCATCAGGGCGATGAGTATGAAGATTTCTGTCTTCTGGGTTGTTGCGCTGTGTAGTCTGGTCGATGTTAACCAACGTTTCGGAGGTCATACTGCCTCCGTCATCAGGGCGATGAGTATGAAGATTTCTGTCTTCTGGGTTGTTGCGCTGTGTAGTCTGGTCGATGTTAACCGACGTTTCGGAGGTCATACTGCCTCCGTCATCAGAGTATGAAGATTTCTGTCTTCTGGGTTGTTGCGCTGTGTAGTCTGGTCGATGTTTACCAACGTTTCAGAGGTCATACTGCCTCCGTCATCAGAGTATGAAGATTTCTGTCTTCTGGGTTGTTGCGCTGTGTAGTCTGGTCGATGCTAACCAACGTTTCAGAGGTCATACTGCCTCCGTCATCAGAGTATGAAGATTTCTGTCTTCTGGGTTGTTGCGCTGTGTAGTCTGGTCGATGTTAACCAACGTTTCGGAGGTCATACTGCCTCCGTCATCAGGGCGATGAGTATGAAGATTTCTGTCTTCTGGGTTGTTGCGCTGTGTAGTCTGGTCGATGTTAACCGACGTTTCGGAGGTCATACTGCCTCCGTCATCAGAGTATGAAGATTTCTGTCTTCTGGGTTGTTGCGCTGTGTAGTCTGGTCGATGTTTACCAACGTTTCAGAGGTCATACTGCCTCCGTCATCAGAGTATGAAGATTTCTGTCTTCTGGGTTGTTGCGCTGTGTAGTCTGGTCGATGTTAACCAACGTTTCAGAGGTCATACTGCCTCCGTCATCAGAGTATGAAGATTTCTGTCTTCTTGGTTGTTGCGCTGTGTAGTCTGGTCGATGTTAACCAACGTTTCAGAGGTCATACTGCCTCCGTCATCAGAGTATGAAGATTTCTGTCTTCTTGGTTGTTGCGCTGTGTAGTCTGGTCGATGTTAACCAACGTTTCAGAGGTCATACTGCCTCCGTCATCAGAGTATGAAGATTTCTGTCTTCTTGGTTGTTGCGCTGTGTAGTCTGGTCGATGTTAACCAACGTTTCAGAGGTCATACTGCCTCCGTCATCAGAGTATGAAGATTTCTGTCTTCTGGGTTGTTGCGCTGTGTAGTCTGGTCGATGTTAACCAACGTTTCAGAGGTCATACTGCCTCCGTCATCAGAGTATGAAGATTTCTGTCTTCTTGGTTGTTGCGCTGTGTAGTCTGGTCGATGTTAACCAACGTTTCAGAGGTCATACTGCCTCCGTCATCAGAGTATGAAGATTTCTGTCTTCTGGGTTGTTGCGCTGTGTAGTCTGGTCGATGTTAACCAACGTTTCAGAGGTCATACTGCCTCCGTCATCAGAGTATGAAGATTTCTGTCTTCTGGGTTATTGCGCTGTGTAGTCTGGTCGATGTTTACCAACGTTTCAGAGGTCATACTGCCTCCGTCATCAGAGTATGAAGATTTCTGTCTTCTGGGTTGTTGCGCTGTGTAGTCTGGTCGATGTTAACCAACGTTTCAGAGGTCATACTGCCTCCGTCATCAGAGTATGAAGATTTCTGTCTTCTGGGTTATTGCGCTGTGTAGTCTGGTCGATGTTAACCAACGTTTCAGAGGTCATACTGCCTCCGTCATCAGAGTATGAAGATTTCTGTCTTCTGGGTTGTTGCGCTGTGTAGTCTGGTCGATGTTAACCAACGTTTCAGAGGTCATACTGCCTCCGTCATCAGAGTATGAAGATTTCTGTCTTCTTGGTTGTTGCGCTGTGTAGTCTGGTCGATGTTAACCAACGTTTCAGAGGTCATACTGCCTCCGTCATCAGAGTATGAAGATTTCTGTCTTCTGGGTTGTTGCGCTGTGTAGTCTGGTCGATGTTAACCAACGTTTCAGAGGTCATACTGCCTCCGTCATCAGAGTATGAAGATTTCTGTCTTCTTGGTTGTTGCGCTGTGTAGTCTGGTCGATGTTAACCAACGTTTCAGAGGTCATACTGCCTCCGTCATCAGAGTATGAAGATTTCTGTCTTCTGGGTTGTTGCGCTGTGTAGTCTGGTCGATGTTAACCAACGTTTCAGAGGTCATACTGCCTCCGTCATCAGAGTATGAAGATTTCTGTCTTCTGGGTTGTTGCGCTGTGTAGTCTGGTCGATGTTAACCAACGTTTCAGAGGTCATACTGCCTCCGTCATCAGAGTATGAAGATTTCTGTCTTCTGGGTTATTGCGCTGTGTAGTCTGGTCGATGTTTACCAACGTTTCAGAGGTCATACTGCCTCCGTCATCAGAGTATGAAGATTTCTGTCTTCTTGGTTGTTGCGCTGTGTAGTCTGGTCGATGTTAACCAACGTTTCAGAGGTCATACTGCCTCCGTCATCAGAGTATGAAGATTTCTGTCTTCTTGGTTGTTGCGCTGTGTAGTCTGGTCGATGTTAACCAACGTTTCAGAGGTCATACTGCCTCCGTCATCAGAGTATGAAGATTTCTGTCTTCTGGGTTGTTGCGCTGTGTAGTCTGGTCGATGTTAACCAACGTTTCAGAGGTCATACTGCCTCCGTCATCAGAGTATGAAGATTTCTGTCTTCTGGGTTATTGCGCTGTGTAGTCTGGTCGATGTTTACCAACGTTTCAGAGGTCATACTGCCTCCGTCATCAGAGTATGAAGATTTCTGTCTTCTGGGTTGTTGCGCTGTGTAGTCTGGTCGATGTTAACCAACGTTTCAGAGGTCATACTGCCTCCGTCATCAGAGTATGAAGATTTCTGTCTTCTGGGTTATTGCGCTGTGTAGTCTGGTCGATGTTAACCAACGTTTCAGAGGTCATACTGCCTCCGTCATCAGAGTATGAAGATTTCTGTCTTCTGGGTTGTTGCGCTGTGTAGTCTGGTCGATGTTAACCAACGTTTCAGAGGTCATACTGCCTCCGTCATCAGAGTATGAAGATTTCTGTCTTCTTGGTTGTTGCGCTGTGTAGTCTGGTCGATGTTAACCAACGTTTCAGAGGTCATACTGCCTCCGTCATCAGAGTATGAAGATTTCTGTCTTCTGGGTTGTTGCGCTGTGTAGTCTGGTCGATGTTAACCAACATTTCAGAGGTCATACTGCCTCCGTCATCAGAGTATGAAGATTTCTGTCTTCTGGGTTATTGCGCTGTGTAGTCTGGTCGATGTTTACCAACGTTTCAGAGGTCATACTGCCTCCGTCATCAGAGTATGAAGATTTCTGTCTTCTGGGTTGTTGCGCTGTGTAGTCTGGTCGATGTTAACCAACGTTTCAGAGGTCATACTGCCTCCGTCATCAGAGTATGAAGATTTCTGTCTTCTTGGTTGTTGCGCTGTGTAGTCTGGTCGATGTTAACCAACGTTTCAGAGGTCATACTGCCTCCGTCATCAGAGTATGAAGATTTCTGTCTTCTGGGTTGTTGCGCTGTGTAGTCTGGTCGATGCTAACCAACGTTTCAGAGGTCATACTGCCTCCGTCATCAGAGTATGAAGATTTCTGTCTTCTGGGTTGTTGCGCCGTGTAGTCTGGTCGATGTTAACCAACGTTTCAGAGGTCATACTGCCTCCGTCATCAGAGTATGAAGATTTTCGTCTTCTGGGTTGTTGTGCTGTGTAGTCTGGTCGATGCTAACCAACGTTTCAGAGGTCATACTGCCTCCGTCATCAGAGTATGAAGATTTCTGTCTTCTGGGTTGTTGCGCTGTGTAGTCTGGTCGATGCTAACCAACGTTTCAGAGGTCATACTGCCTCCGTCATCAGAGTATGAAGATTTCTGTCTTCTGGGTTGTTGCGCCGTGTAGTCTGGTCGATGTTAACCAACGTTTCAGAGGTCATACTGCCTCCGTCATCAGAGTATGAAGATTTTCGTCTTCTGGGTTGTTGTGCTGTGTAGTCTGGTCGATGCTAACCAACGTTTCAGAGGTCATACTGCCTCCGTCATCAGAGTATGAAGATTTCTGTCTTCTGGGTTGTTGCGCCGTGTAGTCTGGTCGATGTTAACCAACGTTTCAGAGGTCATACTGCCTCCGTCATCAGAGTATGAAGATTTTCGTCTTCTGGGTTGTTGTGCTGTGTAGTCTGGTCGATGTTAACCAACGTTTCAGAGGTCATACTGCCTCCGTCATCAGAGTATGAAGATTTTCGTCTTCTGGGTTGTTGCGCTGTGTAGTCTGGTCGATGCTAACCAACGTTTCAGAGGTCATACTGCCTCCGTCATCAGAGTATGAAGATTTCTGTCTTCTGGGTTGTTGCGCCGTGTAGTCTGGTCGATGTTAACCAACGTTTCAGAGGTCATACTGCCTCCGTCATCAGAGTATGAAGATTTCTGTCTTCTGGGTTGTTGCGCCGTGTAGTCTGGTCGATGCTAACCAACGTTTCAGAGGTCATACTGCCTCCGTCATCAGAGTATGAAGATTTTCGTCTTCTGGGTTGTTGTGCTGTGTAGTCTGGTCGATGCTAACCAACGTTTCAGAGGTCATACTGCCTCCGTCATCAGAGTATGAAGATTTCTGTCTTCTGGGTTGTTGCGCCGTGTAGTCTGGTCGATGTTAACCAACGTTTCAGAGGTCATACTGCCTCCGTCATCAGAGTATGAAGATTTTCGTCTTCTGGGTTGTTGCGCTGTGTAGTCTGGTCGATGCTAACCAACGTTTCAGAGGTCATACTGCCTCCGTCATCAGAGTATGAAGATTTTCGTCTTCTGGGTTGTTGCGCTGTGTAGTCTGGTCGATGCTAACCAACGTTTCAGAGGTCATACTGCCTCCGTCATCAGAGTATGAAGATTTCTGTCTTCTGGGTTGTTGCGCCGTGTAGTCTGGTCGATGTTAACCAACGTTTCAGAGGTCATACTGCCTCCGTCATCAGAGTATGAAGATTTCTGTCTTCTGGGTTGTTGCGCTGTGTAGTCTGGTCGATGCTAACCAACGTTTCAGAGGTCATACTGCCTCCGTCATCAGAGTATGAAGATTTCTGTCTTCTGGGTTGTTGCGCCGTGTAGTCTGGTCGATGTTAACCAACGTTTCAGAGGTCATACTGCCTCCGTCATCAGAGTATGAAGATTTTCGTCTTCTGGGTTGTTGCGCTGTGTAGTCTGGTCGATGTTAACCAACGTTTCAGAGGTCATACTGCCTCCGTCATCAGGGCGATGAGTATGAAGATTTCTGTCTTCTGGGTTGTTGCGCTGTGTAGTCTGGTCGATGTTAACCAACGTTCCAGAGGTCATACTGCCTCCGTCATCAGGGCGATGAGTATGAAGATTTCTGTCTTCTGGGTTGTTGCGCTGTGTAGTCTGGTCGATGCTAACCAACGTTTCAGAGGTCATACTGCCTCCGTCATCAGAGTATGAAGATTTCTGTCTTCTGGGTTGTTGCGCTGTGTAGTCTGGTCGATGTTAACCAACGTTCCAGAGGTCATACTGCCTCCGTCATCAGGGCGATGAGTATGAAGATTTCTGTCTTCTGGGTTGTTGCGCTGTGTAGTCTGGTCGATGCTAACCAACGTTTCAGAGGTCATACTGCCTCCGTCATCAGAGTATGAAGATTTCTGTCTTCTGGGTTGTTGCGCCGTGTAGTCTGGTCGATGTTAACCAACGTTTCAGAGGTCATACTGCCTCCGTCATCAGAGTATGAAGATTTCTGTCTTCTGGGTTGTTGCGCCGTGTAGTCTGGTCGATGTTAACCAACGTTTCAGAGGTCATACTGCCTCCGTCATCAGAGTATGAAGATTTTCGTCTTCTGGGTTGTTGTGCTGTGTAGTCTGGTCGATGCTAACCAACGTTTCAGAGGTCATACTGCCTCCGTCATCAGAGTATGAAGATTTCTGTCTTCTGGGTTGTTGCGCCGTGTAGTCTGGTCGATGTTAACCAACGTTTCAGAGGTCATACTGCCTCCGTCATCAGAGTATGAAGATTTCTGTCTTCTGGGTTGTTGCGCCGTGTAGTCTGGTCGATGTTAACCAACGTTTCAGAGGTCATACTGCCTCCGTCATCAGAGTATGAAGATTTCTGTCTTCTGGGTTGTTGCGCCGTGTAGTCTGGTCGATGTTAACCAACGTTTCAGAGGTCATACTGCCTCCGTCATCAGAGTATGAAGATTTTCGTCTTCTGGGTTGTTGTGCTGTGTAGTCTGGTCGATGCTAACCAACGTTTCAGAGGTCATACTGCCTCCGTCATCAGAGTATGAAGATTTTCGTCTTCTGGGTTGTTGCGCTGTGTAGTCTGGTCGATGTTAACCAACGTTTCAGAGGTCATACTGCCTCCGTCATCAGAGTATGAAGATTTCTGTCTTCTGGGTTGTTGCGCTGTGTAGTCTGGTCGATGTTAACCAACGTTTCAGAGGTCATACTGCCTCCGTCATCAGAGTATGAAGATTTTCGTCTTCTGGGTTGTTGTGCTGTGTAGTCTGGTCGATGTTAACCAACGTTTCAGAGGTCATACTGCCTCCGTCATCAGAGTATGAAGATTTTCGTCTTCTGGGTTGTTGTGCTGTGTAGTCTGGTCGATGCTAACCAACGTTTCAGAGGTCATACTGCCTCCGTCATCAGAGTATGAAGATTTTCGTCTTCTGGGTTGTTGTGCTGTGTAGTCTGGTCGATGCTAACCAACGTTTCAGAGGTCATACTGCCTCCGTCATCAGAGTATGAAGATTTCTGTCTTCTGGGTTGTTGCGCCGTGTAGTCTGGTCGATGTTAACCAACGTTTCAGAGGTCATACTGCCTCCGTCATCAGAGTATGAAGATTTTCGTCTTCTGGGTTGTTGCGCTGTGTAGTCTGGTCGATGTTAACCAACGTTTCAGAGGTCATACTGCCTCCGTCATCAGAGTATGAAGATTTTCGTCTTCTGGGTTGTTGCGCTGTGTAGTCTGGTCGATGTTAACCAACGTTTCAGAGGTCATACTGCCTCCGTCATCAGAGTATGAAGATTTCTGTCTTCTGGGTTGTTGCGCTGTGTAGTCTGGTCGATGTTAACCAACGTTTCAGAGGTCATACTGCCTCCGTCATCAGAGTATGAAGATTTTCGTCTTCTGGGTTGTTGTGCTGTGTAGTCTGGTCGATGCTAACCAACGTTTCAGAGGTCATACTGCCTCCGTCATCAGAGTATGAAGATTTTCGTCTTCTGGGTTGTTGCGCTGTGTAGTCTGGTCGATGTTAACCAACGTTTCAGAGGTCATACTGCCTCCGTCATCAGAGTATGAAGATTTCTGTCTTCTGGGTTGTTGCGCTGTGTAGTCTGGTCGATGTTAACCAACGTTTCAGAGGTCATACTGCCTCCGTCATCAGAGTATGAAGATTTCTGTCCTCTGGGTTGTTGCGCTGTGTAGTCTGGTCGATGTTAACCAACGTTTCAGAGGTCATACTGCCTCCGTCATCAGAGTATGAAGATTTCTGTCTTCTGGGTTGTTGCGCTGTGTAGTCTGGTCGATGCTAACCAACGTTTCAGAGGTCATACTGCCTCCGTCATCAGAGTATGAAGATTTTCGTCTTCTGGGTTGTTGTGCTGTGTAGTCTGGTCGATGTTAACCAACGTTTCAGAGGTCATACTGCCTCCGTCATCAGAGTATGAAGATTTCTGTCTTCTGGGTTGTTGCGCCGTGTAGTCTGGTCGATGCTAACCAACGTTTCAGAGGTCATACTGCCTCCGTCATCAGAGTATGAAGATTTCTGTCTTCTGGGTTGTTGCGCTGTGTAGTCTGGTCGATGCTAACCAACGTTTCAGAGGTCATACTGCCTCCGTCATCAGAGTATGAAGATTTCTGTCTTCTGGGTTGTTGCGCTGTGTAGTCTGGTCGATGTTAACCAACGTTTCAGAGGTCATACTGCCTCCGTCATCAGAGTATGAAGATTTCTGTCTTCTGGGTTGTTGCGCTGTGTAGTCTGGTCGATGCTAACCAACGTTTCAGAGGTCATACTGCCTCCGTCATCAGAGTATGAAGATTTCTGTCTTCTGGGTTGTTGCGCTGTGTAGTCTGGTCGATGTTAACCAACGTTTCAGAGGTCATACTGCCTCCGTCATCAGAGTATGAAGATTTCTGTCTTCTTGGTTGTTGCGCTGTGTAGTCTGGTCGATGTTAACCAACGTTTCAGAGGTCATACTGCCTCCGTCATCAGAGTATGAAGATTTTCGTCTTCTGGGTTGTTGTGCTGTGTAGTCTGGTCGATGTTAACCAACGTTTCAGAGGTCATACTGCCTCCGTCATCAGAGTATGAAGATTTCTGTCTTCTGGGTTGTTGCGCTGTGTAGTCTGGTCGATGTTAACCAACGTTTCAGAGGTCATACTGCCTCCGTCATCAGAGTATGAAGATTTCTGTCTTCTGGGTTGTTGCGCTGTGTAGTCTGGTCGATGTTAACCAACGTTTCAGAGGTCATACTGCCTCCGTCATCAGAGTATGAAGATTTTCGTCTTCTGGGTTGTTGTGCTGTGTAGTCTGGTCGATGTTAACCAACGTTTCAGAGGTCATACTGCCTCCATCATCAGGGCGATGAGTATGAAGATTTCCGTCTTCTGGGTTGTTGCGCTGTGTAGTCTGGTCGATGTTAACCAACGTTTCAGAGGTCATACTGCCTCCGTCATCAGAGTATGAAGATTTCCGTCTTCTGGGTTGTTGCGCTGTGTAGTCTGGTCGATGTTAACCAAGTTTCAGAGGTCATACTGCCTCCGTCATCAGGGCGATTCCTCAGACTACACAGCGCAACAACCCAGAAGAGAGAAATCTTCATGGTAATAAATCCTCGTATGCTATAAAAGGCGGCAATTTCTTTATTAGCTGAAGGAATTAAGTTACGATGTTCCTCAGAAGGGACAACTGCTGCATGGACTTAGTTTTACGATTTTCGTTCGGAGTATTTTGCGTGAAATGAAAACATTTGATGATCTCGCGATTGACATTTTCGTGGCAGCGCGATGTATAGAGGTCAGTGGAGAAACTTCTGCGTTGATTGGAATATGATATCGAAACTAGTCTTAGATGGATCGGGCCCGCGGTTGATGTGTCACTTGTGGTCGGTCCGTGAGAAGTAAATTGTGTTCCGATTAAGCCATATTAATTAATAATCCAGCCAAAACGTTTTCCAGGCCATTGCAGTCTCCAGGCGTCCTTTTAATATCACCAACTTCAGTAGTTGACTGAACCTGCGTCCTGTAACTTTAATTGGGATTATGACGTCATTGTATTCTAGCCCCGGTACATTTTCATGACGTACGTAAATTGTGTCTGTCAGGAATGTGGTACGTGAGGCGTTAAGCAGCCGAGCGCCCGCCTGTCATTCGGTGTACGTCGGCTGTCTGGCTGATTCCTCCCGATCCATCATCCACGGCCTTTCCCGTAATTTTTTATAAAAGAACTTAGCAAAATTATAAAGTAATTTTATAAACACAAGAGAGAGTCCATTAATGTCATTTTAGCACTACGCCACAGTGATGTATTTACTCTTTAGTGTTAAGAGAAGAAAGAATACCTTGCAGATTGAGCTGTTATGTCCATCTTCCCTGACTGAAATGCATTTTTGTTTTTGCGGGTATTTTGCAGTCACTACTGTTCCGACTTCCGGGCTTTTCCCGTGGTCTAGCTTTCTGAAATAGCACGTCGTTAATGAACATGGCCTTTCCCGAGGACGGGAACTGATTCATTTGGATTACTACGCGGTGGAAAAAGTCCACACATTCTGGAATTATTATTTTTTAGTGTTCTGTCTGACGACAGGTCCATATGAACAGGATCCTTCCATCCTTTTCTCGGACTGGGACCTGTTCATATACGTTCTTGGCAGATGATCCAGAAGTGGTTTGCCATTGCCTTCTTCTGTGTGTGAATGGAGTAATTGTTGGGATGCCACGGAGGAAAACTCCGTGTTGCCTAGACCACGGCCTTGCCCAACACAAGTTATAAATTCGGGCACCGCCGGGAATCGAACCCGAGACCCCAGGATTACAAGGCCAGCGTTCTAACCGCTAGACCACCGTGGCTAGTTATTCTGGAATACCTGGCGATTAAATCTAAGCGAAAGTACAACGTGATTTACATAATGGAACCGTGGCGATGAAACATACTTTACTGCCAGAAAGTTCGCGTAATGACCATTGAAGTAGACAATTGTCTGTAGTTTTGGATACTTTGCATTGTGTGTCCTTCGACGATGTTAGGCTGTAGCTCCTCTACGACGTTTTCCCTCCTACCAGCTTCCGTTCTTCATGAGGACTGCCGGGTTTAAAACTCCTATTAGATTCGTGTAGTACAAACAAAGCAGTTGAGGATCTTCACCTACGTGAAGCCTCACGCGTCTGTGAGGTGCGCGCGCATACACATCGAAATTCACCCGCCTTCCCCTAGCATTACCACAGATCCATCGGTACTCGTCTTCTCTTCTCGCAGACAAAAACAGAAGTATTTTAATGTTCCCGTGTACGAGGGGTTTAATTATATCGCTTTTTGCTGAATAAACACTCGGATGTTTCCACTAATTAACCTCGACTGCAGAATTACTTTTGAAAGTGCGTGACTGTGAACCAGACGCACAAGCAATCGGCGCATGCGCCGATCAAGCTCCGGGCGCTGTTGACGGCAGGGACAGGAATTGTCTTCAGACCGACTGAGAAATGGGTCCAGGGGGATGGAGGGGTACGAGGTGCGATCGAAAGGTTTCCAGACTGCGCGTATAAAAACCCGTACACTTATCTCAGGTATTAAATTCATCCATCACCCTCGAAGTAGTTCCCCTGGGAGTGAACACAACGATCCCAGCGCCGCTGCCGAGCCTGGAAGCATCCCTGGAAATCTTTCTTTGTCAGCCTGTCAAGCACCATCTGCGATTCTGCCTGAATCTCTTCTATCGTCTCAAATCTCCTTCCCTTTAGCTGAATTTTCATCTTTGGGAAGAGGAAGAAGTCACACGGAGCTTAGAAAGGAAGTTGGGGTCGGTTCTTGCAAGATCTTTGAGCTCCTGACAAACGAGAAGTCGATTCTGCTTCTGGTCCTCAGACAGGATGCGTCGCATGTGGAGTTCTTCCTTTAGAATCAGCTGACAGGTCCCATAGCCTATCCCAACAATGTCGCACAAGTCGTTGATGGTACGACGTCGATCTTCGTGAATGGCCTGCCGAATCTTCGTAACATTTTCGGGCGTTGTGCTCGAAGATGGTCGTCCAGAACGCTCGTCATCATGGACAGAGGTTCGGCCATTTTTAAAACGTGAATGCCACACAAAAGTTTGCGGACTCCCCAAATGCTTGCTTTAGCATTTCATAGGTTTCCGTAGCCGTTTTGGCGAGTCTTTGGCAAAATTTGATGCACACGCCATTCCGAAATCGCAGGAGAGTCGGTGTAATGCACTACCAAAACGCCCGTAACTAAGAAACAAATGATAATTCGATGATGCCGGCTGGCACACTGATTTACTATGAATGTAGGCCGCACCCCCTAGCGGCAGAAGCTCGTACTACACCCGGTTCGCCCTCTATTGACAAAGTCTTGAAACTTTCCGATCGCACCTCGGAGCGTGAAGCTGTCACCCACCTTCGCCTAGTGTCGAGGACAGGACAGAGCGAGATTTGAGGTTCTCACGGCCGTGAGACTGAGGTCTTCTGGGTTGTTGCGCCGTGTCGTCTCCTAAACTTCTGGCAGGCTGTAATAATTAATTAATTACTCGGGGATAACGCGTTTTATTTTTAAGATAATTAAATTAAACTTAAGCTAATTCGGTTTCGTAATAAATGAAAGTGGATTTAACTGAGCAGACACCGAATTCAGTTCAATCAAAAAGTTAAAATAATAATCTACGTGACATGAAAGAATGAAGGCTACTTATACTCAGCATCGAGGGGTTTTTCCCCGTTCGTTTTCCGGGTGAGTGGTCGCTCGTTGAAGTCTCTTTGCATCGCCAGTTTGAAGTTGAGATCGTGGTTTTCCTTTCCTCCCAAACGAATTATCCTAAATCTCACTGCGTCTTTGTGTCGAGGCCTACCCGAATTTATTTAATTAACCTGCGTACGTATTTCATTTCTTCATCGAGTAAGCAATCTGGAGCAGGGCATTCGATTCGGTGATCCTCGTTTAAAAACATTTTCAGTCGCTTATCGCTCCAAATTAAGCGTCGAATTTGATATTTGGAATGAGTGGGCGAGATCACTCCACTATTTGAAATTAAAACTAGACATTTCAAAGCGAAATTAACAACTTCGAGGGTCTGATACGAAGTGGAGGTCACTCATTAATTACAATTAATATGACGAACGTCGTGCAGTGGCGCTCTGCTTCGAGTGAGAGACGGAAGGTTTGCCAAACTTTTCCTTTTCTCTTTTGAGCAATCACGAAATAAAGATTTTAATTAAAATAACCGCTGCTCCCGCAAATGATATTTAAAAAAAAAAAAATGTTTCAGTCCCGTCTGTCTGCTGATAAAAGCATTTCATTTATAATTAATTTTATATTCGTGTTAACATGTGCTTTTGCCACGAAACATATTGTATAATAGAATTATTGTAGCAGTTAAAATGTCTCATCCCAGCGAATTTTTGGTTGAAAATCAGTGTAGCCAACATGAAATCTGTAATCTCGTCGTTTTGCAACAGAAAAATAATGCAGATTTTTCCGATTTTGTACGTGACGCCGTGTAATCTGAGCCCGATTAAAAATCAGTTCCAGATAATCAACAATATCGGTTAAAAACAAAACACAAACCGTCGACGTATCTCTGATTCGACATGCAAATGAGATCAAGAGTGGTCTAAGTCGTCGATTATCTCAGCACAATGTTCGATGATTTAATTTGAATTCTCCTCTACATGCCGAGCATTTCAAATGATAAAAATGAAAGGCTCTGCTCCAAAACGTGCGCAGGGACATTAAATTTTATATTCGAGGTAAATTTCTGAGTCAATAATAATAATAATACGATTAGGTTAAAAATAAATTTCGTAAATTAAAATTAAAATCTTAAATTCTGCAGATAAATGACCACAATATGTTTATATATATATATATATATATATATATATATATATATATATATATATATACACACGCGTGAAAGTGTTAAACTATTAAACGCAACATTGATCAGTTGTTGTATAGGACGTACCATCGTTAGGGTCGCAATGATCGTAATGTTTATAACCCTCTTTCTGCCAAAAATTGTTAATTAGCGACGACGCGACACGACGCAGGTTTGGAGACGGTAAATATTAACCATTTCAATGTTCGTGTCGTGCGATTATCCAGCGCGAAAACAGCGGTTAATGTTCGCAGTTCATTTATGGACGAACACACACTGACTCCCGCCTGATCGGGGTCTGCGGGAGGAGGGGGGGCAGATGCTTTTGACTTGTGTAACGAGATAAATTCATTTGTTGTCATGGACACTACCAAAATGTTAAATTTAAACAGCAGCTCCTTTAAAATTGACTGCGTATGATTTCACTAACGTTCTCTGGAAATCAGAAGACAAATTTGTTCTGGTCGCGTAGTCAAATTCTTTAACGGAGGTGACCCGAAACGATTACGAGCGCGATCGATTCACAAGACATTTTAGCTGAAGGGCCACGGCGTATATTGGAGAATAATATTAAAGTGAATCTTAAATAATAGAGTATCAGCTGAGGATAGAACAAATAATAATTATGCGAAATCTTCCACGGAACCAAATAAATAAAAATACCTTGAAAGTAATCTAATATATTTAAATAAATAAATAAATTGAGTGACCGTCGGGTTCGGTTCAGACAGGAGCGAACAACCGGTTGACGGCGACAGACTGTCTTTTGGTTTTTAGACACGAGCGCAAAATACTGGCGTTTCTGATAAAAGTGACAACACGAGAGAAGCCGTGGACTGTTTCAGTATGCAAATTGGCCTCCTCCCCTCCCCCGTACAGTTGGAGCCCTTTCTGTTCTCCATCGGAGAATCAGTGCACGTGTCCCCGTCGACACCCACACACCCCGAGGCGTTACAAGAATGTTAATGCAGGTACGAAATATAAATTGAGAAAGGCGTCTCTTTATGTTTACTGTAAAGAACTAATCCTCTGGGACTGTGGACGATCTTAAACAATGACGGCATTTCGAGAATGTTGCACTAATGTCTTATATTTTCCCAGTTACCCTCTTAGTGTTCGAAATAAGTGATTCTCTCTGTGCCTTCATCCAGGACATGACAATTTAATTTCAAAGCTAAGTGCTTCGTGCTTAAAATACTGCGCAAAGAACTTGAATTTCGTAAGCCTTTTTCCGAGGAAACATTCGGCCTTGATCGCGTCGAACGCTCGTACCTTTAGTAGAACTTGATCGAGTGGTTAGCACTCCTGTTTCACGCTCCGAAGATCTTGAGGTCGGATACCAGCAATTCTCCCCCCGACGTGTTCCACCTGCCTCGTCGTCTCCAAAAGATGAATGCGTCAGATTTCGCGATTTCGAGATGAATTAACAGTCACGCCCTAAAAGCACGATGTCTGGTCGGAAATGTGTTCAACCAAACTTCCGCTACGAATGTCTTCAGGCTTAGAAGCCGGAAGTAGCAGCCTTCCGCTTTCCATTAATTCTGCATCCAAGATCTTGCTCCTTAATTTCTCTCGTCTTTGTCTCACCGCATCCGCTCCACGGCTTCAGAAAGAAGTCTCTCTCTCTCGCCCAACTTCGCCGGTTCTATTTATAAGCGCGGGTACAATGCCCGTCCTCCGCGTTCTTACCGAATAGTTTCCAGCTAGAGAAGCTCCCCGGGTTACGTAAATCGTTCCATAAGGCACACAATAAAACTCGTGAGACGCGGAGAATTTTGCTTTACGTACGGAAAATCAAAGTAGTCGACTCCTGTCTCCTTCCTCGTCTGCAAAGTAAGTCCTTTGTCGTCCATCGCCAAAACAAGCCAGAAGGGTTAAAACGTGAGGGAAATTTTGTTGCTGTATTGTAAAACAAGCGGTTAGAACGCTGGCCTTGTAATCCTGGGGTCTCGGGTTCGAATTTATAACTTGTGTTGGGCAAGGCCGTGGTCTAGGCAACACGGAGTTTTCCTCCGTGGCATCCCAACAATTACTCCATTCACACACAGAAGAAGGCAATGGCAAACCACTTCTGGATCATCTGCCAAGAACGTATATGAACAGGTCCCAGTCCGAGAAAAGGATTGAAGGATCCTCTTCATATGGACCTGTCGTCACACAGAACACTAAATAATAATAATAATTGTAAAACTCCAGAACAGAATGTACGTCAAACAGCGCGTGAGAGTCGAGACCCCAGCCTCTGGCATTGACGGAGTTGTGTTAGGTCAACGTTTAGTAGCGGAGTGAAGGCAACAGGTGTGCGTTATTTATGCATTTTCTGTCGTACGAACTCATTGCTTGGTGCATTGTCAGTTAGTGAAAAGGCGCAACTTATTTCAGCCTTTAATAGAAAGAAAGGGAGTCTTCAAAATCAGGTTACGGAGACTGTTAAAAAGTAGTACCCGAGACGCTGATGTGCGCATTCAAATGCCCGTACGGAATTCTGGGAAGAGAATTACGGAAAACGTTTGTCTCGTACTACGCGAGACTGCAGAAACGACCAGAATTTAGAACGAAATAAACACAGTCAGTGTAAAACAATGGTGCTCGCGGCACACTGGCTAAATAATCACCCTCAACCATCGTTCCAAGGTCGAACGATATGCAGTTGGGCTCGGGCGTTGAAATTCTCTCCCGTGAAGTCAGCGAGAAAACGACACACATTTTCGCGAGTAGAACAGCTGATACGAGCACGACGAACTTCCGGTCTTCGTGCTCAGAGCGAAATGGACCGTCTAGGCCACAGATACAATTGTATTCGGTTTTAATGCATTTAGCGTGACGCTGTTCCATGTTTATTTAATCCGACTGATTATATTTAGCCAATAAACTGTGTAAATGCCGAAGCGTGACTGGATATAAACGTTTATTCAAAATCTCGTGTTCGGCGAGAGGAGTTTCAGTAGCGTCCATCTGTGCCTACGTCTTCCAAGTAGCCGCATCCCTTCAGGGGTTTCATCTCCCTCCTCATGTGTGCTACATGCCTCGCCCATCTCACCTGATGTTTGGTAGAAAGTTCAAATTATGGATCTCTTCGTAATGCATTTTCCCTCCAACCTCCAGTCCATCATACGAGACCAGGTTTCACACCCATACGAAACAGATAAAAGAATGGTTTTGTATATATTAATCTTAACACTTATGGATGACAAAATATTCACAAGTGCGTGGTAGCAAACGTTCCTGAATCTTTCCTGCTCTTAATTTCCTCACAAATGCAATAATTCTGCTTTTTACAAATCTTTGAAGTTTTCCCACGTCCTCAAAGGATTTATCGACTTCCTTTATGTGATTTTGTCCTGTAACCCGATGATACAACATACAAATACTTGTCGCCTTCTCTGCATTTCCTTACCAACACCAGAACTGCTCTCTCTTCATCCAATAAAAAACATCTTCAACACTGACCGCAAGTTGAAGTGGTTCATTGAATTCAAATCTTTCAAGACATTTTCTAAAGCGGAGTTGAAATGCAAATTGCAATAAAGCATCGCCTTGTTTCATATCATTCCACGTAGGAAACGTATAAACTATGAATGTATTTACTATAAATTTCGTAAGACATTTTAACTGGTCCAACTAGTTTCACTGATACATATAATTATAAAAGAATGTTGTAAAATAACTGCATCCTAACTGAATTATAAGCTTTCCTGAATTCTGCAACAGCTGACGTACACTTCCGTTGTATTTCCATCTTTACTACAGTATCCGATTACGGTTGATCAGTCGTCAAATTCCAAACTGATGTCCATAAATCTTGCATATGAATACATAACTTAATCTTCACACGCATCACCGAAACTATAATGGGGCCAAACCTGTAGAGTGCCCCCCCCCCTCCCCCCGAAGCTGTTGAAAGTTGGAATTCTGCACCAAGGACTCGGGACAGAATCGATGGGGTTAAGAACAGGACCACCCTGTCCTTGAAGTTAGAAAGTTGACATAAAGACCACCAGCAGCTGTAGAACACAAACTATCTTGGTTTTGAAGCCCGTCTGCACGCGTGCGCAACCCCCAAAATCAAATTTCATTTACTGGCTTCCAACCGCAGAAGTCGGCTTAATGCACCGAAAACCGAGTTTCTTTCTTCGGTGGAAATGGAAATTCGTAAGATGGTAACAAAACTAGATCTGCAAACGGCAGTGTTTATTAACATTTTTTTTTGAACAAATTGTACATGTTCACAAATGAATTTAATGAACAATATAATTCCAATTAAAGTACGTCACCAAATCACCATTTTAGCTACAATTTATTGCACATTAAAAAAAACTACGCTCGTCTTGCGTGTCAATCTTAAAATACCTGACGCCTTCCTATGGAGTCAAATTTGTTTTTATTCAGCCTCAAAAACAGACCGAAGACTTTTAAAATAATTTTATTTTCCGTCTTAGGAACAAACTTTGCGCTGCACATTACTTTTCTCACTGCCTTTAGAAAGGAAATCTGATCTCATGAAAGCGATTATTACGTAGAAATATTAATCGCTGAAGATCATCGACACCTATCAACTACTCAATATTTTATGCACAAACACTAATTTAGACATGTTTCCAGAAAAGTCAATTTCATGCTTTAAGCATTGAACTTTTAGTGGAACGTCACTTTGCAGCCGAACGAAGTAAAATAATCGCAGAAAAAGCTACAGATTCCTTGACGAGTCAAATTTCATACATAAAGACTGAAATAAACGCATGCGAAGTGTATAAAAATATTTCAAAAATGAATGTGCAACCACTCTACATATATATATATACACGACACGCTTAGTTTGTGTCCAAATGCATCTTGTAGCGTACAATGATGGAAATTATTGACTTACAAGTCATTAAGTTTTGAAATTAAATTTTTTTATATATATATATATATATATATATACAGTACCTCGTAACAAAATAACATAACAGGATTGGTCAGTTTTAAAATTAAATCTGCAACGAACTTTGTTCAACAAGTAAATTTGATTTTATAAAATTAACAGCTCCCACCTCCTAGATGATAAAACGTAAAATAACATGCACCAAATGCGATGATAAGCCTCCTCGACCAATTAGTATGTAATTAAACCACATATATGTATCATATAATTAAGTTACAGGGTCAAGTTCATGGTTTCAGTGTCACTTCCGGTTTGCTGCCGCGCGGTCTTCCACTCCTCAGACGCTCATTCCTTTTTAGTTTTCATCACGGCCTCGAGAAGAGCCTCTCTCAGTTTCTTTACTAGTCGCTCCATTTCATCTGCCTTGATCTTCAAACTCTGATTCTCTCTCTCCAGTTTTCCAGCAGTTTCTTTCATCTCTCCCTCTCGGACTTTCCTGCTCTGTCGGGATTTTCTCGACGCCTCGTTGTTTCTGTCCCTCAGCTCTCGATATCGGTCGCAATCGGAATCGACGGAAGACTGTCTTGACCTTTTTGATGGCGGAGTCCACGCGTCATCAGGCACGGAACGCGATGATGACCGTCTTCTCTGAAGAGACCCTCTGCCTGATCGAGATTCTTCTTCCTTAGACATCGACGGACTCGACCGTTTCTCCGGCTTTCCTCGGGTTCGTCTGGATAATGGCAGCTCTTCAAGCTCAGAAACATTCTTCCTTGGAGAAACCTGTTTTTGTGACAGGACGTTCGTATCGCTGCCTCGTCCAGCAGATAGCTTACGTTTGGAAATCTTAAGTTTCAAGACTGGTCCGTCCTGTAAAATTTTACTTTCCAATGTGCTCTGAGTTGACAGATGTTTTCTGGTTTCTCGTACAGCTTTGAAGCCCTTTGTAACATTAGTTTTTGTCCACCCTTCAAACTGTACATCTGATTTTCCCAAAATTTTAATACTTGAAGATAGAGACTCATCTTCAATTTCTTCCACCTCCATGTGCTCAGACTCAATAATATTCCACCGTCCATCGGGAGATTTTTCGGTGACAAACGGTTCCACCACGCTAACAGTTGCGTCACCCTGAAAGCTGCCCAGCAATTCCGCATTATTTGTTGGCTTTGTGCCAGAAGCTTCGGCTGTGCAAGATTTAGGAATCTTGCCATCGAAGCCTACGCCGATGGTGTCTGGCCAATCCAAACGAAACGCTTGATCCTAGAATCCAACAGAAAATAAATTACAAATTCAGATACGAAAGCACGCAATGAGCAATGCTCTACTGCGTGACGTTTCAAAAGACTTTATACAAAATTGCAGAAGAATATGAAACTTTACGGGTCGGAGAAAAGATAATACCGATAACTTTGCGACACGGCTTTTTAAACAAATACCGCCTGAAGACTGTTTCTGTAAAGTGAAACAGACGTTCAAAATTCAAGGTCATCTGGTGGCACGTGCTATACGAAAATGCTATAAATACCAACAGATTATAAAAATGTAATTTGTCCCGCTCTAGGCACCTACAAATTAATGAAAGCCTGTCGATCACTTTTGTAGCGCACGCAACTTTCACATTATGCGGCATTACAGCAGTTCTGTTCGGCAAAGTAAGAAGATACTTCGCGTGACATCACGTCCCTTTTGGCTTCTACTTTTAGTTGTAGCGTATTGATGGGTATAAAAAGCGATTAAGTTTCATTAGATAGAAAATTTACACTCTTTTGAAACCATGAAGTCAGCGAAGTGATGGCAAGAAACCCCAACTGCATTCATATCGGATATCGTCATATTAATCAATTTTACGGGAAGAAACCACCCGTAATTTGACGTTATGATGGTAAAAAGACGATATACATTGAATTTCAGAATTCCCAAAATTGTTTCCAAATTCATATCTGTTCTTAAGCACTACTGATTAGTCATTTCAGTGAATCATATAATTTGATAATTAGAGACACAAAGATGACAGAGCAAATAAAATAAGACAGAACTTACATCATCAAAAACATAGGCTAGCAAGTCGAATGGTTCGCCCTGCTTCAGTAAAGGTTCCAACACCACAGGCGTGCTGATGATATCATCGGCGCTCAACTGCGTTGCGAGGTTGAGTCTCAAGTTCCTCTTTGTAGCATTCTCCACGTTTACTGCAAACTGTGGCTTCATTACATGACCGCTAGTAATCTCGTCTTTCGCGCTTGAAAGAAGCAGATGGGGCTCTGAACTCGTACTCGACGGCAAGTCATCGGCCAGGACCTCTACGGGCACAGCATTTTCCAAATGCTTGCAGTTCACAGCCTTTGGCTGTTCTCCCATTTTCACAGGCACATCAGTTCTCCAAATGTTGGCAGCCATCGCATTACTACCACAAAATTCTTTGCTCCCATTTACACTGGGAGATGCAAATTTCGCAGCATCTTTTCCAGAAAAACTTTCTTTAGACCTCATACTTTGTTTTATCAAATGTATGTTAGTATTCGAAGGACCGATTACTTGAGACTTTGTCGTAATCGCGTTTGATACCTCGTTTGCAACCAAGGTAACCGTCGGAGTTTCAACAGTTCTTTGTTCATCACTGGTAATATGACAAATGCTACCAGCCAGGATATTTTTCAAGTTCAGGTTGGTATCAGCTCGCCGCGAGTTCCTATCGACCGAAAATATTCCGTTAACGGCCTCAACGCCGAAATCAAGACCCAAGAGAGATTCTAAACTCCCGCTTCCAACGCCGATTCCTTTGACGGCACGGTTGCTTACTTCGACCGATTCACAATCTCCAAAGTCTATGCGTTTTACTCCACTTTGATCTCCCAATTCATTCGCATTTACCATCAATTTCAAACCATCCGGTTCCTTATTTTCCGTAACTTCAAGATCCATTCTTTCCTGATTAATATGAGAACTCACTATCTCTTCTTCATGACCTACAGATAATCCCAAAGTATCGTCAACAAAAAATGCATCAGCTGGTGTAGATTGTGTATTGTCACTGTCTGTCTTCTTCACAGTTTCAAATGACTTTTTGTCTTCGTCGGTACACGGCATCTGCAGAAGGTCTAATGGTGGTGGAATTTCCCAACTTGCCCCATCACACAGATAAGGTGACGTTTCCTCTTGCAACGCACATGAGGTTGAAGTAAAGTTAAATTCATGAAGAACACCTGTAAATAAGAACACGGATCTTAACTAGAAGCATGCTACGTTTGTCTATGCATTGCGCACACGCGCATCATAGTTTTTCACGTTGCCGACGGTTGCCTCCAACAGCCGAGGTAACTCACTAACAAGCATTTTGCATATTCTTTCGCTTAAGTCAAATAAAAATATCTGAAAAACTAAAACAAAATATTTACCTATAACCGGTGTATTTAGTTCATCGTCTTGTGCAATACAACTGGAACCTTTTGTGTCGTCCACCGTGATAGAAGAGGTACCCCGCGGCGGTTTGCGACACCAACTGCTCAGGTCTTGAAAGTTTTCTCCCCACTGACCCAGGTCCAGAGTTGGCGATAACGTGGATGGCGGGAACATAGACGCCGCCGAATCGATGTTTTGTGACCATGTTGCTGTGAGCGAGCAAACAAACAGTTCACCAACATTTCCAAAAATATTTTAAAGTATGGATCTGCAAACATGCCCACAGAAACTTTGGGTGCCCAAAAGCATTTAAAATATTCACGATCCATTTCGAAGACCTCACATAGAGGCCGCTTGCAAGATAAAGGTTGAACTTCCAACATGACTTGTGCCACTGCTGTCCTGAAGCTTCAGTTTCTCACAAGAGCGTGTGGCAGTCGGTCGCCGAACCAGTACGTGAACATAATAAATCACGTTATCCAAAATAAATAACCATACAGACCAATCCTCTAAATAATTAATATGAGATCTTTAAGGTTATGTTTGTCCCGCATTGTCGGAGTTCACGTACTTCAAAACCCCAGCTTCCCCATTAATTAAATTTCAACATACTGATTAAAATAAGTATATCAATTGTAATAGTTCCATATTTTACTTCAAAATATTAAATATGAAACACTACGTAATTAAAAAAAATTACAGGTCAATCTGATTCTGTGTACAAATAATTTATTAACAGGAGTAAATTGATCCTATTTCTGTGAGAGATTAAGGCAGTGGAAATATTCTACGTAAAGGTAAATGGATTAGAATCTACTATTGTATGAAATATTATCCATCCATCCAATGGCACTACAGCATAAGTTCGGGGCTTGACCTCTTCCCATGTGGGAGGTTTCCTGGTCTTTCGAAGTGTGCATTTGTGAGTAGTGAGTGACCAGTCCACTGACTCTGCACAATTTCTACTCGATCCTGATTTTGTCCGCTAGAGCCATCTAGTAGTGAATCAGGAGAGACTAGGGTGAGAAATCGCCACTGATTTTTCTCACAAAACATCACGTTCAAGCTTGTAAGGTTCTTGAATGTGCCGTAAACCTACCACATGGGACCGCCGGCTTTACTTCCCCTCCGAAGGAAGTTGTGCTATGGATTTTTATCACCCTTAAAAATCCATCGACCTCAGCCAGATTTCAACCCGCGAACCTTGGGTCCAGTGGCGAGCACGCTAACCACTAGTCCACAGAGGGCGACACGAAATATTATCATGACTGTTAAATGAAGACTTAGGAAGCAAGAGAGAATTTGAATTTTTCTAAAGTGCACAATGGGGAAAAAGAAAAGTTTACGTACGTTCTTCTTGTTCCAAGTAGCTCATGCCGTTTGGTACTGCATGAAAGTGGTTTGTCGATTTCATCTCCTTGCAGGATGAATTCAGTACTCCCACAGAATTGTTTCCTCTTTGGGACACCTGGGCTACTGCCCAGATGAGACCGTCCTTTCTCTTCAACATTTTCTCCCTTGATTTCACGTAATGAGAGGGAAGCAGTGATCCTAGTAGCGGGTCGCATCTTGTACGGGACTGGACCAAGTAAAAATAACATCTTAATGTTTCAGTAAAACACGTTTCAATAACATTGAGGATACAAAAAGAATAACGTAGCACCCTGCAACAAAAATTCATAAAGATAAAATAATACCACATAATGTACTTTTATCATACTGCTAATTTTTAAAAAGTACCATTTGTGTAACATGACACAAAAATTACAGACAGATATTTTGTTACACCATATTTAACATGGTTTAATTACGCTACATGCAAATTTTTTGAGTAACGTTTGTGAAGTCGGTTTAGTTGAAGTTCAGAAGTACGAAATGCCAAAGCAAATTCAAACTTGACGACTTCAAAACTAGCGCAACAATCCTAGGCTACCGTCCATCGGTGTGCAAATGCCATCCTTCAAAAATTATGGTAAATCACAGGACAGAAATTTAGCGATCTTATGCATCAGGAGATATATGTATGTAATTTGGCGATCAGCTGTAAAACTTACCAATGCATGTACTTACTTGCAACATAATTCTGTAAAATATGAAAAAATGTTCATACAATCAATAGCATAGATGTCCAACATATAATGTTAAAAGTAATTTTTAAACAGTCTACTATTTTACAATTAATTTTAAATAAAAGGGTTATAATATTAAAGATGTAAAGCAAATTTTTTGTAGATAAGCCCAATCACTCAGAAGTTATGAATGTTTTTTAATAATAAAACAGTGAAGTCGGACAATTCTTAAATTTTGATCGAATAAATAGGAGCCAAGTTTTAAGCCGAAATGCAGGGTAAAAGGTTCTTAATAGAACAGCGTACAAGACGATTCAAAGTACTTTGCCACAATCTTCTTTAGTCCCTTCAACCCAAAGATTGTCTAAATGACGTTTAAAAATTAAATTCCTACATCAAATAAAATACAGGACTTCAAAATTATGAAGATTAAGAAAAGAATCGCTGTTTAAGGATCACGTAACAACCATAAATATACTGCAAGGAAAACACAAGAGTTGATGATTGTTAAAGCAACTTTAAGAGGGCTGGTGTACTGAAACTCGGATGTACTGTATGACATGACAAAAAGACTGCATGAAAATGAATTTGGTATTTACGCCTGGAGTTTGTGAGAAAAGTTATTAAATCCTCGAGAATGTTTACATGAAGGAAAACTTGCACACAATTAAAATAACTGAAACTGGGTCGCTATGCTTAAAAATCAAATACTTTAACAGAACAAAGCAAGCAAAAATATTTCTGACGAGGGTAGAGGGCTGGAAGACGGCGGCTCAGTCACAGAACAGTAATTAACTGACATGTGCTTTTGGAAGTCAACTGGCACTACGAAGGTGGGGAACAGGAACAAGTGGGGGAAATCCATAATTTACCCCTCTTTCCTTCTGCTAGCCTGCTATAAAACTCAAGACCCCCCCCCCCCCCCCCCCAAGCAACAAGTTCAAAACATGTTTCATACTGCATTGTGCTATTACTTTTCACTTACACTTTAGAATCAACACAGATGGCCCCCTCCCCCTAGACGAGAACAACGGATTAAGAACATGTCATAAGGAAGAATGCGGGGAGAGATAAGATGAGCAGCGGCTTTTGGGAAGACGTTAAGGCTGGAAAGGCTTCACTGCTGACAACACACAAAAAAGCGTAGTAAACATCTTAGATAGAAGGAAATAATATGTGAATATTAATTCTCAAGAAAATTATCCTTTGCACAGTTTTCTAATTCTGAAAAGAGAAAAATCTCACCGTGCCAGAATATGGAACATGTGACATTACATCATATAAAATATCAAGACTGCAAGTGGAAATAAATTGGATACAAACCCCACTCTACAAGATTCATCACTACTGGCCCCCCCCCCCCCACCAAATTTGCGTTGTGGATAACAACATCACCGGAGTACAGCGATCTCAAATGTGGAAGAAAGAAGTGATACTGGAATAAAAATAAGTAAAGGGCAAATTTCTTCCTGTTTGACCACAAAGCGACAGTTGCGTGAATGGCTTGCTGCGTATCTCCAACGGTAGCAGTCGGTGATGACGCTTCCGGTAACGCATTTCCCTACCAACAATTCAGTGACGTACAACATGATTTGAGAAATACTACTGAACGTGACATTTAATGCCACTGTTTCAAATGTGTGCCAGAAAATTTTACAAAAATTAGGTGCAAGTTTCCAGGAAATCCAGGTCCCCACACTACCTGGTCAGTAAGCTGGAAACAAGGACACTCCTACACAGAAAGCCAGAAAGGAAATAAACTTGAGACGCTGGAGTTAAGACTTGAAACTGGAGTAACAGACAAGTATTTCAAGGACATCTGCATAACGAACCTGGAAGTTGTTAAAACCGCGACCATATAAAACAATGGCAATTCATGACTAAAAGGAACATGATCTAGTTGCGAGAATTGTTTTCCTGTAATTGGTCGCTTAAGTCTATAAATGATGGAGAATATTTCAACAGTTAGCGTTTCTGGTAAGGTATCTTTCATGTCGACACAGTTAACGATGCCAGAGACGTGAGCACCGTAAGAGCAACAGCTCCTACAGCATATGCAAATCTGGAAGCTTGACCACTGACTGCTACCCCATGCAGGGGAGGAGCTTAGGGCCTAGCCTGTGCAGCGACTGCTTCTAGGTCAAACAGGAAGTTATCATTAATCGTGTAGTCATTTGAAAAATAGTTGCTGGTAATCCATATACACCTGCTTAAAATACAGGAAGAAGTCCCAAATCGATTCAACAGAACAGGCTCAACTATGTTTGGGAGGTACGCGGCTTTCACGCGCACAAATCAAGTATGCATTTTCATGGAAACACCAAAACTAAGCAACTATAAAACTTAAACATGCTATAAATAAAAAGTACTTACACTCAATTCACCGTGTTTTCTAAAAGAAATGGTGACTTCTTGTAGTCACAGACTAAGGGGAAAGTTGAGATTCTCTCAACCTGAAAAAGAACAAACAGAGTCAGCTGTTAGTTTGTATTTCCTCCCTTGTAACGGATATGAACACAGGAATCTTCAAACTTGGCATAATCAGATGACATCAGTATCAACCTTGAGGTGTCCTGACGTTTCCAACACTTTAATTTACTTGTGCAACGATCCTTATGCTCTTCAAACATTTCTTCAACACAATGTACCATACTGCATAAAAGCCATTCTTGAAGATACTTTTCCATACAAAACCAAACTTGAGGCAAAAGGTTTTCATTTTCAGTCTTCCTCGGCATTTCAACCAGTCCTTTCCAAGAAGGTTGGCCATGTCAACGTCAAGGCCTAGCTCCACACCCGGGTCTTGTTCTGTCATCAATATACTTCACATACTTGCTCCTAAGTCAGTATACAGTCGTTACCGAGGAAAATGCATCAAGAAAACAAAAGAACAATTCTTCTGAACCAGCTACAGCTTTTCTTATATGGTCCAATATGATGTACTGACAAGCCTACATAAATAGTAGTTAATGCAAAGGGCCCGAAGGGGGGCTACATTAAAATTAGTTGGTGCTCGACATTCTATATCACAAAACAAATACCAAAATCTTTTTAATCATCAGCCAATGCTGAAGTCAACTTGATCATACTATAATGAAACAAGAAATGCATACATAGCATAATCCTGGAACACTGACCACTGACCAAGGTGCTTAAGGTAGCCTGCAGTTTCACTATTTAGTCACCTCACAATGAAAGCCTTCGTATACAAAATACTTGTTACTGTTGTCAAAATTTAAGCAGATTACAATTGTCAACAAGTTTTATTAAAATTTCAAAGTATAAAATTTAATATGTTCACCCATCGAACCCAGGTCCAGTCCGTATTTACGCACTACTGACCAAAACAAAAATATATTTTTTTCTCACCCACAAGGGATTACAGGCAAACAAAAAAATAAGTATTTTTACTTTCAAATAGTTTCCACAGAGTAGTTATAAATATTTCTGTCTTCTGGGTTGTTGCACAGTGTAGTGTAGTAGACATCAACTATACTACACGGCAAAACAATCAAAAAATCTTCACATTCACCACTGTGAAAATCTCAAATATTACATAGTTTGTTTGGAATTTTCGATTCAGTTTGGGTCATTGTTCACAAAACATTTTTTTTATATCACTTTCTGCCACGACGCAAAGACCACACCGGAAAAGACCGCTCTACAATTAATTGCAACGACAAACACGTAATCAAAGTGTGCAAAAATTGTTCTTAATTAAACGGCACACACAACTTAGAACGGGAATACAAATATTACAAGCCTCAAAAGAGCCGAGTCATTTATTTGAAAAAGCATTATAAAAAACTTCCTACCAGTCATCTTATTGATTACTCCTGACCTTGCTTCTGGGTGCTTGCTGTGTGGAAATGACATGCGTTAACGCCATTTCTGGTAAATATCAACAGATCCAAAATCAAGGTCAACTTGAACTACCGTTATGGCTTAAAATCGGCAATTAGTCTTATAACTGCAATCTGGACAGGTTAAAGATGAGTGTAAATTCTCTCAACTTACCTTCCCAGGTTATGATAGAGTGTGCGACGAAGTGACAATTTGCGACACCGAAGAGCTATTTAGTAGTGCTTTGAACAAGATGCTTTTGGAACGTCAAGATGGAATGCTGGCGTGAACTGACTTGCAGTTACAGACCGCAAAAAAAACGGTTTGCTAGCAGTAATAACTGCTGATCTAACAAGGCCCAAGCAGAGAGCGTACTTTTACCAAACACTGAAACACCACACTGTAAAAGATGAACCTATGAAATGCGGCACTTTCTACGACGCAATGCACTTTTCATTAATTCTCTGACACGAATTTCCAAAACTGTTTCATGACGTCGAAGTGGACCAATGACCGCTTCGATATGATGTCACTTTGAGCCAATCGTGGCAAAGGAAGATAGAGATTTCCTCTTGAAACCACCAATAGCAGACTGCAGGTGAATGGAATTGCGACGTTGCCAACAAATTTCGGTTCGCCTTTCCCCGTACAGTCGCGCGATACTGTACAACCGTACAACGCGGTGGCCCGAATTACAGGAGCAGGAAAACAAAAACGAGAATTTTGCAGGGGAGGATTTCGAGGTTTAGTACTCTAAAGGCGAGAGTTACGCGGCGGTCGGGGTTCGATCCCAGGCCAGTCTGTATGCGATTTGTGGTGCATAAAGGGGCAGTGGGACAAACTTTTACTCGAGTTCCTCAGTTTTCCCCCGTCACTGTCAATCCACCTCTGCCTGATATTCCTTATAAACGTAGTCTCACCCCCCATCAAGAACATTGGAAAGTTTTCTTAAGAGATACCAAGTTATCTTCCTTTGACAATTTCAATTTCTAACTAAACACAGAATATGTTCTTTATGTCTCCTGTAATTAACGTAAATCAGTAACATTGTGAGTTAGTTCTGTGACAGTGTACTGGAATCCATTCCCAGTGCAGGAGGTTTTTAGTTTGTTTCATGAAGTAGCCACGTTGCTATTTTACACGAAATAAATAATTATTTCTCTAGGTTCGTACTTTCCGAAAATCCATAACCATACATGTTTATTGTGACGCTATTGCAAGTGGCGCTAGTGTCGATTACGTCACAAGTTCGCTCGTCAGTCAGCCACTTATGGAATCTGAGAGGTGCGAGTTTAGGGCCGACTCCAATGACATAACGTCCATACCATTTTTTTTTTTCCAGTTCCGTCGAGTTTAATCTGTGTCCTAATTACTTTAGCCGCGTGATAGGACAAAGTAGATGTTTAATAAATTACATTCCCTAATTATAGTAGTTCCTCCTGGACAATTAAGTAGTCTCGTTGCTTTCAGTCGCAATGCCACATGTCGGTAGTTGCGACCTTGCAATTTGTACGCTGCACTCGGAGGTTCGAAATAAAAAAAACAACTGTGCTGTGAAATGTAAATAATTCTATCTTCTGTTTCTGCTGAATCACGAACTGCGGGGTTTGGGGGGGGGGGGTGGACGTTCCCAGCTGATTCCTTTTTGCCTCTTCAAAGTTAACGCGTGAAATGAAAGCAAGCAAAATGAGACATTAGTGTGAACAATAAAACTCGAATTGCAAAAGCCTTATTGCGTCTCACGTCTTGTCTTACAGAAACGACGTCTGGTATTTTTACATAGATAAAAAAAAATCGATTGACTTTTGACGACAAATGTGACAATTCTGACGGGATTACGGCCTGGGCGTAAGAATTTAAAAATACACAGACAAGCTAATTCGTATTTCGCAAAAACGTTGCTTGCTTCATATGCCGTTTTGCAATTGAGGCTGGGAATTTTCGTGGAATTTTTGGATTTGTTACCTTATGTTCAAATTCTACAAAAGCTGGCGAAAATTCCCGACTGAATTGGCGGCTGGTGGGTTCGTCTGTAAGAGGCCAAGTCACGTCTGATTTTAAAATTAAAAGGGCTTTTTAAAAAACTAACCCAAACCTTCAGGTAGAATTCGAAAACGGATCCGCGTATGATCGTCACCCGAAAAGCAATTTCGCAGTGAAACAGACTTCTTCATGTCTTGTTTGAAACTCGAATGGTACGTTCAGTTGATGAAGAAATTCCCCGGCTTTTATGTTCGTTACCGCGTACACATAAGCCCCGCCACCGGAAAGTATGGAGATTATGCACTTTTTCACTGATTTTTCCTGTTCCCACACGCCCTCAGTCTTCATTGTCTGGTGATGGAGGCAGCAAGGACCTCTGAAACGTCGGTGAACACGGCTTTGAAACCTTGGAGACCGCCATAAAAGTTTACGGATTTCAGCGTGTAATGGATTACTTCCTACCTCGAACAAGACTGCTGGAATCTGACCAATCCATGGCGAATCGTATCTTTTCAACCTTCCAGTGTCATTCTCAATATCAAATCAGGCATCAGGGAATGGATATTCAGACAGCGTGGAGAGGCATGTTTCAATTGCCGATTATTTTGGTACGGATTTTTTTAAAATTCTAAATTCGCCGAGTAACAAATACTGCTTCAAAAATTTCACGAATGATGTCTCTGATAGCTTGAACAAATGTATCAAAGCCAACACACAAGCATTTCATTTTTACAGACATAATTACAAATTTCTATCTCCCATGTGAACTTCACGTAATTATCCAATATTGTTTCGCATATCAGAAATTTTAAGTCATGTTTTTAAAATGTGTCTTCCATTAACCTGACTAATTTAATTTACGACAACCTCACGTCCCCCTTTTAAGTTTTATATCTTAACTCAGAGACAGGGCAGGTTCCGAGTCAGAAGTACAGAAATTACCGATTTGTTAAAATTCCAAGTGCACGGTTGAGGGAAATGGCAGTCTTTACACTTCAATTGACATAAATGTAGTTTTCAAGCTTACATGTTAGATGGTATTCTGAAGATATCTTTTCATTCAATGCAGGCACCAGGAGTTCGCTAAAAACACATACACATTAACACTCTTCTCCTCATAAAACACAGATCCATCCAACATCCACTGGAGACGACAATAATGTGAATCATCTGCATAGTGTTCGACATTACCGTTACCTTCCGCGACACGCTTTGCTATCCAACTAAGAACAAACAACGTGGAACTTCCACCGTCACCCTACACAGTACACTGAGATGGTCCATAAATATAGACGCACGGCTTGAAGAGTAGTAGCCTGACGCAACAAACTGTGAACTATCGTCAATGTTATCCGTGTAAAGCGACACTTTTATATGTTCAGACTATTCCTAACAGAAGCTCGTGACTATTTGACAGCACCAAAATACAAGATTTGACAACACAGCGTATAACTCTGTCTCTCTCTCACTGGCAGCCATTACCAAGAATGACTCAGTAAAATATTTCGTGGAAATTACGTCACTGAGGTCATGTGATTCCCCTAAAAGATATACATGTTCAATCTTGATCAGGGCATCAATTTGAATGCATGAACGGCGTACGTAGAAGAAAAGTGACTTTAGAAGCAGAGAATATTGAAATTTAATTTGTTCACCAGTGTTTTAGCACCCACACACGTCCGATTTTCAGTGTCAACAGGCGCAGGCTACTGTAATGAGACGTGGAATGAGACAGGATCGAGTCGGAAGTGTCGGAGACATGACAGGTTGTAAGTAAAAATATGGATTTCTTTTTTTGCGTGACACTTTTCCAAATTAACAAGGGAACTGGTATATGCATGAGACACAGTAGTACCACCACCGAAACATCAAAAAAAAAATGTGCTGTCCGACTAGGCTCTTCTTTGTGAGATTTATGTACTTTATGTTGTAAATCTTGATGATTGAGTGTGTTTACAATAATTTTGGCATCTCATTATCATCAGTACATGATGAACTTAAAAATTTGTACTCCTCCCCCAATTTTGTCAGGGTGATTAAGTCAAGAAGAATGAGATGGGCGGGGCAAGAGGTGTGCACCAGGGATTGGTCGGGAAGCCTGAGGGGAAGAGATCTCTAGGGAGACCTAGACGTAGATGGAAGGATGTCAGGTGGGATCTAAGGGAGATAGGAGTTGAAGGAGACTGGATATCAATTCGACGGGAGGCTGCGTGGGTCCCAGGGTAAGTCTGGATGCAGAGGCCAGAGGAAAAATCCTGTGCCCCAGCGGGGCAAAAACTAACTGGAATTATGATCTGGTTTTTTAGTACAGTATCGAAGCAATCATTTTCATCTTCCCTAAGCAATCTCAGGTGAGTTGCCACTGATAACAGCTGCCTGAAATGCACATGTAATTGTAATTATCTAATCATTACATCCTGATATAACTGATAACTGCAATTCTAAATACAGAAATGACAAGAGCCCACAAGTTAACCTTTATCATGCATAACTTGTGTGTAGTCAGGTGGCCATTAGCATATTGTTAACAGCAGAGCCAAAGTCCAGCTGGCAGACATAATTTGGTGCTTCAACTCCCATTCCCATATGTCTGCAAGAATATTGGCCGAGAATGCCATAAGGCTCTTTTCTCATTTATAATGCATGCTGTATAATTGGCTGAATAAACCGTATTGCAATCCACTCCTTTACCTAAGAAACTAATTGTTATGTCATCTGTTTACTCGGCATTGTTGCATTTGTATATATTGCCGTCAACAATGGGCTTTCGTTATTGTGGGAAGAGCTGAGCTGTGAATCGCTTGTAGAAGTGCGTCGTAGAATAGATAATTTTGTGCTGTTAAAAACGTTTTAGAATATCACAAGTACTTATATAAGAATTATTAAGAAATCTGTCATACTGCCCTCCACTCTCTCCATTTTAGTTTTGATTAAATTAGTCATTGCACGTGGACACCGTGGTCTCTTACAATTGAACAAAGTTTGAGGTAATAGATAAAGGCGCATCGCACTTCACGCTGCTTCTGCGCTTGCGTATTTAGGTCATAGCAAGATATAGAGATAGATGTAGAGATGTAGATGTAGATGTAGAGATAGCAAGATGGATGCCATTGAAGCTAAAAGAGTCCGTAATGCAGAATATACGAGACAGTACAAAAAACTTAAAAAAACAGAAGTATTAAATAATGAACCCGAAGTTACCAAAAATTAATGCTGAACGTATGAGGGATAGATAATTAAGCAATGTCTTAATCAAACTATTTACTCAATTGTAAAGCATGTATAAAGGGAATATTTAGAATAAAGTTAATATATAAACTTCCTTTCATTGTATTTATTGCCTAAATATAATTTAAATACAAAGACGTATTTACGTCAGATTCCCCGGAACCGTGGTTCCACTGTCAATTTTATTTTACAAGTAGATATTCATGAAGTAAAAGTTTATCGACGTTTCAGTGTGCTACTAGAGCGTATCTGGCCGATCACGCATAATAGCATTTTCCGCCTTCTTTCGTCCGAGAAATCGAATCTGCGTTGGAGGAACTTTAAATACTGCAACGTAATCGGTGATTACCGTGGATTATTTGCTTACAGACACGGATTTATATCACACATCACAGTCGTGATTATCTGTAGATAATTGTTCACTTTGTACACGTCGCGCAGCCAAGTGAGGATAGAGAAATCTAGGAACCATTGGGCCAGAGCAAGAAGTGATTTACTGCAATATTTTCGCCAGGTAGTTTTCATACCGCTGTGGGTAGCTGGTAATGTAGTTGACAACCTACATTCCCTTTTAACATGTTACCATTTCTGTATGTTGGTATTTGTGTCCTGAACTACGTGTTATCCTTTCTCTATGTTGGCAATTGTGCACTCAACCACGGAAATCGAAGCCATCTCGAAAAGTTTTGATGTGTGTGATTCCAGTTAGCAATCGCTACTTACGGAATTCGAAGGCTGTGGAAAGTGTTCTGTTGTGAGGTGAAAATGAGAAATGTTTAAGATATGCGCAATGGTTAGAATACAAACAGAATTAATTGTAAATTTAGGTAGGTCGTAACTAAAGTTATAATTTGTGTACATTTATTTTTTTTATCAGTCTTTACTTGTGTGTGTGTCAGTGAAACTTGCACAATTATGAGATGACGTATCAATTAATATTGATTTACAAGCTTTTAACAAGTTCTCCATTTGTGTTGTTCGCAGTATGAACATGCTTGTGTTCTTTGTGATGTAAATAATTTGTTAAATGTTATAAAAACCTCATGTTAGCTTGGAAGTAATGTGAAGATAACCCTGATTGACGTGTAGTGTTGTAGTGCCCTGCGTTCCTACTCCATAACAACAATGTTTCGATCAACATTATCAAGAGAGAGACATCGGCGTAGCCCTGAAAAGATGGAAAATAATGGATCTTCAAAGGCAAATGCTGCTACAACATTGAATTCAGTTGGAGATATTAAGGCATGTGTGATTTGTAAGCAGAACTATTTTGAGCTTTGTGTTAGTGAGATTTATATTGTAACCATTTGCCATTCCTGTTCGCAGATCGATAATTCAGCCACTGTTCTGCTCAAGATTGCCACTTTGTATGCGGAGCGATTGATGAGTGATATTTGTCTTGTGGTTGGAGGAACAGAATATCCAGCTCATCGTCTCATTCTTTGTGCCTCAAGTGAAGTTTTCCAGGCATGGTGCACTCAGTTTTATACAGTATTTATAGTTTTAATATAAAGGGATTTGTGTTCCATTTTCCTCTTTCAGGTTCAATAAGTACCTGCATTGTGTATAGTGGCTCTGGATCCACTCGTCCAGTGAACACCTCCACGTGTCAAGAGTTCTGCTCTTTTTTTACTCTTTCTTTATAACTGAGACAATATCTAATCACAAGTACAAATTGTGAAGCTTTTCATTATGTAATATTTTCCATTCTCCTTTTATGACTCTTGTCCAGGTCCAAGTATTTTGTTTTTTACTTTTCCTTCCAGTTTCTGGTCATACTAAATCAAAGATGCTGCGACTATTGTTCTGTCTGTTAAATATATCTCTTGGTTCAAGGGAATGTTGTCTTTACAAACTAATAAACTGTTGGAATAAGTACAGCTTTCAGTTCTGTTTGAGACTTAATTTTGTTCTGCTTAAGTTTCATGACAGGTATCTGCAAAATTTGATTGAAAAAGAAACGTAGCAAGTGGCCTCAGTGATGAATCAGCTTCTGGAAAAACATTTAGCACATTTTCTATTGAAATAATTAAAAATTTAATTTGGGTGGTAAAGCTTATACTTGATACATGGAAGGGACAGTAACATCACTACTTTTTTATATTAGAAACACTTTTGGCGCTGATGTACAGTGTTTGCTCACTAGGTGATGCTGATGAATCCTGAATGGAGTGAATCCCAGGAAAGTTGTGTGGTGCTTCAGGAAACACCAGCTTGTGCTGCAATCTTTGGGGCCTTTCTACAGTACTTCTACACTGGCCAGATTTGCATCAATCACCTGATAGTGATGCCAGTACTTGCCTTGGCTGATAAATATAATGTTAAGGCAAGTGTTATCTGCCAGTGTATCTTCGTTAGGTGCATATTTTTGAGGTCCCAAATGATGTTACATTAAGAAGAATACTTATTCCCCATCTGTTGAAAGTAACACATTAACAGAAACAGGAAACACGTTCCGTGAAATTAAGACGTCCGCTCTCCTCCAAATGCAAATCATCATATTTGCACACTTCAAAATCTGAATTCTTTGTTGGTGGGCGTCAGGCCCCAAAACGTTACAAGGTGTTTAATTATCCCCCACTGGAGATAAAGTTGATGTTCGCAACTGGTTATTGGTTATTATTCGTTATCCATTTAGTCATTCATTCATGAAATAATTCCCATTAATCTTTAAATAAGAGTGGACTTCATGCTCTTATTGTGAAACATCCTTCCAGTCTGGACAGAATTCCTCGAGTCCTTTGCGTGAAGTGCACATTGAGAATGCGTTATGGCAGGTCATGTACGTCCACTCGATTTGACTTAAAAAGTACTGGATGGATGAAACACTGTGAAGGTTGTGCTGTTGTCCTCTTGAATGTCCTGTGAGTGGTGATAACAAAATGGTGGATGAGGAAAGTTGTGATGTGGCGGTCAGAGCGGGAAGTATGGTCGGAATCATTAAATAAACCACGTAAAAATAAATTAAGCCTTTGATTGTTGATCAAAGACCATTCTTTTTACAAGTTTACGAACAAAGTGTTGTTTTTTGTGACATGGGAAGAGAAAAGCAGGATCCGAGGTCCTCGGAGCAGGATGTATGACGATGGCCGTCTATTTGGTTGTAGCGAGTAGTCTGGTAGAAGTTTACTGATGTTGCAAAGGTGCTTGCTGCCTCCACCGTCAGGGCGAAATGTTGATGAACTTCTACTGGATGACATGGCACTACACCCCAGAAGACAGCCATCTTCAAGTGAAAAGCAGATTGTTTTACTTTTTTAATATTTCGTGTTTATTTATGTAAGCTGTTCGGTCAGTTTATGCGACCTATATGCCGACTCATTTTTTATTTTTTTTTATTTCAGGACTTGGTGAAGCTGTGTATCGAGTACATGTGTGAGCACATAGCACACGCTGCTGCAAACAATCAGCTCATCTCGTGGTTGCAGTACACATTAACGTGCGGCCACTACCAAGTCGCGCGGGTAAGGCAGCTAGCGAGTTCGGCATTTTAATGAGTGAATGTTGGGTTATTCAAGTGTGCTTTTTCATCTGCATAGATTATACAGTTTCGAATGATAAAATGATTGCAGATGATGGATTAGAAAGGATTTGTCAGTGGTTCTGACGCATTGCAAGGAACTTCTGCCGATCAACGTGGGCTCTTCTGAGCAGTGACCAGGGATGCTTTCCCTTCGCTCTTATTCGCTGCACCACTCTCAATTCTATTATTTTTATTCATTCTTGTACCAACATGCCCCTTTTGCACGCTGATTATCCACCACATTAGCACATCTAAATTGTGGTCCACATATGTGACTGCTTTCCGTCTCACTTTGTGGCGTTAAGGCCCCATAGTTTAGAAACTCCTATCTACGTGATGCGCCATTTTGATTCCGCTGCTGCAATATCCAGGTGTGAGAAACTCGCTCTTCAAACACATATGCTCCCATAGACTGCAAGGAGTCTGGCGCCTTTTGTATGCCCCCAGGGTAAATTCTCTGATGTGCTTCGTAAGATTGGGTTTGGCGGACATCCTCCATCCAGGCGCCGACCAGAGAACTCCTAGGCTAATTTCTTCCCTGTCTTCCTGATGCGATTAATTCCGTAGGAGGCGACAAATATCATTCCGCGAACAAGATGCCAGCAGACATTATAAGGAGAATTAATCCGTGTCAGATGTTAATGAACCAGCAAAGATGAGGCCGTTCTTTTATGTTTTTCAGGTGTGTCAGAACTTTGTAAAATGGAACCTGGAGCTTGTGGCAGAAACAACAGATTTTGGTAACTTTGAGCCGGAGATTCTTGTGAGTCTGCTTCAGCAGAATGACCTTGTAATCCACAATGAAATGACACTCTACAGGTAAACGCATCAAGTCTTCTGTTCTGTGCATTATCCTGATCTCTGTACCTTCAGTTGTTGATGTACACAGTTACAGAGTAAAAAAATTGTGCATTTGAATGTGCGAACACTGTGGCTGAGCGGAACTTGCTCCTGTTTCATCCCGTGTGCAAATATCAGCCCCGATCCTGCAACTCGCTAGGACAAAACTTCTTCACGCTAGAAGTGCAATTAATTTCCAGTTCATAACATGCGACCACTGCCGCCTCTCAAGCTATATTTATATATGGTTACAAATAGCATCTCGTAAGCTTTACGTCTCTCCAAGTGCATTATCAAAGGAGTTGGGGAGTGATATTTTATATCCTCTGTTTCAAAAACCACTCGACAGAAATTAAGACGAAAACGAGACATTGACGTTCATCTCTGAGGCCAGTACGTGTACCAGTTTTCAGAATCTGCTGTGATTTTGTACGGGTCTTTGTGATGGTAGAAATCAATCAATCCTTCGTGATTTAGCGTGTGCTGGACCGTTTTCATTCTTACTGAACCTACTGTTAGGTGAAGGTAACAAAAACGTCTGAGTGTCAGTCATTACCAGTTCCTTTATTCATATTTACATTTTTATCCTTTGAAACGTAAATTACTTCCTGAGATTGTCTGTTGCGACTAGATGAATGTAGAATTATTTGCAGTTTAAAATGCATGTAAAATTCTTTGAAAGTAGATGAAGCGCAAGTCGTAACGTTACGTTTATTTTCAGTTGTGTAGTTAAGTGGTTGAGCCTGCAGAAGGAACGGTTGTCTCGTGATACAGCGGACACAAGCGACGATGTAAATGCTCACATGGGACAGTTGGTGGTGGAGGTGATGTCACACGTTCGCTTCCCCATGATGTCTCCACGGCAGCTTGCCGACCTGCTCCTCTCTCCATTAACGAAGACTTACAAGGAATTCTTTGTGGAGCGCATGGCAATTGGGATGGCTTTCCATTCAGGTAAGTCGAAGGAAACAGAAAATATTTTTATGATGGGATGAGCACTTACTAGTTTAAATTTGGAAGACAATGTTTTGATTTTCTTTGGGTAATATGGCCTTTAATTTCCTGAGGGATTGGGGGGATAACTGGATTTGTAGATTAATTTTATCTTTTTTCACTGATGTCAGACATTTCACTCAGCATCGGCAGTTAATTCAAGTACGAGTTCCTGTGTCGAAGCTTTTGAAAGAGGGTAATTAAAAGAGTCAATTTGTTTGAGAACAGGTCAGACAGAACTCGTGCAGGAAGTGCTGCAGACCGAAGAGGGACGATTGCTCTTCACTCCTCGTCTCTACACGGCAGACACGTGGAGTACTCTGCTGTCGGTGGAGAACTTCCCCCTTCTACCTGCTTATCACACTCGTACGCTAGTATTCTCGAGTCGTTCATCTCTGGCGGAACATGCTGGTGACCACGCCTGCGAGTGGGTGGTCGATGTTTACCCTAAAGGGGTGTGGTTCCGTAAGTTTTACCTGATCGTCTGGCAGGGAACTGTGGAGATACCAGAAAGTGTGTTGCGTACGGTTCGTCTGTCTGTGATGTGCAAGGACCCTCCTCCGGCGGGTCACACTCGTGTCAAAGTGGGAATTCTTATTCGCGGGGTTCAGGATGGCGTCGAACACGTTAGGACGGTAATTGAACGTAATCACCACTTTGGAGAAACTGATAAAGTTTTGAATTTTGATGACTTACTATCATTTGATGAGCTGAATAATCCTCCAGGAGGGTTATCTAGTGGAGGAACAAGTAGTCCATACTTGGTGGGACGTAACAGGGACATTCTAAAATTACATATTGTAATCGCTCCATTAAGCAATGTGTGTAGCGCCAGTTCACCGTCATTCATGGTTAAATAGCCTATGACCAATTTTACGTGTTCTTTGTGTTGATTGTAAATCCGGCTTTGTGTTCTTCTGTCACTGTGATAATCTAATAACCCAATGAAACTTATTTGTGAAGGAGGAGTCTCGTTAGAATTTTGTGATAGCCGTCACACAGTAAAAGTAGCTTATAATTAGGGATTTAATTTCTGTGTTAAATGAAATTTCATCCACATGAAAGTTTGGGTTTTCGCAGCAGTGGAAATGTGGATCGTGGTAGATTACCATCTACAAGACTACGTGGCATAATGACAGAAATTCACGTTTATTCCATCTGTTTCTTATTTAAGCGAATAATCAAGGACCACAAACTGTTTAAATTTTCTAGAACATCAATAAAAATTCTTGGTGTTTATCTCCGAAGCTCGCGGACAAGCGTCTGAAAATCCGTTGACTATGTCGTCAGAAAATGACGCAGGTCGTACGTACTTAAATCTATAAAACTGAAGTTGTTTCTGATGTTTAAGCACCACAACACCGTGCATTAGATGGAGGTGAGTGGTTAGCATCATGCCCAGGCTGCTTTGCACCCCGAGGAAAGAACTCTCATCTCATTGGTTACGAGGCTGGACGTTGCATCTGACCCTGCTGGGAATCGAAGCACAGTTTTCTAGGTCACAGTAGTAAAACCCAGAAGTCACTTTAATAAATCTGAAACTCGATATAATCATTACAGAAACTGTCGACGCAATTAGGTACAAGGTATTTTGCAATTCGAGTATGAATGAAGAGAGAGTATTTAGAACAAGCGCTCTGATCGTGACATAGCAACACGTATATGTTTGTGAAGTTTTTTAGCTTTCTGACGCCTTTTTTTTACTTTACTTTTTCCATCATCTTTTACACATTAAACCTTATTATTTCTGAGATGGGTTCTATTTCTGCCTTCATATGATGGGGTAAGAAGAAATGTACTCAGGCGGCTAGCAGAAGATCTTTTCATAAGATGAAAACAAAACCCATTTCAAAAACATTGTGTTTTAATATGTAAAAGGTGACGAACAAAGTTTAAGAAAACAAAAACAAGCAATGCATGTGTTCCAGAAATGTCATTGAATGAAATAAAGACATTTTAATAAACTTAACCATTACGTACATCGGCCTTGGCACTTGGTGAATTATCTAATCTAGCGTAGGTGTTAAAAATGACCACCGTTGGCTTCGTGGCACGGTCGACGGCATTGAGCAACTGAATGACAAGCTCCCATCAAAGTTGCTGTTGTTGGACATTCTTTAAATATGAATGAACTGTTTGTTTAATTTGTTATGTGCAAAAAAATTAATTGTGAAGTTGTATTTCAAAATATTAAATAGTTCATTGGTGTATGAATGTTCCTTTAACCTGCTGATATAATAACTTTGCAGCAACGTTGGTGCCTGCCTCTAGGGAAAAGCAACAGAAGCAGATGTGGACAGGCCCTTAAGGCTTTCCTTGCTCATGCCAAAGCACAAAGCAAACCTGGCAATATAGTCCTTGTCCAGAAACTGTTTGTGTATCCAGAGAGTATTTTACATATTTTTTTTAGGGGACCAAACTGAACTGAGAAGGTCCAATAAATCATTTTCTGGCTGGCTTCAATTGCCAAATTTAGTTCGTGAATGAATGTTTAAACCGTATTCAACATTGGAATCATTGCTGGCTGCCTCATGCACAGGTTCTAAAAAGTATAATAAGCAAACGGCATATTCATCTACTCGTATTTGTTTCTCACGTAGCTGTAGACCCGCAAATAACTGATCAATCTTGCCCCGATCTGCTGATGGCCTTGTGTTTAACTCCAGTCGCGAATGGCACCATTCTCACTAGCTCCAGGAACCAGTTTGGTGTCCTCTTCACCATTTCCTGGCAAATTGCCATTGTACATTTCTTTCTACATTGCGTTAGTCTAGCGCTGCAGGTTTCAATACTAACCCTCATATTCACACCGAGGAACAGTTGGCAGCCCACCATAGCCAGCACACGAGTCCATCCGTTTGCAAATATAGAAGTATAAGAGGTGCCAATAATATTTGAACAAAGTTTGAGGTAAGGGATAAAGGCGCATCACTTCAAGCTACTGCTGCGTTTGTGTTGCGTCATACTATGTAGGGATGGAATTGAAGCTAAAACAGTCCGTAATCCAGAATATATGAGACAGTACAGGAAACGTAAAAAAATTGAAGTATTAAATAATGAACCTGAAGTTCCCAAAAAAATAATTAAGCAATGTCTTATTCAAACTATTTACTCAATTGTAAATCATGTATAAAGGGAATATTTAGAATAAAGCTAATATATAAACTTCCTTTCATTGTATTTATTGCCTAAATATAATTTAAATACAAAGGTGTATTTACGTCAGATTCCCCGGAACCGTGGTTCCACTGTCAATTTTTTAGTTGTGGCAGCAATGAATTTCAACATGATGGTGTCCTTATTTTCGCTGGATGTGGAATGCATTCAGGCACTAAATTGTGTTTTTGTAGTTATAATTTAAACCGCTTGTTTGGTATTAGGAGGTAAAATTAGTGTAGAAAAACATTGTTTTGAATGGGTTTGCCTAGTATGGAATACATCGTGGGTAATCGATTTGCAATTTCGACTGCTCGTTTCACGTGCGAGATTAGTCTCGAAAAGCTGGTATAACCTCAATAACTAACCTTATGAACACCGCAATCTGGGTATTCATACGCACGTATCTAACCCATTCCAAAGTGCGTATGTTGCTCAGAAATGCTATAAAGAATGGTATGTATTTTTTTCAGGTGGTTTTAGATATAGGAACTCACGGAATGAATGCACCACCTGTAGTGAACCACTGGAATCCCCATGATATTCTGGATGTTGGAAATGTATCGTTTCGTTTCGGCCTTCTTGTTCTGAATCAACCCATAAATATTGAGAGAGAGCTCATGTTTTCTTTGTGGAACAGAGGTAAGTGGGAAATGAGGATTTTGGTTTAACTTGGTTCAATATGTATTTATATGCGTCTTATTTTAGTAGCGCAGACTACATAGCACAGGATGATTGTATGGTTAAAGAATAATAAATTTGAAAGGCAATGGAAGTGTCCGTGATTTCTGTACTACCCCAACATTCGCTTGAGGGACTTTTAAAACCATGAAAAACCTTAGCATTACCATTCTTTGTGTCTAGATTCGAAATCAAGACCAGAATATGAGGCAGAAATGCTAAACTCTTGGCCGTGTAGTGTATTCTATGTGTGTTGCTAATGTTCATAGTGGCATATTGAAAACAAACAATGAAGTTTTAAAGTTTTAACTTAATAATTCCTCCCCAAACTCCTAGCTTTGTGTGAATGCTTTTCACAATTAATGATACTTCCAGGAATGGTGTATGCTGTTTACACTTAAATATAATAAAAGTATATTCCAGTATATTACGCATACTTTCCAGATACATTATTTGCCATTTGGATATGATATTCCTTTAATGCAGATACAAATTTTATATTGCAAAGTACACTACAGTTGTCACATTTCATAGAATAATGTGTGACTGCATATTTTGCTAATAAATTATGTGTTCCTTTGAGAGAATAAATGAAGTAGGTTATATCCTGGTGTAATTTCAAGAAGCTTATACCTCTTGTATTTATTTCAGCTTCTTTGAGGGTAACTGTGGATGGAGGGACAAACCGTTGGTTTCGCTTTCTACAGGGTGGAAACTGTGTTGCACCAGAACTTATCACTGGCGATATGGATTCCATAAAGCAAAATGTTCTTACACATTTTAAAAGGGAAGGTTCTCAAATTATTCCAACACCAAATCAAAATGAGACTGATTTCACAAAAGCCTTGAGACATGTTCATGGTCACATTATAAGCAAAAACTTGCAGGTATGATCTTAATAATTTTCTGTGTCATGCGACTATATTCGTGCATGTAAAGCCGACCGTTTTTAAAGTGTCTTTCCAAACCAAATCAGCATAGCTCACAAACCAGCCTCTACCAATTTGCATGAAAATTGCAGAGATTTTAGGTATCATGGATGGAAACTAATAATAACTTAATTTTACATATTTCAAAACTTTTATTTTTCCAGAAATCTTGGAGATTGTTTGCTTTCAATGAGTAGTTATATACCTGCACCCAGTCACTTACGGTTTCTGTTGTCGTACATAATTCTGTGTACTGATTTATCTGCTTTTACTCTTAGCCTTCTGTGTATTAGCTTTTGTTAAATATAACTTTGTAATTTTATTATTGTTACTGTGTTGTGTTTTTGTGCTGTATCAGTAATTGGCAATTTGACTTTCGATGCAGCGCGCACACACTGTACCAAAGAATTTGAATTGAATTATTATTATTATTTTGAGACTGTAGAAACAGATGTACTGTAATTAGTAATTAATTATTTCCTTATTGCTTCTGAACAGCTAGATGGAATAATTGCGGTGTGCGAGACATCCGGTCGGCTGGACCAGATTCTAGCAAATTTAAACACCTTATACAAGGCGAAAGACATTGTGGGAAATGTTCCAGTGTACCAGCTGGCCAAAAACTCTCTGTCATGGCTTCTTGCGGCAGGATCGCATCAAATAAATGTCGGAGACGCGACGGTGAAGAAAGGCTGTTGGTGCAGTTTAGTGGCTCTTGGTGCGGGAGTCGAGCACGTCACCACCACAGGCCTCAAATGGAATCTTGGTAAGTGCAATTATATTAAATCTCGTTCTTCAACTTTGTTCAAAGTGCGAGGTGTCTTTTCTGACCTTACCGTCATAACTCGGGACGTTTATGTAACGTTGCGGATACTGAATCTTACTGACGGACCCTGTCATAGTTCAGAGATTAGCGTTGCAGTACCATACGTAAGTCATCGAACTTATTGTGGGACGTAGTCTTAAGGTATTCTGTTTTTAACAATTGCAGTTGCAGGAAGTTTTGTTTCTGTAGTTTGTGTCACAATTTAGTTATCAACAGGGATCGCGGGCTTGCTTTATAAATTTTGCGTGAAGTGAAATCTTACAGGAATATCGGTAGGTTTAAAATTGTGGTAGTTTTAATAACTATTGGAATGTTATTAGATCATAATTTGCATAAACACGTGGTTTCAGAAACTTCTTCTCTGAATTTCCAGCTGGATGTCAATGCATTAGACTTAAGACTTAAAATTCACCACTCACCGTCTCTGAATCTCTCTCAGTCGGCTCATTCTTATTTTAGCACTGAACATAAAGCGTAAAAGATACCGAAAACTGTCGTTGATAGTAAAAGTATAAAGTGCCAGAAATTTAATTAGACAGTAGAACAACTCAGTAATGGGATGTCCAGCTGTTGCCAACGAAGCTTAGGACACGCAGCTGTATTTTAACCGCCGAAGCCAGTTATTAAATACCCACCGAGCTAATTAATACTGCAGTTGTATTTATAACTAACTCCACGCAGCACAGCCCTTCTTCGGAAGCTCGTATTATGCTCTGTTAGTCAAGAAATTCCCTGCGTTTCATGGAATCCAAATGTTCATTGCGACTGTGTTTACAAGAGCCTTCGTGTTTCTTCGCGTTTTGTAAAACTGGTGGCACTCGATTGTTTCTTGTGGTTCTTATTATTGTATTTTCAAAAAAAGTTTGAAAACTTCTGAAGCATTTTGACACTGGATTTACAGTCCCGCTGTTTCCAGAAAATTACGTTTCTTTAGAAATATGTGAATTAAGTTTTTCCGACTTCCAGCGGCATTGTCTTCGATTTTTCGGCCCTTTGCTCATATATCATTCACTGAAGCTACTTCTGCCTCACTCAGAACTTATTCACTCTAGCTAATGCTCAAAATGTTCTACGCTGTAATTCTGTCGTAATAATCCTTATCTGCCTCATTTCTTAGGTTACAAATTGTAACATTTTGATTGTTAGGTTGTCGTCCCAGTTCAGTTCATAAGAAGTACAAGGATGTAGCTGTTGAGTCAGAACCTAAATATAAAGAAATTAATTGAATTATTATAAGAAGACTAAAATTAATAATAGAAATTTGTAAATTAACAGTGTTTTAGTTTGGCAAGTTCTGCTTGACGTAATATTTCAAGCCGTGCAAAAATTTCTTTGGATTCTTGTAGATGATCGAGTGATGGAATTTGGCGGAACAATCAGCACGTCAAACACGTACAGCGGCGATCCCGTAGTAACGGTCAAAACGAGCGGCTCGTTGGTGTGGTCCATGGGACTTTGCGACGATGATACATAACGTCTTTTGTGGGGATTTGTGAGTAATGACCTTAGTTATCTTCACTGTAGCCTGTAGGAATTAAGTCTCGATCCTTTCCGCGTGCGTGGCAACTGCAAGATTTTATTCAGGAGGAGAGGATAAATTTCCAGGCGTGGAGACTTTTAACTAACGCACGTGCGCCAGATAGTATTTTAGCCGCATGATATTAGTAAAGATGAACTTTACATGAGAGTTACCTTGTTTCTTGTCAGACCTGTGAGGTCTCAGATTCCGGTTCAGAGACTGGTAGTCGTCTCTGCGATGATTTATGGTTTTCTTTGATCATTCCAGGTACAGATACATGGGTATATTTAGCGCACATGTTCTGATTATGTTTATCTTTCTTAAATAAGAACAGGGCAAATTCTACCATAATTCTGTGTTTGCGTTCTGAACTGGTCCCATGTTGGGAATGACGTTATGTAATGAGTCATAGACATTGTATCAAAACAAAAAGGCAACAGTATTTTTGTCTTTAGTACCGTTAAGTATTTTTTAGTCTCTTGTTAAGAGGATTAATGAATCCGTATTAATTGTTTTCTTTCTACAAAGGCCTCGATATTGTATCGAATCTTCGTTAGTTTTTAAGTTAATCTGTTAGTCACTGTCGTAAAACCTCAGAGGAGTTTAAATGTCGTGACTTTGTGATTGAATATGACGATAGCATCACAGTGGTGATATTTATCAGTTATGGAGAGGTGTGTCCAAAAGGAAATACTGATGGATAGAGAATGCCTTTGTTTTCCTGTATTTAAGACAACGTTGGAGCACGTCTAAAGATGCACGATGCAATTGTGACGTGCGGACGTACTTAAGTTTTGTATGCGGCACTACTCAGTTCGTTTTACTCGCGCTGACTGCCGTAGAGCTTACGTAATTTCATATTTTCTAATATGATTACTGCCTACAGTTCAATGTAGGTTGAGAGCTTCAAACGTGAATTAAAGTTTTGTTGTTTATGTTGTAAGACTTTCATGCACAGCGTTGATGGTTTATAGACAAGGAGCATAAATTTATGTTTTATGGTGTAGGTTTTGCACAGATATTATTATGAATTTGTTGAGTGTGTACGTGCATCGGATAGCGACATAATCTACAAGTAATTATTATAATTTCTGGCCATTCTAAACATAAATGAATTTAGTTAGATGTTTGCTGTGGCATTCAAGGTGGAGGCATTTTGTGTTGTTCGAATGTTAGTTGTTTTGGTTTTGGTTGTTAATTAATTTCTTGCGCACCAAACTGATACAAATTGTATTAGGAATTTGTGAGTTTAAGATGGTTCAGTGTGTCAAGAAATAATTCTCTATTAATTTTACTTATTTGTTATACTTTTAAACATTGTTTCTTAGTAAGAATGGTGGCTGTATTTTGAGGTTTTTCCTCCAAATTTAAGGCCTTTTGGCAGTCATTTGCGTATTTAAAAAAAAAGAGTTGCTGGTACTGTATACCATCACAGAAAGGCGCTGCTTTTAAAATTCATTTGTGTGGTATATGCAGGGTCCCAAATATATGTATATACATTCTGTGAATGAAATAAAAAAGTTTTAATAAATGAAACAATGACATATGTCAGCATTGGCACTTAGTGAGTTAAGAAATCTGGCGTAGGCGTTCGAAATGACCGTCGTTAGCTCAGTGGCGCAGTTGGCAGCGCTGAGCAACCGTCTGACAGACGACAATAATATTTTAATGTGTATACATCTTTTTGAGATAGCCAGTACACATACATGTAATTTTTTTGTAAACATGTTATATTTTAAATTGTTTTTAGTTTAAATGTGCGTTGAAATATTTATAGTTCTAAATATTAAGTAAATAAGGCGGAGGAAGACGGCACACCACGCCATATTAACACATTTTCTCATGGGAAAACAGGGACCACTAGAATTTGAGGAAAATAAAATAAATAAATGTTTTGTTATTTTTCTCCATTCAGTGAAAGCTTACCCTCCGTAGTGTTTGATCACATTCGTATGCGCGAGGGAAGGAATAGTTTCACTGTTCACCTACAGGTGCCAGTCTGTGCGTTCGTGCATGTGCCTGAGTTAGAGAGCGAAACAGAGTATTGGCCTCTTTTAAGACTGTCAAGTCGTGCAGTCTTCAGCGCACTGAACGTCAACCAAGTTGATCTCGTGAGTATTTTTCTTTACGCAGGATTCTTGTGTTGGTGTTTCCAGAGAATACGAACGTCCAGTCCGTAGAACCTGTCATCGGATATGTGGGATAAATCCCATTGCTTGTATCAAAATATTTTTGTTATTCTTATACTTATTTTGAAATCCAGATAATATTTAGGAAATAATGGAAGCAATGTGTTACGTTGCTGTGAAATGTGTTTAAATGTTGTGGGGCACCAATTTGAGTAGATGCTTTAGTTTGTAGAGTGCTTAAACACGCCAGCTATTTTTATAACTACGCGTGTACTTGTAGATTATTTCTGTCAGTAGACAGTTTCTTGCATTGTGGTTGCTGTATGAAACAAAATAATTTTAATTAAGATCTTATATAATTATTCACTTAATTACAAATGTGATAATATCTACTGACAGAAATGAATGGTAAAACTCCGTGACCTCACTGGCAGTACGTAGGGTACTTATGAGAAGAATTTTTAAAAGTATTTAAACCAATAGTATTCTCATCGGTTGTGGGTCTTTGAGCTCAATTTATTTCTTGACTGTGACATTGAAGGAACGTGTCGGCCAAATAGATTTTTCACGTGAAGGTACTCAATACGAAGATGACTGATATCAGATATTGTCTGACACGTTTTACATTTGTGGTGGTATCCAAAAGTTTTTAGAATAAATAAAATGAAAACACTTGTTACGTGACCAAACTTTGCTTCCCTTGTGAGTTAACGTACTTGGCCCAGCAATTTTGCCATTGAAGCATGTCTGAGAATCTTTGTCACAAGTAATTGATGCAGATTATGTTGACCGTCCAAAACACCATTAATTCCCTTTCCTTTAAATAGTTTCGTTTTCATCTTTGGAAATGAAGGAGTCGCAGGTAGCAAAATCAGGACTGTGAACAGGTGTGAACTGCCGCGCCACGTATTAGCGAGGGCATGAACTAATGTAAAGATAGGTGAATTGCCGCGCCATCTGTTGGGAAGGTATTAAGTCAGTGCTTCCCAAACCTGGGTAAAAGTGGTTTTTCTTTGGGTAACGACACACCCATTTCTGTGTGGCTTGACTGAAATGACGGAGCTTGGGTCGAGCAGTCAGCGCAAAATATTTGAAGGAAAAAAGTGCCATTTGGAGTCTTTCTGGTTGACAATTCATGCTGAGCTGGGGAGGCCGTGATGCAGTTTCCGAGCACCTGCATGTGCGAAGTGGGATTTTCCACTCTTGCCTTCCTAAAGAGCACAAAACCCTGAATACGACGTGAGGTGTGCTCTGTCTCCAATTGCTCCCAATTTTGCGGAACTAGTGAATAAGATGGAGCAGTGGCGTTGCACTCATTGGCTGGGACCTGGGTGATGAAATATTCACGGTGAATAATTACCAAATTTTCTGTGGCTGCTAAAATGTTTAGAGACGCTTAAAATAAAGACATTGCATCAAAAATATTGTTTCCTTATCTCTTCGCTTGTCATTTATGTTTTCTGTGCAGTTATTGTTTAACCTACATTGGGTAAAAATTACTTTCACATTATCGGTTTTGGGTAATTAAGGAAAACGTTTGGGAAACAGTGTATTAAGTAATTGGCCCGCGAACATTTTCTGACCCGTATACCTCCTCGGGTATCCTGTAATCCAGACAGAAACATCGAAGTTGACCTGCTTCGCGCTCTGTTGGCAGAGACATGAACTAATGTAAAAGATGAGTGAACTGCCGCGCCATGTTTTAAGCTTTCGCCTGGACAAGTGAATTTCTGACTCGCCTTGTCTACGCTGTTAGGGACTAGGACAGCTAAGCGACTAGTCCGCGGGCTTAAGGCCTTGGTTAGATTTTCGGCAGGGCAGGATTTTTCTAAGTAGGATTTGAGGCTATCGCGGCGGAGAGTAAGAAGATAGTTGCTGATCCATGCTGTGTTTAGCATCAACCGTGTGGGGGCAGCAGTGAGAGGTGACTCGGCAGAATTTGAGTTTGGGAAACAAGGGCGCACCTGCCCTATCGGGACTCCCATCGCCCTGCCCTGGAACGCGCATGTCCAAGTCCGCTTCGGGCGTTCACTTTCGAAAATAACGTATGACCAGTTTAGTCGAGATTCGAGAAGTCGTGTCCGGTCGGTGAAATGCCTGACAATGGAAATAACAAGCACCTCTGAAACGTCCGTAAATTTTACAAGACTCCACCGCGCAACGTCCCATTAGGCAGACATCTTCATAGTCGCCGGGCGTAAGAACCTGAAATCTCACCTCGACTTGCTTCAAGAACAGTGGTTCTGATTCTCCCTCAGTTACGTTTCCATTTGTCAAGTATAGAAAATCTTGGTACTGTGTGAGAGCAAAATGTCCTCTGAACCGCAAAAATCCTTATATTGATGTGGGCCTAATAGTTCAAGCGTTTGTGCCTTGTGTACGTTGTGGATTTATGACAAATTAATCTGTCCTCCGATATTTTAAGAGCAAATAACATGGATGTAGTAATGCGCATTTATTAATTAAATGTGAAAATGTACTTCTATGCAACAAATCAACTAACAAACTGAATAAACCCTTTTGTACACATATTTTTTTCCCACTTTCATTTAAATTCAGTAAAACGTAATTTTTTTCAATTTAAATAAAGTTCATTTGCAGTGGAGATGGGACAACGCACGTATGATTCTCTGAACATTGTGTTGGAGACTATATAAAGCATTCTTGCAATTTATAACAAACATACCGCTGCGAAGTTGAATATAAATGATTATGGTTCTCGTTCAGGAACGATTTTTACAGTGTTTGTAAACGCGGTTGACACCCCCAACACCTAACCACTCTATCCCTCGATGCGTGGGATGCACTTTACCCTTAAAATAAAAATTACAGAAACGGTATTCGTCTCATTGACTGTGACAAAGGAATGTAGGAAATACGAAAACACGTAATTTTTATTTGCTGTTGGTAGCCACAAAGTTTCTTTTTTATACATTGCACATTTATAAATAAATATTTTAAAATGTAAGCTCAACATGGGGAACCGTCCGCTCGTTGGAACAGCCCGCGCTCTTTCGGTTGACCAATGATGCTCGAGTAGTCTCGGGTGACATCGCTTGCTGGGTAAATTATTTGGAAGACAGTGACGAAGCAGTTCTCGTTCGTTTGCAGTTGTCATTTTGTGCTTTTGTTTATTGCTATTTAATTACGTTCATGTTTTGACAATAGACGTTTCCACAGCAACTAAATTATTAATTAGCATGTGTGTGAGGTCTCGTTTCTTTGTGGGGGCAGAGGCGATTGGTTTAACTGTTGGACGCTTCAAAACAAAGACTGGGCCTGCGATGTGAACCTAACGCAGTGCTCATACTCACTTTATTCCCAGAGGAAAGGCAGTGATGGACATCTGTTTCCTGTCGAGGGACTTCTCACGTTTCGGAACAATGCCAAGGACATGACTGCTCATCTCTGTAATGGACAGTGACGTAGTTGTTCAGGTAAGGTTGTCAGCTCTACTTTAATTTGACCTGTAGAAAGTGAATGTTATCATGATGTAACCAGGTCATGGTCTCTGCGTGTACAGGGGTGTACAGTTGTGTTTCTCAGCCGGTGGCCCTCGTTTTGTAATGCGGCGATGGACACATTTTTTTATATTCGTCAGATGATAGAGAAAAATATGGGAGTGCAATGAGACAGTACGTCAGCTATTTATAGACTTCAAGAAAGTGTTTGATTTGGTTAGTAGGGAAGTGTCGTTCAAAATTCCCGTGAAACTACTTCGGCAAATTAAAATGTTTTGAAACTAAACCCGTGGTACAGTCCGTGTAGGTAAACATTTGTCTGACACGTTTACTGTTCGAAATGGTCTAAAATGATACGTCTCATCACCGTTGCTTTTTCAACTTTGCTTTAGAATTTCCAGTTACGAAAGTTAAAAATAGATGGAGCTGAAAGCTTTCTCTGCACATTTAACCTTGAAATGTGCAGGTTTGAGTAATTTTAGTTTATGTTCTAAAATATTAAAGACTTTGATTATATTTTATCCTGCTCGGAATAATATCATTATCGATATTATTCTGAGCTTGTTTTCCGCCTGTAGATCGCGATCTGCACGCGCGTTTAGCGACTTGTGGAATCTTCCTTATTGACATGTGAATGCCTTGAACTGCATCCACGACAACTTTCTAGCCTCGTTCACTCACGACGACATTTTTATTCTGACCGCAACAGACGTACGTCGTGTGTGTATAACCTCACTTTTGATTGGCGAAAATAAAATCTGCTGTAGTTAGAGCAGATCTGCGTCGATCTTTTCCATCGCCCAGTTTTCCAACTGACGCTAAGGCAAACTTAATTTGTTAATTAGACTTAACCTTGTCATTCCAATCCCACGAGCCATGGGATTCTCTGACCACTGTCTTACGTCACGCCCGCGGTAGGAAAACTACGATTTCAGACGCCGGAGGGAACAGTCCGGAGATAATAACGCCGGAAGCGCCGAGGGACGATGCTGGAATTTTGCTATTCAGCAGAAGAATTTGACGTCTTCCTGGTAAGTCAGCTGAAGTACGAGAACTTTGTTTATGTTTAAAGTTCGTTTGCATTTTGCGATAAATCAGTGCGGAAATGTCTTAGCCTTTTCAAGGACGTTGTTAGGTTAGGTCGGGCGTTGTCTTAGTGCGAAGTACCCGTTTCTTCTTCTTATTCTTTTTTTAGCGAAAGAATTCTGATTTGTTGTCAATTCTACTGGCCCTACGTTTTCAGTTCGCGTGTGTTAACTTTCGATGCGAACTTACAAACAGCGTAAGTCAGATGGACGAACGAACATGAATCCTCAGTACGAAGTTTTATCAAAACCAGTTCGTCTCTTTTTTAAAGAATTTTTCACAAAAACTGCAAATGTTACTAAAAAGTGCGAATATGTATCGAGCATAAATTCTATAATGAGTTTTTTCCGTGTGATCTTCGTCCGAGACATTTTTCGCGCCGATAGCCGAATTTTGCGCAAATTATAAGCGAGCCGCCTTGTTCCAATGAACCAGAAACAATCGTCCACGCGAGTACTCAGACAGTAAAAGTTCATTAAACTGGGCAGTGACCTTGATTTGGATTCTCCTGGTGGGTACCGGGGATCTTTCTTCGGGATAAAGCTGCCGGGGCGTGAAACTATCCTCTCGCCTCCATCGCCTGCTTAAATGAAAACAGGAGAATCTTTACTTTGTTTTCGTGGTTAAATGTTCCGCAGTACCGCGTTTAGACTGGCCACTGGCTTGCGAGTAGAAGGAAAACCAAAGACATTGCCTCTCGGAAAAAGAATGTTTGTAGCACGGATAGTACACGCTCCCTTATCTGCCGCCCCCTCCGCGTTCCCCTCTGATCACCACGCCTCGAGCCGGCCAACAAACAGCATTTGTGAACACTCGATTTCCAGAACAAGTTTTTCAAGAAACGTGCAGTCTGTTTGGCTTTATCTGGCCTATGTGCGCATGCCCTGATTTCTATAGTTCGTCACCCCCAAACGCACGAATTCGCCCCGATATAATCTGACGAAAAGTGATACGTCATTCAGAGTGTCGATGTTATATAAAGCAGTAATGCATTGCGAATAGATTTAAAAGTGTTTCGCCTTATGCAAAAGCGTGTCATTTCTTTACCTTTATCTCTGAGACAGTAAATACGTAAGCTGTCAGCTGTCTTTATTGTCTGTAGACCGTAAATCACGAGAGCAGCGCGTAATTAAACTACATGACGACATCGAACGTACTCTACTTAGTGAACTTACGAAGTGGAATTATTTATGGTACTGTCGTGTTTAAAAAAATATATGGGCTTCGGTAGAACGACCTTGTAATTTGTTTTAAGTTTCGTAAGAAACTTGTCTTTTCGTTAAATTCCCCAAGTTTTGAGGCCCGCATTTACGAAGTCAGACGAGGGCCGAACACGAACTTTCGTGACGTGTCGACGCCTCTCTGACGGAGGTACCAATATTTCTGCGCAAGACATCGAAACTGGTCCACGTTTATTCCACGGCGTTTTCCTATGTCGTGCCTTGGCCTTGCAATGGACCCATCTCCCGCCAAGCGTCTTAACAAGTCACTTCTCATTTGGAAAAGGTCAGATGACGTAATCCTGTAAAAGCTGGAGGAACATTACGTCTTACAAGAACTCAGATAAGATATCGCAAACTCATGAATTACAATTTATTTGTTGGGTTAAATAATGGTTTCTTAATCTGACGGAGATTAGACTGACAAACTTTATTTTATTATCCGCGTCGGAACAGAATGAGTTTTGGAATCAAGCATTGTTCTCTCGTACAATGGGCTGGGTTCTTACAAAACCTGGAAAAGCGTATGTGTTTGGAAATTTCAGAATGCCATCTTGCGATTTCAATCAAACAACCTGATAACTGTTGAGGCTTTTAAAAGTGGCAAATGGACGTAACTCCTGTTGTCCCGCAAAAGTGATAAATTGCGTTAATATTTTGGTTGCCCTCGCGGCAAGGAGAGCGCGGAATACTAAATTTCGTGTCTGTACAACGGTCCATCCGCCGGCCGAGCGTCAGAATTTGAATCGGAAGCGCGCGCCTCCTTGGGCGTTCGTTGGCCACCAGAGTTCAGTCGCTGCTCGTCGCTCGCCCTCAGTCCAGTCCGGCCGAGTTCGTGTTGTGTGTCGTTTTGCTTCTCAGTAAGAAAGTGAGGACTAAGAAAGATGAAAATATGTTCTCAGGCTCAGCCGTTTAGCATTCAGCGTGCCAACGTCGGACATTCAGCAACACAATGGACGTGTTCACGTTGTGACTGACAAAAGGCAGACATTCCACGTAGTTCGGATATCTGCGAGAAGTGTTCCATTATTGTTATATGAACGACGCTGTGTTGAACTTCTTCAGTGTTATCAGTTATTTGTCATGAAGATTAAAGGATTCTGTGAACTAGCTAGATCATGCCATTTGCGATTTATTGTTCTTTTCTTATCACTGAAGTAGCTTGGAACAGGACCAAATGAAACAATAAATACTTCAGATGTGTGTTGGAGGTGGCAGGAGCGGAGTGGTTTGTTGTAGTTTACGAACAAACTGCCTTAAAGGAAAGCAGAGCGTTTTTCGGCGTTCCACCATCGCACGGTGTTCAGTGGTCGTAGTGTGATGTGTTGTGTCCTTCGCCGTGTTTTGTTTTGTTGACTCTAGTAACAAATACACAAGAAAACAAACAGAGGAAAGTGGTCCTGTGACCATATCGACGGGCTAGTTGTGCGGGATCAATTGCAGAGCGTTGTACTGGTAAGGTGAGTTCTGAAAAGTAAAAAAATTACTAATATTGTTCGTAACAAAACCGAAATCTTTGACATGGTGCGAGTTAAGTAACTGTTTTTGTGAGCTCCTGAAGGATGTGTTGAGCCGCTTGGTTGTTAATTTTGTCTAAAGGGTAACTCGATCCAAAATCGTATTTGTTCCTCATGTTGGGAATTGCAGCCACGTTTTATCGCAAATTAATTTTTATGAAACACGAGCGCAAAATTGCAGTTTTGAGTTCTTTTTTTAAAGCCAAGGCCTTGGCATTGTGCCAGTGTATTCTTCATTTGTCTTTTCGCCAGTTTGAGCAGATTCCAGTACAAACATTTGTAGGCTTGTAGTACGTGTGGACTTGTAGGTAGATACCGACGTTTCGGAGGAACATTCTGCCTCCATCTCCAAAACGTCCTCAAGTCGTTACAACCCGGAAGATCCTCACCACAGTCACTCACAAAATTCTTAATGGCTCTGTTCTGCTTATTTGTTACGTGTGCTTAGAAACAGGAAAATTGCGCCATTGAAGGCACTGGGATCACCATCTTCAGCCGTAATGGTTCTGCAGATGGGCGTTCACAGCCCCTTCCTGTCGAATGATTTTGACCGGAAGGGGTTTCGCCGCTCGCCTGACCCATGGGGAGGAGTCCTCTTTCATGAGCGGTGACCCAGACAGGCCATTCGCAAAGAGGTCAAATTGTGCAGAACGCGCCAGAGGTGTTGCGCTGTGCGCTCGTTTTATAGAGTTCTCGACCACGAAGTGCAATCTGTGATTTGCTCGTTATGCTGTGTGTCCAACCCATCAGTTCCTCGTACAAAACGTCAGGTGAGGTTATAGTTTTGAGTTTCTAAACTCGTTGCTTTCAGATGCGCTCTCTTCAAGTCAAACACGCGATTTTACGCAACACTGAATTTTGTTATAAAAAGCGCTGTTAATGCAGATTTTTTATTTGCAAAATGTTTCGGCCAGTGTCGGCTATCTTCAGGTTATAAAACACTAAAAGGAGAACGGGCTTCGTATGTACACGCGCGAGGTGAGGATGTCATTGTTCTGCAGCGTCGAGTGTTTAAGTGCATGGTCTGAGGTCGTTCGTGAAACTTGTTATGCACAACGCGCAGGTCCTTCATTCAGTAGTACCAACGCGACGGATTCTCGAATTCCTGAGACCGAACAGTGACGACGCCATTTGCAATGCTTGTGTTCCGGAAGTACCGGGTTTGAATCTTATCCAGAATATTGGTGTATTCTGATTTGGGAGGGGGGGGGTTGTCATAGATCCAGCACCGTGATCTTCCTCAGCAGTAATAATCACGCTGACGCCAACGTTCCAGAAGTTACACAGAAAGTTTTAGACAGGCCGAGCAAATCTGATGACGGAGGACGAATGATTCGAAGATGGCTGTCTTCTGGGTTGCGATCGCCCTGATGATGGAGGCAGCAAGGACATCCGAAACGTCGGTGAACTTGTACCAGACTTCACGGCTAAACAACCCTGAAGACGGCCATCTTGAGACTCGCTACTTTGCAAACCTCAAATCCTACGGTGGATGATGATTCATTCTAGTGCGTCATTCGAGATGTTTGGTTCCACTGGTGTAAATAATGGAATGGACTCTGCTTCGCTATTACAAACAAACAAATGAACTTCTTAACTAAATTTAACGTCGGGCTAAATGAAATGTAGGTCTGTTCTAGACTTTGCACTTTGAAATTTATAAAAACTAACACCACAGCCTTAAGTTATGTGTAAATTTTTTAAATTATTTGTATAAATTTTTTTAGAAGTCGGTGAGAACTTTCCGAAAGTAGCTTTCTGTTTCTTTTTAAGACTGTACATTGGCACGTCAGGTCTGTTTCGAAAAAAAAAAGTATATAAACGTTATTTTGAGCATCGCCGACCGTCTGAGAGGTATATTTAATACGGAGCTGTTCTCGACGTTTCGGCATTTGGATCTTCTGGCAACTTCAGTTGATTTGCCGTCATCAACACATTCTTTCTGACGAGAATGGACGCCACAACAACTTTTTTGTGCGGCTATAAAGTCGGGCGTCTTGTTTGAGAGAAAAATACTGGATCGGAGGCACCGGACAGCGGGAACTGCCCAGTTCTTTCATAGTCCCTTACCAGTCAGTCAGCGTGTAGAGAAGACGTAATTTGGAAGAACTTCAAAGGCGGTCGTCCTGACGTTGGTAATATTTTCTTGGAGGACTGTACCGGCGAACTAAGTAAACACACACGTCGACCCGTGTGCGTGCGTGCTATAATCAGAAATACGAGTTGGGTTTTGCTGTTTAACATCGTCCGACTTTTCTACTTGGCTCTGCGGTTTCGTAACCCCTGCTCAAGAAACTGCTTGTAATTCATCGTACTCAGCGCAGAGACAACTTCAGCTGGTCTTCGTCCGCGTGTTGTGTGTCTGGGAAGTTTTTGATTCTGTTTGTCGTAGCTCCTCGCGTGGCAGTGCAGACTTGTGACGACACCTAAGACAAAATGGCAACCCCACGTACGTCCTACCTCTTACATTTTACTGATGTAAAACGCATTATTATTGGATCAGCGACAGTTTCAGGACTGCGTAAGAAGGGACGAAGGGCTTTTGAAGTGTTGATGGATTGCCGTCCTAAAGCATTTTTCTCTTGTAACCCCCGTCAACATCCGACTTGTTAAACTTACTAATCGTCTAAACCTGAATCCGCAGGAGTTGGGAGAGGTAGAAAATACACGTGCCTTGGTTTACACGGCTTCAGAACAACGCGTGCCCGACACCGACCATTTCGTGAGATCACTGCTGTCGGCATAACGACGACGACGACTTAATTACGCATTCTGCGATGTCTGTGCGCGGAAGAGGGAAGATGAGATTTCCTTGGGGCAGTTGCCTCATCACCCCTCAAGGGCCCGTGTTCTGTGCCGATGTCTAGGAAAGTCCGTGTCCTCCTGAGGGCGGTCGAGAGAAAATGGCGGATGTTGCATCGGAAGACTGCGAAATACCGCTAAGTTCGTCAGTGATACTTGACGCGAAAGGGGGGGGGATCAGCCAGTGTCTGCGTGGCAGATTGCCGTGCATGTGAACAGCGAATGTCCGCTGGTGAGTACAAGAAGCTGTGACGTCGTGGAACCAATGAAGGAGGATTAGAAATACTCGTTTGAGTGCCAGGATTCCGGTGCAGTGCTTACGCCGAACGGAGGGCCTAATTTGTCGGCCTTCGAAGCAGCGGGAATGGGCTTAAAGCCTCCCCCCCCCCCCCCCCGATTTGGGGTTCGTTTCACGCGAAATTCAAAATTGGTATTTCGGATTCACCGAAGTGGTAATGGCTGACCTCTGACTCATCAACGAGCAAACGCCGTGGCAGCAGAACGTGAAGTTTGAACGTCACTGATACCAACAGCTGCATTCCATGCGATCGTGAGCAGTTCCGCCAACCTTTCATTCCAGCCGTCCATCTCCCCCAAGACCCAATTTCATCCTCTCACGCCCTTTTAGCCGTCGAAGTGGACAGTAATTGTTCCATCTATTCGCCATTTTACAGGGCGTTTACTTCTAAGTGCCTGAGGAAAACCTTGCCCCTGAGGTACGTAGTGCAGCAGCTGTTTCCGAAATAAATTTCGTCTTTTAAACAGATTTCGCGCGAGGCTTCCTTCTGTATTTTGCATCGGCGTCTTTCGAATGATGTTTGATGTTCCTTGAAAGGTGGTTTCTGTCGTGTTCGCCCGGGATGTTGGCCAAATATTTTCTGAGTGACTTGGAGACAGTTCCATTTGCTCCTACAATTATTGGGATCACTTTCGCGTTTTCTATTAATTTTCACATTCGTTCTGTTTCAAGATCTTTATTATTTTTATTATTATTGTCGAGCTCGTGCTTGTTAACACTTTTTAAAGTTTAACATGTTCACGCGTTGGCCACGGGACAGATGAATGCAGAAACGCATGTCCAATGCATTTTAACAAACAAAATATTACGACGGTCTTCGTCGCGATAACGAAATTGGACGCGACGGACGCGAATTAAATTAAAACAGAAATATTGTCAGTCTAATCACAATAAAATTCCTATTAAATATTAAAATATTACTATAATTAACATTTAAATATTTAAAATATATTAAAATGATGTTCTCATATATATAAATAATATATATTTTAAATATTTAAATGTTAATTATAGTAATATTTTAATATTTAATAGGAATTTTATTGTGATTAGACTGACAAGATTTAAACAAATATATATTTATCACAATATGACGCAACTTTATCATCTGTTGGTAGTCTGAGAAAGTGTCTGGGCACGCGGAACTTGTCTTATGCAAATGACAGTCAGGACGAGATGCAGAGGCTCAGAACGTTTACTCAAACCATTAAAATAGCAAATAGACGTACCAATGCCCACTTATCAGATGTTACGTCTGTTCAGCAAACTGCAACACATTTGCTGCTTACAAGAGGAAAGGACCTAGCGGGGCGCGGGGCGCAGGCTCCCAAATATACCATTGGCCTTGGGAAATATGACTGCTTAGGTTGGATACCCTGCGTGCAGGCTGGCGAGCCAAATTTCTTGACTGTATGAGACACTACTAGCTTCTCAGGAGTGATGATGTGGGTAATAGTAAACGCCCAAGTTAAAGTTGCCCCTGGATCCAGGAACCGTGAAGACATTCTCGATTATACACCTCAACCGAGGGTGGGACGACGACATGAATGACCCTGACAAGGGTTGAACCCAGTCCCTTGCCGATTCAGTCTTTTTAAGCCGCACTGATTTTAGGACAAAATGGCGCTGAATCGGCCTTCATTATTCCCATCGCACAGTTAGGTTAGGTTAGGATAATTAAAACGTGTAGGTAAACATTTGCCCGATACATTTCCTACTCAGTATGGCCTGAAACAGGGAGATGCTTTATCACTGCTGCTTTTTAAATTTTTGCCTTCGAATATGCCATCGGGAAAATGAGGGCGGTTTTTGAATTGAATGGGACGCATCAGCGTCTGGTCCACGCTGATGATTTTTATCTGCTGGGCGGTAATATAAATACTCTAAACGCGAACTCAGAAGCACTCTTAAGGGTTAGTAGGGATGTTGGTCTGGAAATAAACGCGGGAACGAGAGTACGTGATCATGCCTTGGCATCAGAATTCGGGACAGAACCAGAATGTAAGGATAGCCAATGAATAGTCTGAAAATGAGGAAAAATTCAAGTACTTGGGGACGTAAGTAATAAGTCAGAATGACTTTCTCGACGAAATCAACAGCAGATTAAATTCACGGAATGCTCATTCAGCTCAGAATCTTTTGTCCTCCCATCTCTTATCAAAAGGAATAAATAAAATATACAAAAGTGTGATTTTGCCAGTTGTGCTGTGTGGGTGCGAAACTTGGTCTCTCTCTCTTTGAGGGAGGAACACAGCTTGAGGGTCTTTGAGAACTGAGAGTTGAGGACGAAGATATTTGGACCTAAAAGGAGGGAGACGGATTATGGAGAAAATTGCATAATGACGAGCTTCACGGCCTGATATTCTCAGGGTGATTAAATCGAGGAGGATGAGGTGGGTGGGACATACAGCACGCATGGGGGAGGGGAAGACAGGCGTAGGTGGGAGGATAACCTCAAGATGGACCTTAGGAAGACAGGAATCGATGGAACAGACTGGATGCAGCTGGATCAGGTTAAGAGTCCAGTGGCGGGATTTTGTGAGCACGGTGACGAACCCTCGGGGTTTCATAAAGAAAGTGGATTATTCTTTGACAAGCCGAGTGTACAATCTGCATCAAAGAGCGAGTGAACCCTGAGATTCGACGCTGTATTGTTTATGTAGCAGACAAAAGGTAGTCAGTTGATGTAAAAGACGCAAACACCAAAGAGTAGAATCGTGGGTAGGATCAACAGGTAATGGATTAGTTTGGAAAACAAATTACGTGTGGCCAAAGCCTCTCTCAGCGCTTATCATTGGATTGAATCTTTTGCTTTGCATGCGTGATAATTACTTGGTTTCAGTTGACGTCACCGTAATTTGGTTATAAAATGGCTACGACATTTTAGTAATTACTGTCATGTGGGGAAACGGATCTGTGCTTCTGGCCTTGCGGAATGCCGGAGGAGCCGTGAATAAACACACATAATCATGCAATTCTACTCGCTTTTCATTGGACATGCACAAGGTCAGTGGGTGGTGGACTTTTTTGGGACTTTGCAAAATCCCACAACCTTGGCACTCTCTAATATGTCTGACATCTCTGCACACGAAAAATCTTAACGAATATCACTTCCGAAACGTGAACGCAGATATTTGGCGGGCTTTTGGGGGAAGAGATTAGCTTTTTGTTCGGTGTTCCGAGCAGATTTGACGGTCGACCCACAGAAATTGTCTCGCGATATTAAATGTGACTGAGATGAACGGGATGTTGCGAAACTTCTGAAGTGGCCCATCGTGTTGTAGAACCCAGTTGTTATTTCACTTGTGATATCCGAAACGTCGAACGTTTTCCGTTTCGGCTGATATTTTTTAATGTGGTTGATCGACGTGACCCAAAAACCGAGAGTTCTGTTCTGCCCATGTTTGTGTGCGGTTCGTTCGTCTGTCGGACTGAAACTGGAATAGGATCGTGGCGCGTCATAGCCAATTTTGGAAGTGAATGCGAGGAGAGACGTGACCACTGTCAGCGATGGTTGAGGAAATGCGCTCGGTCAGCGTTCGATTACTGCAGCCTCAACTTACCTTTCGTCGAATCGCCTTACGTGAATAACAGCCGACGTGTAAGGTTTAGGCTTTCCCGATGGTCTTACAGGAAAAAGAGGACTTGGGTGAGATTTAGGCAGCGGAGATGAAAAGGAAAGGAACAGATGCCACGAAAAACGAAGGTTAACCCCCCACGGGACAAAGTTACGATACAGAACAGAGTTAATGCGTCCTGCAATCCATTACAAGATTTTAAATATAACCCCGAGGGAAGAAGACATGTGGAATGACCCGAAACCACGAACTGGAGATGACAGAAGAAGAAGAGGAGGAGAGGAGGAGGAGGAGAATGAGAAGAAGGAAAGGAGGAGGAGGAGAATGAGAAGAAGAAGAGGAGAATGAGAAGAAAAGGAGGAGGAGAAGAAGGAAAGGAGGAGGAGGAGAATGAGAAGAAGAGGAGGAGGAGAAGAAGGAAAGGAGGAGGAGGAGGAGAATGAGAAGAAGAAGAGGAGAATGAGAAGAAAAGGAGGAGGAGGAGAATGAGAAGAAGAGGAGGAGGGGAATGATACGTAGAAGAGGAGGAGAATGAGAAGAAGAGGAGGAGGAGGAGAAGGAAAGGAGGAGGAGAATGAGGAGAAGAGGAGGAGAAGAATGAGAAGAAGAAGAGGAGAATGAGAAGAAGGAAAGGAGGAGGAGGAGAAGGAGAAGACTATTTTACGCCTTCGTGGTTTTCTTCCCTTGTTATCTGTTCCTGCTGTCGGTGTGGGTGAGACCGCGAAGCCTGGCGAGCTGTTGCGTCATGGCAAACGTCTCTTCGTAGAGAAATAAATACATCGCCCAAGAGAATTCGGTGTTTGTTTTCTGAAGCCATGGCCCAGTTTCTCCGTCAGCCCCGAGGGTACGAATATTGTGTCAGAAAATCAAAGAAAAATAAAGTGTGAAGTATTTTGAGACTGTCCTCCAGCGTTTACTTTGCAAGTTCAAGTGACGTCACCTCATTTGCCTGAAGTTCGGAAAATAATGGCAAATGCACAATCGCATGAATACACAGGATCAGTACAGGTTAGTTCAGCGCCACGTGTTCTGTGTGGACTGAACGGGACGCGAGCCACACTTGGTCTTGCGCTCAGCACAGGGTACAGTCTGTGCAAGAAGAAACAGCCGCTGCTAAGTTCCGAAACCGGAAGTGATGTAAGCGGAAAGATTTTCGTTTTAATTCCAATTTTTCCACGTGGCTCTTCTGTAACCCCCCCCCCCCCCATTACTTGCTTCTGCCTAATTTGACCAGAAGCACGAATATCTAAATTATGATACTTTTCGAGACGCGTGATTGGTTAAACGGCAGATCGAGGGCCAGCAATTGGCGTATTAGATCGTAAAAAGAGCAAATGCAAACGAATATTAGTCGGAATTTCGATTCACGTCGTGCCCAGGGACCTCTTTCTTTAAGGTGACCCTAATGAAATTAGTGAAACGCCACTGCGATTTGTTTGGATGTGGCGTGACTCGTCAGAATGAGATTTCTATTAAGACTCCAAATAAATTGTTGGTTGATTCGGTAGAATTTAATCCAAACCATCCTCAAATTCAATTTGAGCCACGAACCGAATCGTCCTAGACCTGCATTCGCGTAGTCACTCGGCTTCCCCCCCCCCCCCCCCCCCGATTACAGCGCCGTGTGACTAAGTAATTCACGTGTTAAAGCGACCTTGACAGGCGACGTTTACACGACACAGTTTAGTTCGTGCTTTACTTGTGTGCATTTATTTGTGAATTTGCGGGACTCGTTAAGGTAAGAGTTGCACTCCGTTACTTGCGTTTTATAATTCGTTCCAGCATTGCATTTGTTTTGCACGTGATATCGAATTCAGGACGAAGTTACGTAATTTCTGCCCGCATTGTCCAAGCTCGTTAACCCTTTGAAGCCGAAGCTCGTCTGAATATTATTTATGAATTCAGTCCGTACCGCGAAGAAAACACTACACCTCACCATTACGAAAATCAGCTGGTTAACCGTTTGAAGCCGAAGATCGTCTGAATATTATTTACGAATCCAGACCGTACCGCGAAGAAAACACTACACCTCACCATTACGAAAATCAGCTGGTTAACCCTTTGAAGCCGAAGCTCGTCTTCATAATATTTACGAATCCAGACCGTACCGCGAAGAAAACACTTCACTTAACCATTAGAAGTCGAATCAGGCGGTACCACATAAGATTTAACAAAAGAACATCCCGATCAAAGCCTTAATGGTCCAGGGTATCGGAAGGGCGAGTGGCAAGCTTTTTTGTTGGGGAGGTCGAAAATCCGTTTTGGTTCTTGTCACTCCGGAGACATCGTGACATCAGTGACCAGAATGGAATGTTTACGGAAGCAATCATTCAGGAACATCCTGGTTCTAAAGCCTTTGTACCAGACAGGAGCGTCACGTGTCGGCTCCCGAGAGGAAATGCGTGACTCACCGCCCAGAGACAAACCAGCGTCTGCCACTAAAATGCAGCTGTGTGTGACATTTGGTTAAGTTCTGGTTGATCTCGTGTGTGTGGATGTGGTTTCGATATAAGTGTCGGGGAAATTTCGTCCTAAATTTCCCGGGATCTCGGTTCTAAGCTCAACGCTTATCCATAAAATTGTTAAGAAAGTCAGGTCTGTTGAGTCTCTGATGGACAAGAGACCTGCTTAAAACGTCGTGTACTTACTGAAGAAAGACCAGACGAAACGTCCTGAGGCAGAACACACCACGGAAATCACTGAGACGCCAAAGCGACGGAGATTGTGTGAATGTGCAGGGACACCATTTCAATTAAACATCTGTTTAATTGATTTTGTTCTTTTCCGGAGCGATACTTAACTCGTATTGGGCGTCGTACCCGATTATGGATCAAGGGAAGTGGAACGTCGCCACGGGGGGGGTTCGTACTTTTTGCGTGGGCTTGGGCGTGTGGTATCAAGGTCAGTTCCGCGCACAAACGCGTGCACGTGTTCATGTCAGGTGTCTGTTATTGTCCGAGTTTGTCCGTTCACCGGTTCTCGAGTTGGTAGATGCGGACGGCGAAGCCGACTCCATCATCAAGGGCACCCTGATTATGGAGGCAGCAAGCACCGGGGTTTGTCCTCGCAAGGCTTCGACCATGATGGGTTGGACCTTCACTGATACCCATTGGTTTTCGACCCTCCGGACAACCCTGAGGGCTTGCCGTCAGTGACGTTGGTCCCTTGGTCTTTCCTTCGCCTCAGGTTAGAGGATCTGGACCGCCCCTGAGGGGGTTTGCCACCCACGGGGCTAAGCTGTCTTCGGTTAGTTCCAGGTTCTACCCCCCCCCCCCCCCCCGACGCCTACTAAAAACCAGGATTACTGATCGCTTGGCGCTTACCACCCAGGAGTTTTACTCATCATTCTTGTTTCATTGGGCCTGACCTCACGGGCCAGCTGTTTCATGCCTTGGGGACCGATCCTGGACACCCCTTTACGTCCGCCTTCCTGATTACAACAAATTCTGGCGCTGGTTGGCCGTGGGCCACATCAGTGGCTTACATGACGTGGCTTGAAGATCACCTTTGGAATACGAGTGTAGTCCAGAGAGAACACGTTTTAATCTTTCCTGCTCCTTCGACCCTGCTGAATTGGGCGTCGACTGTCGTGGAACGCCAAAGGCGCTTGTGTCTGCTGTTGGAATTATGCAGACGAAAGAATTGACTTCACACCAAGTGATCTGGTTTTGCTGGAGGCAGCGGTCATCCGAAACCAGTTTCTAGCTTCCAGGTCAGCACTGGCTTATTAGACTGTAAATAAATGCTGGTCAGCGACGGAAGAGGCTAGTTGGTTCATCGTGCTTCATTTATCTATTCTTGCTAGTCGCTTCCGTTTGGTGCGGCGAAGGGATTTGATGTCTGCGACCTCAGAAGACGGCCATCTTCACGTGCTGATGTTCATTTCTCCGCGATGATCACATTTCTTTGAAAATTGACGTACTTTTCAAAATGTGGGCACAGCCCAGGCATTTGTAGCCGAAGATGGCGGTGAAGTTTGTATCCAGTTTTAATCTTACATCGCCAACAGCACAGATATTTTGTTCTGTAAGTTGAATGTACGAAAAACTTGTGTCTCAATCCCGATACCAAGTGTAAAAAATCGGCAGGCGAAACGACATCCGCCATTTCATCGCAGCCGCGAACAGCAAAGACGCAGTTCCATAAAATCGCACCAGGTGTCAGGTCCTCTGCCATGGCTTGCGAAGTGTTTGCCTGTGCCTCGAATGTCTGCGTGCATTTGTTCAGTTTCTCGTGCGTATTAGCATTTTTCTGCCTTCGGAATGTTTAATTTCTTAATTTTAATGTTCTGTCCGTATTTTTAATCCGCTATAAGTCATTCAAGAATTAGACGGTTTAAAGATTTTTTCCCGTCTCCATCTGTTGCATTAATTACGTCTCGTGGGGAAAATTACTTCGCTGTATATCATTTTACCACTCTCGCTCTCTTGTGGGCTTCATCTTGGTTAAACTTTTGTTTAGAACTTTCATTGTCTGTTCCCTATCCATAGATCTTCTATCCACGTGTCTAAAATGTTGCAGTCTTCGCAATTACAATTCTGAAAAGTCTTAATTTTCTTAAAGGACTTTATCCGCTCGTTCCAAAGCGTCTGTTTGAAAATGACCTCCTTCTTTCCCACTTTTGTTTCGAAATCGCCCACACAGTTCTCATGCACGTACCGAGCGCGTGGAAACTCTAGAAAAAAACAGTCCAATTGCTCACGAAAGCGTTCAATCGTGTTGTCACTTTTATCATCGGATTGGACATGCGCGTTGAGGGAAATACCGCGCCAGCGACCTCTTATCGTCAACAAAGTCAACTTTCCTGACTGCCTGCCCCGTTCCCATGTGTAATGGAAAATCCCGTCCCCAGGCGATGATTAAACATTCCGCTTTCCAGACGAATACCGCTGCGGCCTCATTACGGATAACCCGAGGTCGAAGCACATTCATTTGTGTTTAGAAGGCCTCGGGTTCATTTACAAACAAAATTGATGCAAATGCAATAAGTTGACGTAAAGCTTTAAAGTGGTTGTCGCAGTTCCTGAACAGCGTACGACGACAGACGCTCTGTGAAAACAAAGTTGTTACCCAAGACCGAGCACAACTTTGTTTTTGGTTTAACAGTAACACGTAAAAAACATCGCACGAACCGTATTGGAAAGTTTTTTAATAAAATAAAATAAAATAAATATAAGTAGCCTAACATTGTCCTGTGGATTAATTTGCTTAATCTCTTGAATTCTTCGTCGTGAATGTTCGTTCATTCATTCCTGTCTGTAAGTTCGCATGAAACGAGTTTCGATTTAATTCAATGCAGTGAATGCAATGCTAAAAACTTTATTTAAATCACGTAAAAAGGTGCACAGAGGACTTGTTGGAAATATATCGCAGTTCCTGGGTTTGTAAGTGGGGAAAAAATGGCGGATCTCTGATGTTGACCAGAAATCATCTAAATGTTTGCTAGGAATTAACGACACTCGCGTCTTCAGCAGATGTGGGTGATGATGAGGTATGTATGTTGTGAAAAGGGCCGTAGAAATGTTGTGTCTGTATCACCCTGAAGATGGAGGCAGTAAGCGTCTGTGAAATATCGGTCAGTTTTAACCAGACTGCGCAGAGAAACACCCCAGAAGATTCATCATCAGATCTTTGGTTCTTGCTGTAAACAGGGAATATTAAGTTGAACTCAGGAATGGTGAAGAGTTGTGTTTTCTTCGCGGTACGGACCGAGTTATTTATTTATACGAGCTTCGGCTTCGAATTAACAAGTTCTCATTTTACGTATCGCTGCGCGCATGGCAAGTAGATCGGTCACGTGTCCAGCGAGCGATAAACAAAAGACGACGAAAAGCCGTGAGAAGTTTCCTTTCTGCAAATGTTTGAACTAGGGTTGCGCGTGACGTCACGTGAATGTGTGCCGAGCTAGTTGACGCGAGGCGACGCGACGCGACAGATTTGCACGGCACACGCAATAATTTTAAAGTGGAATGAAACATTTGTGAGATTTCATTTCCCGAGGCTGCGAGTGTGAAGATGGCGGTCTTCTGAAAAGTTTTGAGTTTATTTCAAAAGTTGCTTGAACTAATTTTTTGTAGCTGCCGTGTATAAAGATGATAAATGATTTGCTCAAGTGGGTTTCGCGCACTTTGATAAATAATCACCACAGTATCAGTTGATTGAAATCGATCACCGTTATCAATTAGACGACGTGCGCAGTTCATTCAGTTTTAATTGTTCTGTTTTTCAAAACATCTCACCACGGCCTGTATTATCCACGTGACCTCTGATAGCGATTAATCATTAATCGGATTTGTACCGTAGGGCAAAGTTTTCCCTTCGTGCAGAGAACGAGGTTAGTGGTTAACTTACGCCCAATGGACGGGCCCAGGGCCGGTCTCTGAGTTGCGGGAAATAAATCCGAACCCCGGTCGCCTAGCCCTACTTGGCGTCATTTGTGATTTTTGTCTGTTCGATGCCTTCGAGGCCTGAGGTGGTTCCTCGCTTCATGGGTAAACCTTATGGCCCAAACGCTTTTAAACTCGGGGGTTCTGAACATTTTCCAAACCTGGGGCCAAATGCACCCGCTCGGTTATAAACGAGAAGAATTTATTGAGACGCCATTGCAGATTATTTAAAAAAATACCAATAGAGAGGTTTAGATATTGATTGCTCAATAATTATCTTCAGCGGAATCAGTCGTTAGTGAGATACTTGGAGCTGCTTTTGTCACAGTGATCTTTTAGTATCAGGTTTAATCAGTCTTATTGCATTCGCGTGGATTCACCAGATGTTCGTGAGCGTCGAAGAACCCGTGTTTAAGTTCCACGTCTCTAGACCGCGAACGCCAAAGGCTCTGCCGGGAATCCACTCGAAAAGCCATCTTTCTGGTGTAGACATTCGTCATTTGATAATTCAGTTTGTTGCTGACTCAGCAGAATAGCTCAGCGGTTGTTTCCCCCTTCCCAGAATGTGACATACATGCGATCTCCATTATCATCAAATCATAGCACTAAAGCCGCTTGTTTCCATTGCAATGTATTTGTGACGATAATGCGATAAGGAGAGGAGAAGTCTTTTTGTAATCTGGATGACCCGGCATTGTCTAATTGCTCTGATAAGACTGATTGTCGCTCCAGGACTGAGATTTTCACGACCGTCTAGTGTTTCATTGGTAACAGCGCGGCGTCACAAACGGACGACCATAGGCAAGGCAGTTCGTAAAAGGCGTCTTTTACGAAACGTATTTTTACAATCGATTTGTGAGTCGACAGTTTCGCAGTTAACATTAAAGTGAACAGATTATCGGTAAGTTTAAATTAGTTCGTTCTTTGTTTTGAATTCAGAGATTATCGCATGTTGCACTAAAATGGCCGATGTCTGCACGGAGTAGGAGGAATGCGCTTCACTCCTTCGAAGTCGAAGCTCCTTTAAACCACATTTAATAATTCAGTCCGTACCGCAAAGAAAACACCGTAACTAACATAAATGCTTAATGCTGTTGAAGGAAATAATCCGTTCAAATGAGAATCTTACGAAACCCGTGGATACGAAATGGAAAGCTAATGGTTGTTGAAGCGAATTGAACACAGACTTAATTAACACTGGGCTTTGCAGGATTAATCATCTGCGAGCTTAATCCGAATTACTTCGGTGGTCGTATTGGAAGAGCCACACTTTGATTTCGTCTTCTCTGCCAATGTCTGCAGACTCCTGCAGCGTGGAAGATTATCTGAAGTTATTCCAGTAGCTGTCTACGTGTCTCTTATCTTTCTAATCCGTGCGTTTATGTTCCGAAAGCGCTGTACCCAAAATTGTATTCTGCCTTTATGCAACGTCGTTTGTCTTGTCCGTTGAGACAGTTGTCATCCTTTTTAAAATCATACTAAAACAGGTTTTGCAGAATCCGAATACAATTAGCCCGAAAGAAAAGATTCGATTCCAGAAAGTCGTATTCATCGCCCTGATGAAGGAGGCAGAACTGTGTTTGTGTCATGGAAAACTTTCTCGGTAAATTGAACGAGGTCTGCGTCGTGTTTCTTCCGGAAGCTCAAGAGTGGCTGCTGACGTCGAATGATTGCCAGTTAAGTCTTTAAGACGGGAGACGACGAGTGGTTCACGCGTGTTTATTGGGGTTAATATGAGCAGCGGCGAGGACACGTACTCCAGGTTACGTTGAAGTGTCCGACTGACCCTTTGTCCCCCCCCCCCCCCCCCCCCCCCCTGTGCTACTGGTTCACATATCTCAGACCGATTTCTCGCTCGCTGATTACTCATCGCCCTGATGATGGAGGCAGCAAGCATCTCTGAAACGTCGGTAAACTTATACCGGACGACACGGCGAACCAACCCAGAAGGCAGTCAGCCATCTTCGGACTCACCGCTCTGAGAACCTGAAATTCGTTTTTGTTTAATTTATTTAAAAAAAATTGCAGTTTGTGGACAGTTTAGAAGTTCGTGGGCTGGTTCGGACAAAATCTCGCGAGGTCTCGTGTTGGATTTCTTGAGGAAACGATTTCCTCGTGTTCGTGGTTGAGGCTTCGAACGAGCACTCAGCAGATCTGACTTCTAGCTGTTGGAAGAAGTGTTCGGCATTAACCCTCGTACAATTAATGATCTGGAAGAAGTTTGTGACCGAACTGTTATTTATACTTGAGTAATAGGTACGAAGTTTAAACACGCTCCACAATTTCTGGTGAGCGTACCGATTCCAAATTTAATCGAAATCCGTCCCTTTGTTTCACAGGTGAAACATGCAGCGTTTGCTTAACTCTCTCTCTGTGTCTGCAAAAATAATTCTGTACCCTCGGAGGTTGGGACGTCCGGTGCATCTGTTCGCTAAGAAATGTTTGTTCTTGTATTTGGCTTGTCCCTGTAATTCCACACGAGACCTGTTTCCGTTTTTATGGTCTCTTATGATTCACGCAGGAAGTTTGCGGACTACTTAACTAGCGGGCAGGATTTCTGGAACGCGTTCCTACCGAAACGTCCTTGACTTATAACCGTGTATGGACTAGACTAGACGTAGAACTTCGCGAAGTCAGAGTTGGGAAAACTGCGAAGAACTTATACGAAAACTGTTCGTGGTGCAATGCCACCATTTTAACTTCAAGTTCTGCCACGGGCAAATTCTTGGCGCTTGAGCGACTGTTCAGGGCGCCGTGCTGAAATGCGTAAAAATTTTTGATTGGGAAGCCTGGAGGGGTGAGACCACTCGCAAGTCACGGTCGCAGTTGGTTGGATGATATTAAAAAAGATCTTTTGGAAGTAGGGTTTGGGGCTGTGGATTTAATTAATCTGTCTCAAGATCGACACCCGTAGCGGGCTTTTGTGAGCACTGTAATGAACTTCCGGGCTTCACAGAGGCGAGGGTTGACTGGCTGACCTACCATCAGCTTCTAATGACTGCCACACCGAGTTCCTTATCCTTTACACGCCTTTGTGATAAAGAAGACACTCGTACCACATTCTTCAGATAATGGCGGCGATATTAGTGATCACCATTCTCTCACCTACAAAGCATTATCATCGTCTGTGCAGTGCTGACGCGTGAAGTTTTACCCGGGACAATTTTCTTCGCGGTACGTTAAGACAGAAGACAGCAAAATTCGCGTTTTGAATCGGTAAGTTTTGCCTTCCAAAGACATTTGTTAGGAACGCGGGACCTTGTACGAAATAGATGTTTTTATACCGTCTTCGAGTTCTCGGGCTAACATTTGTGTAATATTAAAATATAACCGAAGAGGGCTCAGTTAAAACCATCTGATGTTCCTCATCAATGTTTTCCTCGTAATATTAGTTTACGGAAAAGAGAAATCCTCTACAGCGCTAATGGATCATAAGACAGTAAGTTCTGGAATATTTCAGACGTGTTAACTGTGTTTAAAACAGATTCATTCGAAAGGTCGTCAAATTCTCTGTATTGTTTCGGAACGCGAAAGATAATTTATTACATTATTCACAAGATGTCGCAACTTGCATTTAATCAGCACAATTACAATATTTCTCGAAGACGCACTTTTAGATTTTTTCACAGAGTCGCGGAAAAAAAGGGGGGCTTTAAAATTTCGCCTGACTGTCGCGTGTAACGACTTGGAAAAACGCTGGCGAAATTTTATATTGGGAATTTTACTACAAGTTATCGTGACATTTCAGTTTTGGTTGTTGTCGGACACGTTTCATGAAGACACCAACTGTACGCGGATCTCGTTGAATATTTATCGGAGCGAAAATTGTACCTGACATTGATGTAGAGAGAAATGAAACACGTTTTAAACGGAACGTAAATCTAATTCTCGGTGAGGTTTTTAAGCAGAAGTCTGCTTGGAGGCATTTCGAGGTTTGTTCACCTGCGACTCAGAGGCAGAGCCACGATTTAGTGAGCGCTGATGCTTTGCCACTTGTAGTAGTGCGTGGCCATCTGGAAACTTGGCTAATGATCTTTTAATATCCACATGTGCGTCTTCTCCAAAAGATCTTCAGTCCGTATCACGTGAACGTCCACTCAAGTCTCGGAGATGTTCTACGTCGAAAGATGAACGTGTTACTCCTTTTTAGGCCCATTTGGCGCAAGAAATTTAGTAACCGGGAGACATTTTAATATTTTAAATAATACATCAAATGCCTGCAGTGTGTCCTTTTGTCAGGGTCATGGCAGAACACCGTTGCAACGCGCAGGCGAATGAAGACGCCTCGCGTCTCTCACCGTAGCAAACTGAACGACGCTGTTGCTTGGAATCGCGCGGTAAACGGGGCGAAGTCCTCCCGTGGCTTTGAAGCTTGAAATTTGGTGGCGACTGCTGTATAATTCTGCCTTTAAGTGCAACGGAGGAAAATAAGGTTTCACGAGTTATTGAGCGTTTGAATAAAATCAGATTTTATATTTGGAGAGAGATTTGGTTTCGCGTGTTTGAAGATGGAACAAATACTTTGATGGCGGCTTGAATGTTTCCTCCCTGTTTGATGATTTTGGCGCTGTATTCGGCGTATACTCTGAACGCTGTTGAGCGCATTTAATTTGCGTGTGTATCGGCCCACCGGAGCCAGCCACAAGTTTCCGGGCGGTCTGAGGCGTGGGGCCTCGTGAGCTTGGACACTGGGACCGTGGGTTCGAATCCCGCTCAAGGCATGGATGTTACTCCGCGTTTTTCTGTGCTGTGTTGTCCCGAGGCCTTCCGACGGGCTGATCGCTCGCCCAAGGAGTCTTATAAAAAATGTCTAAAAATAGATCATGTAATCTCCGATGGTTTCGCCAAGGCCCACGCAGATAAGGTGAGATAGGTCCAGTGGAAGTTATGTTTTACGCGAAACTCAATTTTCTTAAAAAAAAATTCCTTCGCAGAATTTTAATCTTCGTCAGATGTGAAACGTATCCCGATTATGTTAGACATTTTTAAATGTTGGAAAGATCGTCTTAAAATCGAGGAAATAAGGTAATTCTGCCACAATATCGTCTTCATCTCATTTAAAAAATAAAAATCTTTAATACATCATTATAAAAAAGAACAAGAATGTGACTTCAGTTATGGTTCCTTCATTATGGGCGCACGGCGTGTCTCGGGCTGGCGCCGAGTGGCACGAGGCAATCATATGATGTCCGTCCGCGTTACGTAATCGAGTGATCTTCGCAAGTTGATTCACCGTCAGCTCCAAGACGTTTGAGCGTTCAACAGAACTGCCTGCGCGCTGTGTCGCATGCTGGCGGTAAAAAGTGGAACTTCTCTGCGTTGTATTGCTCTGACGTCATTTGCCATCATTAAAAAGGACCGAATTCGCGCGTCTTCTTGTAAAGTAATAACGAGCTCAGTCCTTTGAAGACGAGCTCTTCTTGTCCGTCATACGAACAGTTCGTTGGGCCGTGTCCATCGTTCAACATATCTTGTGGAAATCATCGCTTTCAGTCGCGACAGATGAACATCTGCGGATCGTGACATGCGGGTTGCGGAAGGCGGTGAAAACTCAGATGCATACGCCATCTGAAGAATGTCTTGGAACTAACTGATGTTTTATCAACACGATTTGGTGGCGTGGACTCGACGGAACGCTGACGAACCTCGGAATTGCTTAAAAGCTGTTCAGTGGGCTTAGATGAAGACCCCCTTCTCCTCCAACACTCCAGTTTAGTTTAACATCGGACACGCAGGCGTGGGTGGAGAATCCCCAGTGTTTGGGGAGTCCCCATTTAGCAGTGGGGGAATCCCCACGACGATTATTCACCCCGGATGAGCGTGGCGTACCTGGCAGCAATCGCGAAAGTCGTAATAGACGACATCGGAATTGTTACGCGGTGCTCGTTTATCCTAACTTGTGACGCGCCAAAAGATTTAAGTGGATCGTACTCTGGTTTGGTTTCCGCTATCTTAGATAAACTGCAAGAAATGTTTGTTTTTTCCCCACTTTTATCTGTCCGTGTCTCAAGTGGCTGATTAGTCTTCTCGGAGGATAACTCGCGGTAGATCGTCTGAAAGAAGCAGAGGCTGTCCCTGTGACATATTTTTAAATCGAGGATTGCGTTACCACTTATTCCAAGCTGGAGGGCTTAGAATTAACTCCACCTCCTCAAGAGGATTCAGCTTTGCTCTCCTCAGGTATTTGATTGGTTCTGGATGTCTTATATTTTGGCAAATCCACACCAATGAAGTGATCATTGAAATTTATTGCCAAGAAATCTGCATTGAAGGTTTACTACGCCTCTCATGTGCTTTTGGAATTCAGTGACTTTTACTCAAACGTAATGCTATTTCAGTTGTTTGTGACGTGAAATATTTTAACACTGACTTTGTATTAGGGATGCCGTATCGATATTTTTATAGCTTATTTCGACATAAGATGTCATTTATCGATTTAAAACTTCAGAATTGTCGAGGTATTTCGGCAAATGTTCTCTTAAACGCCGAATTTTTGCCTTACGCTGCTCGCACTTGTATTTGTGATGTCAAGTTTAGTGTGCCTTTAAAACTTTTTAAATTGTCTGAAACATTGTATATTCAATTTATTTGCATTACACAAGTATTATGGTTATCCATCTAATGTCTTTTGTAATTTTAAACAACTGAAAACGTGTCCCCGTAAATTTAATTCATTAAATACTTTAGAACAAATATTTGTTCTCTTAAATCACCAAGACATATCGATACTACGAATCCGTATCGATACGGAGTGCTTCAAGTCCCGATAGTATCGCAGTAGTGTATCGATACCATGTGGCAACCCTTTGTATCACACACGTTCAGTGTCTGTTCACACGTGTGAAAATATTAATTCTAACCGGAAGTTGTGCGATCCGTGCCGTGCCGTGCCGTGCCGTGCCGTTGATCGGTTCCAGAAAGTGACGTAATAATGTACCTGTAACCTATTTTGCATCGATGTGTGTTTTTTTTGGAATCTGGCCATCATCTTTCGTGTATTAACACCTAAAAGTTTCGCAGATGGGTTCTGTCTCCTTCTTCAGATGCCCGTTTTGTTTTCATGTGTTGCCGAACCTGGAATTGAGTAAGTAACGAATTGGTGTGAGATGTGCTCTTATCGTCGTGTTTTATCAGGCTGCATTCCTTTGGCAAACGCCTCGTGCTTTATCAAACTCTTGAACGTGTGCTAGCTGGAATGAATCTGCCAACGCGTATTCCATTTCTTACGAATGTGAGCAAAAACAAAATTACTTCAGTTGTTTTTCCACACGCCAGTGTCCGTCCAGACACTTTTCTACACACATTTTCAAGGTCAGTCCCAAGGCTCACACGTTTCTGATACAAATACCGTTTGCAAGGACATTATGTTTTTGACAAGGATTGTATTTCACTTCCGGACGTTTTATGTGTGCGGTGTGTGGACAAGGACACGCGGAACTATTTTCCTGGGTCACTCGCGGAGCGTTCTCGGTGCGGTTATTGCCGTTTCTAGAAATGCGAGCTGTGCTCGTGGCGGACCGAACCCCACTCAAATTTTGAGCGCGCGAAAAATTATTAGTTCGGGAAGCCGCCGTAGCGTTCGCTCGTCAGAAATGTTACGGAAACAAAGAAGTGTGATCTACAGCGGGATTCTGTGTCTTGTGGGTTCTGACGCCTTGCAAGCCTTGTTCCCGGCGTCTTACGTTCAAAATGGAGGCGGAATGCCCCTCCAGAATATTCGTAGCAGGACAAAGATTTCATGGCCTCACAACCCAGAAGACCTGAGTCTGCAGTTTTACGGTTATGCAAATATTAATGTTCATCAGTCAAGTGACTTCAAATAATATAACATAATTAAAATAAAATAAAATATGTATGTCTTTATTTTAAGCGTCTCTAAACATTTTAGCAGCCACAGAAAATTTGGTAATTATTCACCCTGAATATTTCATCACCCAGGTCCCAGCCAATGAGTGCAACGCCACTGCTCCATCTTATTCACTAGTTCCACAAAATTGGGAGCAATCGGAGACGGAGCACACCTCACGTCGTATTCGGGGTTTTGTGCCCTTTATGAAGGCAAGAGTGGAAAATCCCACTTCGCACATGCAGGAGCTCGGAAACTGCATCACGGCCTCGCCAGCTCATCATGAACTGTTAACCAGAAAGACTCCAAATGGCCCTTTTTTTCCTCAAATATTTTGCGCTGACTGCTCGACCTAAGCTCCATCATTTGCCCTGTAAAACGATTAACACTATCGGGGATTTCAGTCAAGCCACACAGAAATGGGTTACCCAAAGAAAAACCACTTTTACCCGTTTTTTGGAAATTTACTCAAGTTTGGGAGGCACTGCCCTAACCTGTATAATTGCGTATTCGTTCATTTTCTTCCCGTGGCGCAGCTGTTCATGAACAACCTAACCTAACCTTACCTTAACCTAACCTAAAATTTCACGCGCGAGGGTTCGAAATGTGTTTTTCCTTCGACCGTCGGGGGGGTTCCTGGTCGAGGAATCGGCCCGACGCACACAAGACCACACGACACACGAGGACAGACATTCTTGCCTTGAGCGGGATATGAACCCACGCTTCAGACAGAAGAAACCAAAGCTTTAAAAGTCCTGTTCAAATGAAGCGAATAAATGTTTTACATCGTGCGCTGTTCGTGATTAACATGACTTTTGCCGACTCTTAATTTGGTCGCTAGATGGGGTTGAGTTCCCCTAAGCTCCGGTCGTGTGTAGAACAGCAAAGTATACATTCGCGTATGTGAGCTTTCCGGTCTCTTAAATTGTACGCGTCATGGCGAGTGAATGCTCAAGTCCCCTTCGGGCCATTTTACATAAAACTAAAACCGAACCTTGCACCAGTTCTCGGCGTGTAATTTTAGAACTTTAGTGTGATTTTATGAGGTAGGAATTTGGGCGACGTAACTTTTTATGCAATGAAAAATATGGAAAATAATCGCATCGAAGCAACGCACCTATTGCGCATGTGCGGGTTGTAACCGTCTCCTCTTCTCTTGGGTAAAACGAGACAGATACTCTTAAGCTAGGTTTGCGGGCTTCAATTAAAGATGGCCTCAGCCGTGTCTTTAGGTGTTCATCTGCATGTGATTGGTTGAATAATTTGAATTTAAGCCAGAATAACTTTTCTCTGATTGGTCGGTTGAATACCCGAGGCCAACTGTGACAGTCTACATCGCGCACATTGCGTCATCCTTGATGCGTGGTCACAGTCTGAGCTCGACCTCATGACTACACGATCAGAGCCTCTCTCTCTCTCTTGCAGGAGGCCTGAGTACAACCACGAGCGCCAGCATGGGGTCGTTTTTCCGGAGCGAGAAGATGTTTCTGTGCCAGCTGTTCATTCAGCCGGAAGCCGCGTACTCCTCAGTGGCGGAGCTGGGGGAGGCCGGAAGCGTGCAGTTCAGGGACGTGAGTACTTGCACATTCTGCCAACCGCCGAGCAATTCCCCTAGGTCACTTCTCTAGCGAAATGGCCGTCTCATTCCTCACTCTCAACGCGCGTTCGATCTCCGACTTCTCTGTTCTTGTGTTAAGAGTTGCTGATTGACGGAAGACCGGAGGAGACTCTCACAATCTTTTAGGCGCGTGTATAATGTTGGTACTGATCCCGACCTTCAGGGGCGCTGGCAGTCCAAATTTAACCGTGAATATTTATAATTTTGTCTGTCTAAGTGACAAAATGTATAAAAAATAATATTTCGAGGTGGTTTTTCTAATTTAACGCGCATAAACTATATTATACCGTCTTAAAATAGGCCACAACCCATCCATTTAAGAAATCGTACTATCATTCGACAGTACGTAATCTATGCCGTTGAGAAACCGTTGTTAGATAAGTGAAGAATCGATTGATCGATGGATCGATCGATAAAATTCGCGGATGAAGACGCTCTGTTACGAGATAAAAGTAATAATGATTGTGGCTTGGTGAATCGATAGTAGCAAGCCATATGTAGATGTGTTGGGGCCCTAAGTTTTCTGAACCTTCAGCTTTCAAAGTTCAAAAGTTTTTTTTACTGGACTAGCATGTGCCCCGTAAATTTGATGGGACAGTAATGACACTTATTGGAGAATTATCTCTGGAAATAGCATTTAAAGTAGACAATTTATAGAATTTATTATGATGTAAATGAAATGTGCAAAATCTTTCACGGTCACTGGAAGCAGATTCATGTCAAATTCGGTAACCACAAAATCAGTGACAAGACTTCAGACTCCCGCCGGACCCCACCATAGCACCTTAGAAGCATACTTTGCGCTCGAAATTTCGTCTTGTCCGTTATTATACTTTGAATTTTTTTTAAAAAATTCGATCGTTGGACGACAGGTTCATTGTGCTCACGAAGATCGCGGGGGCGACTCAACAAAGCTGTTTTTACCCGCGTTGATGCTGATTGCAAAACGTTACATTTCGTGGTTTGACTCGATTCGTAACAAATCGGGCAGATTTCTTGGGGCAACTGACACCTAATCAGGCTCAGCGATGACGTCAACGCGGAAGATTTCCGTACGTGTTTGTGCTGCCATCTGGGGGATTTCCCGCGTAACCAAGGTTCCTTACGTAATTCGTCGTGTCCTGTCAGATCAGTTCACCGACTTTAACGTCGAAAAGCTACGGTCTATTAAAATTAATAAATAACTAATAAATCAATAAAGGTTTAATTATACGGTGGGATGCTACTAACATGATGTATCATGTCTGCGAGTATTATGACATCCACTGTCGTCAGGGTAAAGCAGTCGACCATTGCTTCAATACGAGGAGGATGTTGTTAAACACTGATTGACAGTGAGCAGTGGTCCCTCAACCTTTTTGTGCCTACGGGAACATTTGAGAGTTTACGAGATCGTGGCGGGCACAAACCAATTAACAAAGCCAAATTTTCTTTTCTCTGGACAAATAAGATATGGACACCAAATAATACGACGTTTATTGATACGAGAAACCACGCGATCAAAAATACAATTATTATTACTCAAGTGGGAAGTTAGTCACTGCATTTCATCGGCCAGTTTTTTAAAAATTTGGGAGTGTAGGATGACGGTACAGCTCGCAAGCAATCGTCAGTAAGTCGAGATCTACGCTTTGATTTTATAATGTTCGTGGTTGAACGGCCCTCAATATTCAGTATCAACGCGGGCACCCAAAAAGAGCCTTGGCCCGCGGGCACCGCGTTGGGAACCACTGCACTGTATTATTTTTACAAAAAAAGTATTGGGTCCATCCTCTGTTGCAAGACCGATTTAAATTTGGTGCGTTTAGTACGCTGTTTGATAAAACTACGACAGGACGACGCAAAACATGTCAATTTTTTTCGAATGTCAGAAGAAACATTTGACAAATTTATGCAAAATGCGGAAATGCAAAGAAAAGAAAAGAATACTACAGACTATGAAAGTTGCACGCTCTCTCAAGGCCAACTGATCGCCGGCTCGTGGACACGTAGACATGTTAATGCATGTCCCACTGAGAGAACACGGTGCACCGTCCGGCAGCCGGACCGGCAGATTTGCCGTGATGGCTCGTGGACAAACTCTCATATGAAACAATGTAAATCTATCGGAACGGCGGACGTGGACAAGGGCCCTTTCAGTAGGAAGCGAGCGCACGAGCGGGAGTTTTACCGCTGCGGTTTTCCTGCCGCACAGCCGCTGGAGGTGCGCGCGCACGAGCGGCGAAACAGCCGCACGAAGACCAGAAAAGGCCGGCCACATCGGAGTAACTGTGGAGCTCCACTGCAAAGCTCGAGGCAACTTGACAGAAAAATTAAAGTGTCTGTGACTAATTTCTTTGGATACGTACGCAGGTCCTCGTATAAACTCGTGAAATTGGGCTTTCAACAATCTTGTGGAGGGAAGCAAAATTTATCTCTACGCCTTGCCCTTAGCAAAGAGCTCACGCGCCGACAGTCTCAACAAAATCCGTACCTCGACTGATCGATCGGCCTAGAGCACACGCCAACTGCGTTTATTTCGCCGTCCGTTTGCACAGGCAACAAGGATTTGCGGTTGCCGCTGCGGCGGAAAAACCGCTCGTCCGCGCTAGCCCTCGTAGATTAACTTCATTTGAAAAGATGAGGCTGTTGAATTAAGTTGGGTCAGGTTTGCATCGTTTTAGCTGTTTTTTATTATGGGAAGAAATGGTGAGGTCACGTGTCTGTCAATTTCGTTAAAGTTCACGACAATATCAACCCTAGATTTTGCTGAATGAAGTCTTTTAAAAATTCCAAATTTATTTAAGACGAATTTTTCTCACACTTAATTCTTCTGAAACTTATGTATACCTTAGTGAACATACTCACGTATCGTTGAGGTCTCAGGCACAGAAATGTAAGTCCCGGGCTTTTCCGAATAGAGCGCTTTAAAATTTTGAAGGTATTTCGAAGGTCGTTTTTTCAAAATCATATTTCTGCCAATCTGTATGAAACTGAATGAAGATATTTATGTCAGTTTGAGGTCACGACAATATCAGTCCGAGGTTTTGAGGAATATATTCCTTTAAATTTTTATCACTGTATTAATCTTGTGTGCCCACGCTCAAGAGATGCTGTACCTTCAGCGAGTGGCATTTCAGTATTTAAAGTAATTTGGTTCAACCATTTTAAATTCATTGAATAGACAGGCTTTGAAATTACGTAACGTCGGCCATGACAGCATGACTCAGGGCGATAAGGAAATATGTGAAGTGCGGAAACCTGCGACGAATTACGGAGTTTGTGCTGATGATGGGAAAAATGACCGGAGTGATGGCAGATCGAATGACGACGTAAAATTTAAATTTTGAAAATTTTAATAATGTAAAATTTCATTGGTGCATTCAGTACAAAATTCTGTTGGGAATGAAAGGACATCAGATTGATTGTAACGTCCGTCATAATACGAGGCCCTAATCAGTGGCGTATGTAGCTCATTTTATTTTATTTATTTAGTGTTCTGTCTGCCGACAGGTCCATATGAACAGGATCCTTCCATCCTTTTCTCGGACTGGGACCTGTTCATTTACGTTCTTGGCAGATGATCCAGAAGTGGTTTGCCATTGCCTTCTTCTGTGTGTGAATGGAGTAATTGTTGGGATGCCACGGAGGAAAACTCCGTGTTGCCTAGACCACGGCCTTGCCCAACACAACTCATACGTGGGCTTAAATACGCCATTGAATAGAAATACTTAATTTTGCTGATTTTAATACAGGTACAGCCATGGGGGGGGGGGGGGGGGGGCTGAGAGGGGCGAGTGCTCACCGCTTCTTAAATAATATTCTTGGTTTTCAAATGGTGTTTGCTCGCAATCTTCGCTTTGCGATGATTAATGCCAACCCTATGAAAGCGAAGGTTATGTAAAATTTCAATTAATTACGTAAAGAGATCAACAACGCGTCTCTGTTACAGAGATCAGCTGGTTAATGCTGTCCAAACAAATAATGTGTTAATTCTGAAAATCATACTAAACCCAGAATACACATTGTCACTGCTGGGTTTTAAAGGATTAACTTAAAGTCTCGACAATCGGAAGACAAGTATTTTTATGAGGATACCTAGAAACCCGACAGACAAATCGAGACTGTAGCGGAATTAGAGACGTCTTATTTCCTACAATGTTGGGTTGGCAGCCGTGTGCAAGGCAATATGTCGCTCAAGGTGCGAGTTCTCGATTTCTCTGGACAGTTTTACGGCCGTTGTAAGTGACACATCACTTCCACAGTCGGCGTCGCTCCCATCTTGGCCTTGGACGATGTCTGTGTGGTCGAGGCTGGCGTTATCTCTCTCGTAAAGTTGGAAACTCCGTTGGAATTGTCACGAACATTTGCCCAAGGATATTTAATAACGATATTCTCGCATGAAGAACACTTTTAAACTAACTTCACTTCCCGTGATCGCCATTTAAGATTGATTAGAGATTTGCCTCAACTTTGTAACAAACGTTTTTGGAAAGATAATTGTAATCTTGATACTGCAGGTGAGGGATATTAGCTATCCAAAAAACTCTTTCAAACGATGTTCGTATTGCCTTGTTCTGTTCCATTCCAGTTTAAAAGTTAACATTAATGCGTGTTCCAAAGTCGTGACGACCATCGGCTAAGGCTCTAGTACCCATGGAGCCATCTTTCAGTGGTTACATGAACTAGAGTGATGTCGTCATCTGCAGTGCTGCCATCGATGGGCGATTATACGAATTATTCGTGCCATTGTTTCAGAGTGGCCCCGAACTCGGCGTTACCTGAGGAGTATTTTGTTCAAATACGTAATAAAGATGTCTTAATAAATTAGGCGTCCCCTCGAATAACGCTGTGTGTGGGTGAAAGTTATTGGTTTTAGCCTCTCGTCTTTTGCTTTAAAGCATTCCAGGGCAAGCAGACGTGAAGGGCAATTACGTAACGATACTGTAAGCAGACAGGAAATTTTGAGTTTATCCGGAAATAATGTTGCACTCCAGAATATTGAGGGAAAGAGTTGGGAGGAAGTTTCGACAGAAGAATGCAGTGAAACGTTATTTGAGGAGATGCCCCAATTAATTGTTAAATTTCCATTGATTCATCTGCTTTTGCTGTTAATGGCAATTTCTTACGTAGGTTTAAGGAGACAAACATCAAATTGTGGAATCTTTAACATCGCACACTTAATGTATGATGCAAAAATATGGGGCAGGAAACAAGAAGGAAGATGTGAGACACATTTTAATAATTGCCCAATTTTCAAAATCTACCAGAGCATTAAAAAACACGTGGTTATGATTTTATGCAACTCTTAAATGGAAATTACCGCCAAAGATTCAAAACAAGCAACTAAAATTCTTGTACAAAAGAAGAATATTGTGACGTAATTAATTCAAAATGTGTTCATTGCCCTGAAAAATATTCGCTGCCCCTGAAACTGGTGCCACCCTGCCTGCAGGCTCCTTGAGCTTGGGAGACGACTGCGTCACAGCTGAAGTGCTATTTGTGTAGTAGTCACTTCAATTTATTCAATTTAATTCAATTCAGTGTTATGAATTTGTTTTGTGACGTTTTAAGAGAACTTAGCCCACCAAATTGATCTTGTTTCAGTTGAATGCAGATGTAAATGCGTTTCAGCGCAAATTTGTGAACGAAGTCCGACGTTGCGACGAGCTCGAACGGAAACTTCGTTACGTCGAAGCAGAAATCAACAAGGAAAATTTACACATTCCTGAAATTGAAGATCTGCCCAATGCTCCGAACCCAAGGGAGATCACAGATCTCGAGGTATGACAAAAAGACATTCATTTCTTCCCTTGCTGTATAAAGGTCATTCTTGCACTAACTTTACAGTGAATTCCATCATTGGTCCCACGATTCTGCAGCAATTAGCCTTCTAGTTTATTCTCCCTGTCACGTATAGACCTCACACTTTCACAGCATCTTTTCCTGGGTCATCCCGCATCCCGACACCCCTGGGGATGATAATTTAATGCGTGCTTGGGAATACGATCTTGCATTCATTCCAGATGTTGGGTCCAATATTCTCTATATCTTGTTATTTTGTACGTTACGCCCTCCCTCAACTTCCAAATGGAGACTCTGCATCAGAGAACTCCTTCATTCTCGTGTCCTCTTTTAATTCTAGGAGAAGTGGGGAGGGAACGTCGCCACCCGCGGGACACCATACAGGTGGAAGGCTTCGATACTACACCCTGAATCAAAGTGCTTACTAATCAGCTGTTTTCCCAAAGATCTTCTGTTTCTAGATTTGAAAATCTGCAGAAGCTGCGTAGCTAATGCGTGCGATGCAGATCCTGTGATTTGTATTTCTTTATTTTACAGACCAGCTTAGAGAAGACAGAAAATGAGATCCTGGAGTTGAGTCAAAATGCTGTGAACCTCAAGTCAAATTTTCTGGAGTTGACAGAACTGAAATATGTACTCGAGAAGACAGAAGTGTTTTTCACTGAGCAGGAAGGCATCAACGGCACAGACTCCCTCACTCGTGCGCTTATCACCGAGGACTCGAGCGCACAGGCCACTAACATCCGCGGACGCCTCGGGTCAGTGCAAGATCACGCTCTCTTCTTTCCTGACCATTAATGTTGCCTTATTGGACGATGATGACTCAGGATACGCGGCCCCTTTCGGTTGCATTGACCACCTGAGTAACTGTCAGTTTCTCAAGAGGAATTCTTTAAGAAGTTCTTATATGTAGTTTATTTTTTATGGTCTAAACTGAGGAGCCATATTAAGAGTATTGGTCCATCAAAGATGAAATATTCCCCTGTCATAACTTGTGCTTAAAGTTTTATGCGTATTACCAGCTCTGTCTTCATATTTGTTGTTTGTTTCAGTCAGCGTTCACTTAGCGGTGGATGATGGCGAATGTTTACGACAATTACCAGACATTTAATGCTGCACTTTCAGAAGAATTGTTCTATTTTTCACTTGTTTGTGAGGCTCTAGTCTCGTCGGACTGACTACCGGTGTGTTAAGAGATTTCACTTTTTCAAAATTTTGTTACCAGTTCAGACTTGATTATTCTCTCAGACTTAGAAATGCGTCATCGCCAGGATTACGACCCAGGCCTTTTCCCAGAGCATGTTTGCCCACTTGGTTTGCTCCAGAGATTTGATTTGTTGCCATCTGTTTCTTTTTCCGTCATGTCTTTCAGCCGAGATCATGTTTCCGTGTATCTGTGGCCCTAAGTTGCCGTATAATTGTCAGAAGAAAGTTATTCGGCTCTCCAAAAATTTCTTATTTATTTCGTTTCCATCGATACATGTGTATCACTTATGTAAATTAAGTTGATAAATACATGAATACATAAGAGTAATGAAAGAAAATGGAGGGTTGCTTTTAATATTAATTAATTTGCTGAAGTAATTCATGGAATGTAGCGTAAAGAGAACTTCTTGAAATGTCAGTGTCGCCTTTTCAATCATGTTCCAGCAAACTGTTTACTCCGGTTAGGACGCGTTACTTCTCGGCACATTTCCGTATAATCGTTATGTTCGTAACTGATCTCAGGTTCGTGGCCGGCGTCGTGCCGAGGGAGAGGGTGCCGGCTTTCGAACGGATGCTGTGGAGGATCTCTCGTGGTAACGTGTTCCTCAGGCAGGCCGAACTAGACCAACCATTGGAAGATCCTTCTACGGTATGGGTGTCTCGATTTCTTCTTGGTCTCGATAAAATGTCTGTTTAAGGGACTTGCAAATTTTATTTTGCAGACTTTTTTTTGTCAATATGTTATGAACGGAAGATGAGAAGCAAGAGAGAGCCTGGTTTCATTAGCTCTCGAGATTCCCTACTAGTCCCACTTTTAGTTTATTACTGCGCTCATTTGTGTAGGACCAATATTAAAAATAAATAATATTAAATACTTCTTGCACGTTATGGAAATTACCAGGTAATAGTAAAGTATCTTTTTGTAGGGTAATCAGATCTACAAGACTGTATTTGCAGCATTCTTCCAAGGCGAACAGCTGAAATCTCGCGTAAAGAAGGTGTGTACTGGTTTTCATGCGTCGCTCTACCCCTGTCCCAGTGCCACTACTGAGAGGGAGGAGATGGTAAAAGGTGTTCGGACAAGACTCGAGGATCTGAATATGGTGAATATCTAGCAGTTCATTCTATTTGATGTTTTGTTCCGTGAGGAATACTGCGTAGTAAAATTAAACTGTAGGAGATATAATCTCGACCTAAAATATAAAGTATAAAATACCACAGCTGTTGCTTGTGTGAATAGTGCGTTTAAAATGCGAGACATGGAACGTATTATTGTTTTCGTACCTATATATATAAAACTTAACATTGCGCTCGTCTGGATCCTGTTAAGGCACTTCCATGTGGAGTTAAGGTATGAAACCCAGTCGGTACGTACGTAAAGTATCGTCAGTTAGTGCCAGAAAAATATGCGTCTTCTGGAATCAAAGTGTGAGGAAATGAAAATTGGTTTGTTTTCCCATTATTTGACATTAACAAAACAAAAATTTGACCAGAGAGCATCGGGTTAACCTTTTGAAATTGTGTTTAGTAAAACGTTTTGTCCGTGACTTTCGTGGTTTCACTAGAAGAATTTGAAACAGAAACAAGGTTGACGTGAAGCAAAAATTCTGTTGTAGTGTTGCTGTCGATTGTAATTTGGATGCGAGGTGATATTTTCTTACAATTGCAATATCCTTAATTTGCTGAGTGGTTTTAATGAGAAACTTCACTGGAACAGAAAGCACCAAGATCTCGTTGGGTGTCAGATTTGTAGGTTCTTTTGCAACTAAAATTTGCAAAAATTGCTTTCTGCTGTCGTCTGCGTGACAACGATTAAATTTTATGTTACGGAGTTTAGGTAGAATTTGTTGGCAGCTTACAAAGAATGCTTTGGTTATCGTGGCTGTATGTAATGTGTCTCGTTAAATGAACGAGAGCCGTGATTTGGAACGATGTTCGTCTGGTTTTCAGGGTAGTGTAACTGAAGTTAGCTTTGTGTGGTTTATGTATAGGTTCTAAATCAAACACAAGATCATCGTCATCGCGTGCTGGTTAGCGTCGCCAAGGAGCTTCAGAATTGCATGGTCATGGTGCGTAAAATGAAGGCCATCTACCACACGCTGAACATGTTCAACTTGGATGTCACCAAAAAGTGCCTCATTGCCGAGTGCTGGGTCCCAGTTAGAGATCTGGCTGGCGTGAGGAAGGCCCTTGCAGAAGGGGGGGTATGTACTGCCTGCTGATAGAAATGTCAGATTTGTGTCTGAATATGGTACGAGAAACTGACATACAGCAATAGAAGTAGATAATTTTATTTTCTTAACTTTTTGCACGTATTTTTGGAATTCAAGCGAAACCTCAGTTTTTTTAACCCAGAGCATTAAAACTCGGGCATAAGAAAATTTGTACTTAAGGTTTGACTTGGCACCCGTCATGCTTTACCTCAGTTCATTATCAGTTTTACTTTTATGTTTTCAGAGAGCTAGTGGCAGTTCAATTCCTTCATTCCTGAATGTTATCGAGACTTCAGAAGGATCGCCCACATTCAATCGCACCAATAAATTTACGCGGGGTTTTCAGAATCTTATCGACTCATATGGCGTCTCTAGCTATAGGGAGGTTAACCCAGGTCAGTAAATGAGGCTATCGTAAGATTTCAGCATTTTATTTTCACACACTTACAAATCTACTCCATATCGAAGTCAAAGCACATAATTTAAATTCTGTCGAAGTCAACGCTGCGCAGAAACTGAACGCAGCATTAATGCCCAATCTATACGAGGCTTCCGAAACCCCTGCAGTGTTTACCAAAACTTCCTCATCGTGGCTCGGCCTCAAAAGCTGAAGTAAAACAAAATAAAAACTTGTTCAGAAAAAATAAACTTTTTTTTTTAATATTATAACAGGAACACCAACCTGTAATTATTAACATTTAAAACTCTATTGTCAGCCTTTATTATGTACAAAACATATGGACTTGGACAGGGGCATAATCAGATAAACTTTGGAAATTCTCTCGAGTATCAACCGCTGCCATTTTAAAATTCCTCGTCTCTGACATCCGATAGCATCGGAGAAAGATCTGGCGTGGTCCAAATAAACTATGTCTCTGTTGAACTTCAGATCAATTTGTGATGAGTAGTTAATGAACACTGCTGTTTATTTATGTCCAATAGAAATGGGGCATAAAGGAACATAGTGACATCGTACGTCGTGAGTAAAAGATGTCGCTGATCACCATCAACCACTGAAAGATTGTTCCATTATTATTGCCTTTGTCTTCTTTTGGACTTCGTTTATGTGTTTCGTGTTTCAGCGCTGTACACTATCATCACTTTTCCGTTCCTGTTTGCCATTATGTTTGGTGATGCAGGTCATGGTCTCATCTTGACAGCGTTTGGACTGTACATGGTGATAGAAGAAAAGAAATTAATGAAGCAGAAGTCAGATAGTGAGGTAACTGAGATTTGACCTTAAAACAGCCCAGTGCCCCATTTATAAATTATCGTATTTATAGTCTGTAAGCCGACCCTTTGCCGCGCCATTCAGTTTTACTGTCGTGATGAATCAGATCGAGTAATTTAAACACCTTTTATACACGGTGTTAAAATATGTTGAGAGGGCCGGGTGGCGTTCAATTCGATTAAGTTCTACTGTGCTAGATGTGGTGAAGATTTATGTCAGCTGACTGTTACGTGCAGCCGAGTCCTCGAGGAGCTGAGAGTACGCTCAGCTAGTCAAATGATTTTCTGCCTTTTGTGGGGCCTGAAGGTTCATTGTCATGTTCACAAAAGCTTGCCACCAGCTTCTCTCCTGAGCCAGATGAATCCAGTTCCTTCCTTCAAACGTTATTTCATTAAGATCAATTTTAATATTATCCACCCATGTGATCTCTTCCCTCCAGGCTTCTCAAGCAAAATTCAGTGTGAATTTCTCACCTCCCCAATGCACGCTACATACTCTGCCCGCCTCGCCTTCCCTGATCTTATCACTCTAATAATATTTGATGAAGCGTACAAATTCCGAAGCCCTTCCTTTTTCAGTTTTGTCCAGCCCTGTGCTCAAACACCCTCGGCCTGCGTTCTTGCCTCTACTTGAGAGACCATCCATTCAGATGGTGATTTTACACGGGTATGGATGATGCTCGTAACATAGAAATTCACCGATGTTTCAGAGGTCCACGCTTTTTCCGTCATTGATGATGGGGGCAGCAAGGACCCCGGAAATATTTGTGAACTTCCGCTAGTCCATACGACGCCAAAACCGAGATGAAAGCCGTCTTCCTGCATTTCCTCATAATCATGGAACATGTTTGTGATAATTTTATTTTGTTCTGCCAGATCTGGAACATCTTTTTTGCTGGCCGCTACATCATCCTGTTGATGGGCATCTTCTCAGTCTACACTGGATTTATTTACAATGATATATTCTCTAGATCATTAAATATATTTGGCTCCAGTTGGACGATAGATGGATATAACATTTCAGATATTCAAGGAAATGCAGAACTGACTCTGAGTCCGTATACAAATTTCGCCAAATTTGACGCATCGCCGTATCCTGTGGGACTGGATCCTGTTTGGCAGGTAATGGATAAGGATATCAACACTGATTCTTGTGACATTCATTTCATCTTACATTTTTCTTTACTACAGATGAATCTGTGACGTAAACCAAGGTTATTTAGAAAGACGACAATGCAAATCTAGAATTGGAAATAGAAGAGTCTTAAGACTGCATTTGTTTCACTGTGTAGAAAATAGCGTTTTGTTACGGATGGAATTGTTCTAGCTACTGTACGCTAAATAAAGTAACAGTAATAGTAATAAAGTAATCATATTTTAAACAAATAATTGCGTGGATGTGCGTGTGCTGACAGACGTGAAACAGAAATCATCAGATTGTTTTCCACCATCACCATGTCAATAATTGTTGATACGTAAAAATTAATTCTTATAGAATTTGTAGGTTTATTTCGTTCTGCGCCCATAAAAAGTTTCACATGTTCTGATGGTTTTTTCAGTTATCAGCGTCAAACCTATTTACCTTTATCACATGGGGAATAGGTAATTTAAACCCCATTATGTCAGGGCTGCTGATTGGTCCTTTACTCTGTGGTTAGGTTAGGTTAGGTTAGGTTATTTTAGGTTAGGTTGGGTTAGGTTAGGTTAGGTTATTTTAGGTTAGGTTGGGTTGGGTTAGGTTAGTGTAAGACAAAGCAGGAACTGCTTGTAAGACGTGCAAGAGTGATAAAGATTAATAACATTTTATTATTATCAAAGTAGATACGTAAAAGCCGCTTATCGGACAATCGCGTTTCCTGACGCATGTTTACAACACATTGGGAAGAGGCAGACAAATGTAACCCAGATTCTGAATGTGAGATTTGAAGTTCTCATAACCCTGAAGATGACTGTTCTTCTGGGTTGTGATGCATGTAGCCTGATTGGTAGATACCAGCGTCTGTGTGAAACATACTGTCTCCATCTTTAGGGTTACACGACATCACAACCGAAGAACAGCATCGCCAGTTCGTAACTGTGAAGATGCTACTCCATCAAAGAGATTGAATAGAAAATGAAAGCGTTCCTCAGAAAACAGCGCTCAGACCCGTCCGTGAGCTGACGAACGTTCAGTTTTCCCAAGAATAGCGTAACAGAGGTGGATGAATTTTAGTTCTGAAAGGGATGTTCATGTCATGTTTCAGGCGGCTACTAACAAGATTATCTTCTTAAATTCGTACAAGATGAAGCTGTCGATAATATTTGGCGTGGCTCACATGATCTTTGGGGTGTGCCTTAGTGTGGTTAATCATATGTAAGTATATGACATGAGTAAGTAGCAGTTTCACGTACAAATAAATATATCCACGTGCTCCGAGGCATAATAATACACGGAGCGAAGGAATGTCGTTGGTTCGACAGTGCGCTTGGCAGATTGTCTGCGATGTTGCTAATTTGTTTGACGTGGATTGAAGTTGTCGATGTTTCAGTGTTCCGTTCTATGTCGTTAATCGCAAGTTACAGTATTTGCATGAAATATAAGACGTGAGGACTTAGGACAGACAGTCCAGTGAAATGTCGTCAGACGGTATCTGCGCTTTCAACTTCCCATCTGCTAGTACGTACTCTGTGAGGCTTCGGAAATCATCGTTAAAAACTGCGCTTAATGAATAAGTAACGACGCGCACGCAGTGCAGTCACTGGAATGTCCGCTGTTGGGATGAACAAAGGCATTTGTGCGTAATTTGTGTGTGTGATGAACCTGCCGCATGATATATGAAAACTCATCTGTCCACTTATTCCTGCAATGTTTCAGACATTTCAAAAAATCAATCAATATTATTCTGGAATTCGTACCACAAATATTGTTCCTGCTGCTGCTGTTTGCGTACATGGTGGCCATGATGTTCATAAAATGGGTCATCTACTACCCACAGGAAACCGTGGACTGCAATAACGAAACGGTGACGTGCACTCAGGATGTCCGTAAGTGATTTTGTCCTCCTAACGTCTGTAGTGTTTCAGTCGGTGGACTCAAACTACAACTAATGTTATGTTATGTGAAACTGAAAGCTCACGTCGTTTTATGTCCTTGTTTCCGCTTGTGCAGCGTATATACTGCGGCGACAAAGCTTGTGATTTGGAGGCTGCTGTACGGATAACAGTGCGTTATAGCGTGTTTACTGAACGGAGATCTATCCATGTTTCGAAACTTTTCCGTAAAAATACTGTTCTTTCTGTGGTTTTACAGGAACGCTCGAAAAAAAATGTCGTACACAATTCAAATATGTTTTCCGTTGATGTAAATTAATTCTTTGACCACCTGAATTTTGCTGTGATTTTTGTAACAGCCTAGACGTAGGTGAGATTTCGGGTTCTCACGGCGATTTGTCCGAAGATGGCCGTCGTCTGGGGTGTGTCACTCTGTAGTTAGGCAGATACTGACTGACATTTCAGAGGAGCTTACTGTCTCCATCATCAGGATGGCTGATAATGGAGGCAGTGGTAAATTTATACCTGACTGCGTGGTGCAGTCGTCTTAAAGAACTTTGCATATTTGTATACTTCCGTTGCCCAGTACTCGGTATTCATTCGCTCAACACGGTTCATAGTTCGCTCACTGAATTCTTCGCGGTCCGTGCTGATGCATTGTTGTGCAGAAAATGTGTGCTGCTTGTTTGTTTAGTTGATTGTTTGAATGTCTCCGAATAATTGTTTACGTTCTGAGTCCCTGTTGTTAACATTGCATGATGCTAGTTTTTTTCTAACTGCAATGGACCGCATTTCTTCTCATGATTTCATGCCTGCACTGGAGTGAATTTCCTTTCTTCATGACCACACATGCGACAGCTGGCCTTTGTGTGTGCTCCGTAAGTTTCCTCCCGTTCTTATGCTAATGAAGTTTTGATGTGATGGACGTTGATATAAATCAAGTACATTTATTACGCATTTAATTTAAATTGAAAATAAGAATATAATTACAGTGAAACGCTAAGTAATAATTAAGAGGATTTAAGGTTTTCACAATGAGTCTTAAGATGATTGCCATCTGGGTTGTTGCGTCGTGTAGACTGACGTTTCAGAGATACTTGCTGCCTCCATCACCATAGCCGTGATGATGGACCTCTGAAATATCGATAAGCTTTCTACCAGACTGCACGGCGCAACAACTCAGAAGACAGCCATCTTCAATAATTAAGCAGAAGTAATTGTCATATTAGATGACATTTGAGGTTGTCATGGTGATGAGTATGAAGATGACTGTTTCGTGGGCAGTGTACCGTGTAGTCTGGTAGATACTGGCTGATATGTGAAGGGTAACGATGGAGGCAGTGAGATCCTTTGAAAAACAGGCCAATATCCACGAGACTGAACGGCGCAACATCCCAGAAGACGTACATCATCAGCTGTTGTATTGTGCTTGCAGTGGACGTCATCAGATATGGGCCGTCGTGTGCTCCTTCAGTTCTCATCCTTTTCATCAACATGATGCTCTTCAAGAGCTCTCCTCCTACAGGAATAGGCTGTCAAGAGTTTATGTTTGATGGTCAAGACGTAATACAAACTGCGTTTGTTGTTGTTGCTGTGTTGTGCATTCCGGTACTTCTTCTCGCCAAGCCTCTATACCTCCTCTGTTGTGGACGTAGCAAAAAATCTGAACACGTAAGTCTCTTAATTTGTAAACTGCATCTTTGAAGTAATCTTATGTCAAAGAAAATAAAAAGATTTTGATGTTTATGGTACGGGTGAGTTTGCTGGTGCCAGGGTAAGGGGACGTAAGTCAAAGAGTAAAACTGATGAATAATTTCTGGCTTACAGCCTACATTTCAAATTACCCATAATGTAATGAAAATTATCACTTCAGCCTTAAATTCATGAGTAAGTTGTAGAATCACGTTTTCTATAAATTTTTGGAAAAGTCAGCAGACACGACTTTGGAACATTTAAAAAAAAATTTGTTTTAAATGTCCTGAACTTTTAGGACTTTACCCCGACACTGGCAAATTATGAGTGCCCAATTTAAATCTGTCTTCAAGCGGTGCTCATTCTTCATGTCAAGAACGTAACGTACTTCTGTAGTCCCTGATACGAGGCTTTCACGGTGTTTCACTGAGATGTGCTTCCATTTTTCGATGATTACTGTTGCTTGCAGAAATAAGCGTTCTATTTCACGGTAGAAAGACGAACATATAATGACATTCATGTAGAGAGAAAGATTAATTCAGTTTAGCCATATGCTAAGAGTTCTAGCAAGTACTCCGAGTTATTTGTTTTTCAGATTATACAAGAAAAATAATAGGTGGTCTATAAAATGTGTTTTACTATGTGGAATTCATTTTGAAATGTAATGTCTCAAAATTTTGCTACTGGGCTTTTAACAGTAAATAATGAACAACGCATTAATGTGCTCACGTGTAATGTTAATGTCTTGCGACGGAAATTATATGGCAGTGTGTTCTTGCAGACGTCGGAGAATGGCGATGTTAATCAGGGCCTGGAACTAACTCCTGAAATGGTTGACACCCCGAGTCCCTCACCTGCTCACGCTGAACACAACGAGGGGGACAATGCAGTGGGAGAGATTTTCATCCTTCAAGGAATTCACACCATTGAATATATTCTGAGCACGATATCTCACACGGCATCGTACTTGCGGCTGTGGGCCCTTTCACTAGCACATGCACGTAAGTTTGGCAGAGTTAACCTAAGAAGCCGTTCTGATTATGTAGCGCAGTTAGACGGGAGTGTCAGATTTCTTTCCGTCTTACAACTTAGGACGGGGGGGATGTCCTGAAAACCGAATTTTAATAGCAATTTAACGTTACTTCTGCTTGTTTTCTTTATTCCTCGTGCTGTTAATGTTTTAATTTTTTTTTGGGGGGGGAATCTGGCAGATATTTAATCTGAGAATTACGACGTGATATCTGCTGTTATCAGTAATGTATGAATGCCTTCTCCTGGGTCTTTGCCCACCGGGCTCTACGGTTCTTGGAATGCTCCGAGGTGATGGCCACCCGCAGGGCTGCGCTATCTCCTGGGACAGTGTCCTTTGGGACCCCCATGCCTTAAAACACCTTATGGGTCTATGATTGTCAGTCTTGACTTTCTGCTATACCCCACCGAGGCTGCCCCCCAGAAAGTAGGCGACCACTATGGGCTTGCCTAAGAGGCAAAGCAAATCCCAGGGGCTTTCATTCCTGAAAAGAAATTGTCTGAGTCACAAAAATTCATACTTCTTCTTTCCTTTCTGTTATTTTGCGCTAAATCGTGCACCTGAATTTTCTCATTTATTATTTATGCTGGTCGGGGGCATCCAGGGTACTCGTCATGTTCAGTGGATGTTTGTTCCACTTTAAAACAATATAACCACTCACAAAGTTTTGCTTGGCCCGTTGTCGCATCCCCAAATGCTATTTGAATCAGTTTTTTTAACGTATTGATTACAAACTTTCCGGTCTTCTTCAAAATTTAAAGTGCGTTTATTACTCTGTACCCCCAGGCAGAAACGCAGTTGCTGGGCGTGAATGACCGAAACATTAAGAGTGGTAAACGTGCAGTGACACCCTGGAATGGTGTTATTTATCTGAGATGTGAACTTGGTCTCTCGGTACTTTTTGTTCAGACCCGCTGTAAATGTTTGTGACGCAGATTAAATCTCTTCAACTTTCCCTGCATACATAGAAGAGAACTCGCTTTGATGCGTGCGATCACTATGCCCCTTGCTGCATTTTCTGTAACATTTTCATCTCGCTTTACAGAGTTATCAGAAGTGTTATGGACCATGGTCTTGAGCATCGGACTCACTGGATCCGCAGACGGCGATGCTCAGTCTTATGTGGTGGGCAGTATTCTTCTGTATGTTTTGTTTGCTGCGTGGGCAGGGCTTACATTGGCAATCTTGGTCATGATGGAGGGTTTGTCTGCCTTCCTTCACACGCTTCGACTGCATTGGTATGTACAGTCTGAATACAGTTTCCTGTGCCTGCAGTGACGTGACATTTTATGATGGGGCTCGAAAGAAACTACAGAGAATAAGAGAAAATGATCCTGCGGTTGAAACAGTGTCATCTGAATCAATTTTGAAAGTTTTTGATGATGGTGCACTGTTGAAGCAAACTTTTTTCTGGGCATTATCCATCGTCGAAGACTAAATGAAATTGATAGAACCGCGACGTTTCACAGATGGGAGTCCATCTACATCTTCAGGTAAAACCTACTCTGTCGGGCCCAATCGATAGATTTTATTTAGTCTTGGACGATGGATAATTCCCAGAGAAAAGTTTGCTTCGACAGTGTGATCTAACCTAACCTTCCCTTAGTTTGTTACACACATTAAACGTCACCTCAAAATAACTGTAGTTGCTGTTAATATCTTTTGCACCAAAGGTTCGTAAACTTTTGGGGAATATACCAGCTCTCGTCATCTGTCATTATGTCATCAGGCACAGGTTAGATTATTCATATATCGACGTAAGTTAGGATTCAGGTTAATATCATCTGCTGTGCTGCATAGCAGTAAGAAGATGCTACCTGATTAGCTGAAGTCATTATCGGTATTGCCGTACCTTGTTTTTGGAGTTTTTCTCCGCTCCGTTTGCTCGCTTCTGATTCCGAGTCTTTGTGTACACCCAGAATATTTTGATGAACCGCTGATAACTTTCCTTCTGCATCGTATGTCCTCCATACACACGCTGCATGTGCGTCTTTGCAGACTTCCAGTGCGATGTGGCGATCGGACGGCAGGAAGCGCTCTTTTTAATGCCTTGACATGTTATTTAGACTTTAGATTTCAGTGCAATTGCATAAAAATCACCAAAAACGTACCGTGCCGGTATATTCGGTCATGCACGTAAATTGTTTTTACATTTATCTGATGGCATTTCAAATTTATGTTAATCCTCCTGTGCACAAAGCCAGGTTAAAGCAAATTTCAGTTTTTGTGAGAATGAAATCATGAATTGTCTTTTATATTTCTCATACTATTAGGTAAAAGAGCAAATTTCCACTTTTTCCCCCATTAGTTTTAAAAGAAGTGATTTTATAGTCTCAAAATTTTTAAAAAATGAATACTAATTGTGGTGCAAAGATGAATGAGAAATTAACGACGGTTGTAATTTGCAGGGTCGAGTTCATGAGCAAGTTTTATGAAGGGGCAGGATACGTCTTTCAGCCATTCTCATTCAAGATTATTCTTGAAGGTGAAGATGTGGTTGAGGATTAGATGAACCTGCGGAACCTGGGCGGCCGAAGGTAACCAGATAGCCGGCAGGCGACAGTCAAGAATTTATCACCGGGTTAGGTTTGATACTGTGAGCGCAGAAAGCTGATACTCATAGTTGTACTTCGATCGTCCTACAAAACATTTGTTTTGTTATATCTTGGTTCTGTTCTTCGTTAGTAATTTCTATCACAAACATTTTAACGTCATGTAACTAAGTCAAGGAGCTGTAGAGCGTAAATGAAGAAGTCATTTTTTGTGTCGTGGATCATGGACTGGGTGGAAAAATTAAATTTCTGTCTTTACAGTTTCACACATGGAGAAGTTTTAAACTTCATTGGAATAAGACGAGATAACGCGGCTTGAATGATGCATCATCTCAAAATTTTTCAGAAAACTGAAATTTATTTACATTGGTTCTACACCTCGTGTTGTCAAATGGGACATGGCATTGAATACCATAAAAATTGCCTCCTTACCCTTACATGATCCTGATGTCACTGCTTTGACTTAATTTTCATGTAAAAAATCTGTAACGTACGTGCAGTAGCAACAGTGTACCTGGAAGTATGGGCGGCATGGCAGTGACAGGAGAGAGAAGTCCTCAAAGTTACTCGCTCATGACCTGAGGCAAACATTTTTCACTTTATGAAAAGCGCCTATGACTATTCTACAATGCATTAAAATACATTGACACCACCTGGTCCATCTAATTAGTGACAGCGCAAACCAAATTTTCATACACTGAAATATTCATCGTTCTCTGGCCAACTGAAAAATTTTGTTATAAAAAAAGCAGCTGGACAAAATATTTAAAAACCACGCGCAAAGGCACTGCCAGCCGAGATTCAACTCCGGGTTTAAGAATTTAGCGGCGTCAGGCATGGACAGACACAGCCAACTGGATTATTTGCGAACAGTAACACATATCTCCCCCCCCCCCCCCAAACCTGAATAACATATATATATTGTGCCTCAGATCTAATAAGATTTAACTGAAAAAATTATTTCCTGTAATTAGATATTGAGGTCATGTTTGATCACAGCCTCACTTTGCTGCAACACTTCGATTGTCTTTTCCCTGCATCGGCCAGTCACTTCGTTCTGATTCTGGTCAAATCCTCGCCATCCGTATGCATTACGCATGCGCTCGTATAAACGCACATTTCCTAATGGTTGATGTGAGTAATTAAGGTTTTGCAAAAGGAAATAAGCACAGAGGTACTACAGTGTAATATAATGTACGTAGTCATTATTTTGAAGTGGCATGCATAGATATATATATATCAAGGAATACAAGAAAATGATAAAAAAACATGTTTCTCTTTCTTGTGCACTGAACGAACTTTGTATTGCATTGATTCATCATATATACAAAAAATAAATAAAGCAGTATTCTGTTCTTATATTGCTGAACTTTTGTTGTTTTCTGAGAAATGAAAACCAAAACTTCCATTTGAAATTTATATAAGAAAGCAGAATTGAACAGCTGTTGACCTGACAAAATAATTGAAAATGTTTAGTATTAACTAACTAACTAGTTGGCTTACAGAACCCGAAGGTTCATCACCGTATTAACCAGAGCCCTCCACCAGACCAACAAATTCCAGTCTCCTTCAACTCCTGTCTCCCATAGATCCCGCCTGACATTATCCTCCCATCTACGTCTAGGTCGCCCCAACAACAACCGACCTCTGCAGGACTTGGTCTCCGGTGGTGAGCGTCTGCCTTACGTGTCGCACATGGGCTTCTCAGAGACGACACGTCATAGCTGTCATACACAGACCGGACCGTGGAGAGCAAGTCAGGCACAGACCGAAATCGTCAGAGACACAGTACATCAGAAACAGTCCGAGAGAGACAGGTTCTGCAAGGCATCAGCTCTTGAAATTTTAAAAAATTTCAAAATTTAAAAAAAAATCAAAAAACGCTGGAAATTGTCCAAAAAGCGCATAAAACCAAAAAATTTGAAAAATTCCACATTGATAATTTTTTCCGAAATTTTCAAAAAAATGTTGTTTTTTGCGCTTTTCAGACAATTTCCAGCGTTTTTTGATTTTTCGAAAATTTTGAAAAATTTAAATATTTTTCCTAATCTTTCCGCAAGAGATGCCTGCGAAACTCGGTGAATGCTTCATCCTGTCTCTGCAAGACTCGTCCTCCATCTCATCAGGTTGCCAAATCCCTCGGTGTCTGCAACAACCGACCTCTGCAGGACTCGGTCTCCGGTGGTGAGCGTCTGCCTTACGTGTTGCCTATCGCACATGGGCTTCTCAGAGACGTCACGTCATAGCCGTCATACAGAGACCGGCCCGTGCAGAGCAAGAGTCAGGCACAGACCGAATTCGTCAGAGACACAGTGCATCAGAAACAGTCCGGGAGAGAGAGGTTCTGCAAGTCACCAGGTCGTGAAATTTTGAAAAATTTCAAAAAATCAAAAACGCTGGAAATTATCCAAAAAGCGCACAAAACCTAATTTTTTTAAAATATCCACTTTGGAATTTTTTTTCGACATTTTCTAAAAATTTTGGGTTTTGTGCGCTTTTCAGACAATTTCCAGCATTTTTTGATTTTTCGAAAATTTATTAAAAATTTAAATATTTTTCTAAACTGTCCCAGAGAGATGCCTGCCAAACTCGGTGAATACCTCATCCTGTTTCTGCAAAACTCGTCCTCCATCTCATCAGGTTGCCGAATCCCTCGGAGTCTGCAACAACCGACCTCTGCAGGACTCAAGTCTCCGGTGGTGAGCGTCTGCCTTACGTGTTGCACATGGGCTTCTGAGAAACGTCACGTCATAGCTGTCATACATAGACCGGACCGTGCAGAGCAAGTGATTCACAGACCGAATTCATGAGAGACACAGTACATCAGAAACAGTGCGAGACAGGTTCTCCAAGGGATCAGGTCGTGAAATTTTGAAACATTACAAAATTTTCAAAAAATCAAAAAACGCTGGAAATTGTCCAAAAAGCGTACAAAACAAAAAAATTGAAAAATTCCACCTTCAAAATTTTTCCGAAATTTTCAAAAAATTTTGGCGTTGTGCGCTTTTCAGACAATTTCCAGCGTTTTTGTGATTTTTCCAAAATTTTGAAAAATTTCAATATTTTTCCTAATCTTTCCGCAAGAGATGCTTGCGAAACTCGGTGAATGCCTTATCCTGTCTGCAAGACTCGTCCTCCATCACATCAGGTTGCCGAATCCCTCGGTGTCTGCAACAACCGACCTCTGCAGGACTCTGTCCCCGGTGGTGAGCGTCTGCCTTACGTGTTACACATGTTCTTCTCAGAGACGTCACGTCATACCTGTCATACAGAGACCGGACAGTGTATAGCAAGTCAGGCACAGACCGAATTCGTCAGACAACACAGTACATCAGAAACAGTCCGAGAGAGAGAGATTCTGCAAGGCATTAGGTCGTGAAATTTTGAAAAATTTCAAAACTTTTCCTAATCTTTCCGCAAGAGATGCCTGCGAAACCCGGTGAATGCCTCATCCTGTCTCTACAAGACACGTCCTTCATCTCATCAGGTTACCGAATCCCTCGGTGTCTGCAACAACCGACCTCTGCAGGACAAGGTCTCCGGTGGTGAGCGTCTGCCTTACGTGTTGCACATGGCCTTCTCAGAGACGTCACGTCATAGCTGTCATACAGACACCGGCCTGTGCAGAGCAAGAGCCAGGCAGAGACCGACATCGTCAGAGACACAGTACATCAGAAACAGTCCGAGAGAGACAGGTTCTGCAAGTCACCAGGTCGTGAAATTTTGAAAAATTTCAAAGTTTTCAAAAAAACAAAAAACGCTGGAAATTGTCCAAAAAGCGCACAAAACCAAAAGAATTTGAAAAATTCCACCTTCAAAATTTTTTCCGAAATTTTCAAAAACATTTGGTTTTTGCGCTTTTCAGACAATTTCCAGCGTTTTTGATTTTTCGAAAATTTTGAAAAATTACAAAATTTCTCCTAAACTTTCTGCAAGAGATGCCTACCAAACTCGGTGAATGCCTCATCCTGTCTCTGCAAGACGCGTCCTTCATCTCATCAGGTTACCTAATCCCTCGGTGTCTGCAACAACCGACCTCTGCTGTACTCGGTCTCCGGTGGTGAGCGTCTGCCTTACGTGTTGCACATCCGATCCCTTTCTCAGGCGGACGCGGTGTCTAACGGACTCGCTCTCTGCAAGATACGTCCTCTGTCGATTTTTTGAAAATATTCAAAAATTGTCAAAATTTAAAAAAAAAAAATTAAAAATGACTGCAAATGGCGTGAAACGCAAAGAAAACTAAAAATTTTCGGAATTTTCGAAAAAAAAATTTAATTCAGAATTTTTCAAAAATTTTTGGATTTGTGCGCCTTTCGGACGATGTCCTACGTTTTTCGATTTATCGAAAATTTTTATAGTTTGTCACAAGTTTCTCCACAATAACGAGGCCAGGACCGGTCTCTGCACGACCCGGTCACTGCCGATCCGTTTCTCTGGCGGACGCGGTGTCTAACGGACTCGCTCTCTGCAAGATACGTCCTCTGTATCACTCGACATATGCCAGGCCGTCTGTGCAAAGACCTGGTTGAGCAGAGACCGGGTGAGGTACAGCCCGAAACAAGCAGAGAAGTGTGAGACAGAGAGAGTGAGGCGAAGACGTGATGAGTCACAGAAAATGGGAAGCAGAGATCGGGTGAAGCAGAGACCGAGTCAAGCATGTACAGGCTGTAGCACACACCGTATCAAGCAGCGACCGGTCAGGCACAGGACGGGTGCCGCAGAGACCTTGTTAACCAGAGACGGAGTCAAGCGCAGACCTGGTGAATCACACACCTTGCTCAGCAGATACCGGTTGCCTCACAGACTGAGTACGGCTGAGACTGTGTGAAACGGCCAGTCCGGCGGAGTCTAGACCTGATAGGAATGGGCCAGTTCAAATTTAGAAGAAAAAAATTTCAAATTTTTCGAAAAATCAAAAGACGCTGCAAACCCTCTGAAATGCGCACAAACCAAATATTTTCGGAAAATTCGAAAGAAAATTAAAAGTTGAAAATTTTCAAAAATTCTTGGTTTTGTGCGCGTTTTGGACGATTTCCCACGTTTTTCGATTTTTCGAAAATTTTCGAAAAAATTGAAATTTCTCAAAGGGGTACCCCTTTGAAAATTTTCAAAAATTGTCGAAATTTCAAAAAAATTAAAAATGACTGCAAATGGCGTGAAACGCAAAGAAAACTAAAAATTTTCGGAATTTTCGAAAAAAATTTAATTCAGAATTTTTCAAAAATTTTTGGTTTTGTGCGCCTTTCGGACGATGTCCTACGTTTTTCGATTTTTCGAAAATTTTTATAGTTTGTCACAACTTTCTCCACAATAACGAGGCCAGGACCGGTCTCTGCACGACCCGGTCACTGCCGATCCCTTTCTCTGGCGGACGCGGTGTCTAACGGACTCGCTCTCTGCAAGATACGTCCTCTGTATCACCCGACATATGCCAGGCCGTCTGTGCAAAGACCTGGTTGAGCAGAGACCGGGTGAGGTACAGCCCAAAACAAGCAGAGAAGTGTGAGACAAAGAGAGGGAGGCGAAGACGTGATGAGTCACAGAAAATGGGAAGCAGAGATCGGGTGAGGCAGAGACCGAGTCAAGCATGTACAGGCTGTAGCAATTACCGTATCAAGCAGCGACCGGTCAGGCACAAGACGGGTGCCGCAGAGACCTTGTTAACCAGAGACGGAGTCAAGCGCAGACCTGGTGAATCACACACCTTGCACAGCAGATACCGGTTGCCTCACAGACTGAGTACGGCTGAGACTGTGTGAAACGGCCAGTCCGGCGAAGTCTAGACATGATGGGAATGGGCCAGTTCAAATTTAGAAGAAAAAAATTTCAAATTTTTCGAAAAATCAAAAGACGCTGCAAACCCTCTGAAATGCGCACAAACCAAATATTTTCGGAAAATTCGAAAGAAAATTAAAAGTTGAAAATTTTCAAAAATTCTTGGTTTTGTGCGCGTTTTGGACGATTTCCCACGTTTTTCGATTTTTCGAAAATTTTCGAAAAAATTGAAATTTCTCAAAGGGGTACCCCTTTGAAAATTTTCAAAAATTGTCGAAATTTCAAAAAAATTAAAAATGACTGCAAATGGCGTGAAACGCAAAGAAAACTAAAAATTTTCGGAAATTTCGAAAAAAAATTTTAATTCAGAATTTTTCAAAAATTTTTGGTTTTGTGCGCCTTTCGGACGATGTCCTACGTTTTTCGATTTTTCGAAAATTTTTATAGTTTGTCACAAGTTTCTCCACAATAACGAGGCCAGGACCGGTCTCTGCACGACCCGGTCACTGCCGATCCCTTTCTCTGGCGGACGCGGTGTCTAACGGACTCGCTCTCTGCAAGATACGTCCTCTGTATCACCCGACATATGCCAGGCCGTCTGTGCAAAGACCTGGTTCAGCAGAGACCGGGTGAGGCACAGCCCGAAACAAGCAGAGAAGTGTGAGACAGAGAGAGTGAGGCGAAGACGTGATGAGTCACAGAAAATGGGAAGCAGAGATCGGGTGAGGTAGAGACCGAGTCAAGCATGTACAGGCTGTAGCACACACCGTATCAAGCAGCGACCGGTCAGGCACAGGACGGGTGCCGCAGAGACCTTGTTAACCAGAGACGGAGTCAAGCGCAGACCTGGTGAATCACACACCTTGCACAGCAGATACCGGTTGCCTCACAGACTGAGTACGGCTGAGACTGTGTGAAACGGCCAGTCCGGCGGAGTCTAGACCTGATAGGGATGGGCCAGTTCAAATTTAGAAGAAAAAAATTTCAAATTTTTCGAAAAATCAAAAGACGCTGCAAACCCTCTGAAATGCGCACAAACCAAATATTTTCGGAAAATTCGAAAGAAAATTAAAAGTTGAAAATTTTCAAAAATTCTTGGTTTTGTGCGCGTTTTGGACGATTTCCCACGTTTTTCGATTTTTCGAAAATTTTCGAAAAAATTGAAATTTCTCAAAGGGGTACCCCTTTGAAAATTTTCAAAAATTGTCGAAATTTAAAAAAAATTAAAAATGACTGCAAATGGCGTGAAACGCAAAGAAAACTAAAAATTTTCGGAATTTTCGAAAAAAAATTTTAATTCAGAATTTTTCAAAAATTTTTGGCGTTGTGCGCCTTTCGGACGATGTCCTACGTTTTTCGATTTTTCGAAAATTTTTATAGTTTGTCACAAGTTTCTCCACAATAACGAGGCCAGGACCGGTCTCTGCACGACCCGGTCACTGCCGATCCCTTTCTCTGGCGGACGCGGTGTCTGACGGTCTCGCTCTCTGCAAGATACGTCCTCTGTATCACCCGACATATGCCAGGCCGTCTGTGCAAAGACCTGGTTCAGCAGAGACCGGGTGAGGCACAGCCCGAAACAAGCAGAGAAGTGTGAGACAGAGAGAGTGAGGCGAAGACGTGATGAGTCACAGAAAATGGGAAGCAGAGATCGGGTGAGGCAGAGACCGAGTCAAGCATGTACAGGCTGTAGCACACACCGTATCAAGCAGCGACCGGTCAGGCACAGGAAGGGTGCCGCAGAGACCTTGTTAACCAGAGACGGAGTCAAGCGCAGACCTGGTGAATCACACACCTTGCACAGCAGATACCGGTTGCCTCACAGACTGAGTACTGCTGAGACTGTGTGAAACGGCCAGTCCGGCGGAGTCTAGACCTGATAGGAATGGGCCAGTTCAAATTTAGAAGAAAAAAATTTCAAATTTTTCGAAAAATCAAAAGACGCTGCAAACCCTCTGAAATGCGCACAAACCAAATATTTTCGGAAAATTCGAAAGAAAATTAAAAGTTGAAAATTTTCAAAAATTCTTGGTTTTGTGCGCGTTTTGGACGATTTCCCACGTTTTTCGATTTTTCGAAAATTTTCGAAAAAATTGAAATTTCTCAAAGGGGTACCCCTTTGAAAATTTTCAAAAATTGTCGAAATTTAAAAAAAATTAAAAATGACTGCAAATGGCGTGAAACGCAAAGAAAACTAAAAATTTTCGGAATTTTCGAAAAAAAATTTTAATTCAGAATTTTTCAAAAATTTTTGGCGTTGTGCGCCTTTCGGACGATGTCCTACGTTTTTCGATTTTTCGAAAATTTTTATAGTTTGTCACAAGTTTCTCCACAATAACGAGGCCAGGACCGGTCTCTGCACGACCCGGTCACTGCCGATCCCTTTCTCTGGCGGACGCGGTGTCTGACGGTCTCGCTCTCTGCAAGATACGTCCTCTGTATCACCCGACATATGCCAGGCCGTCTGTGCAAAGACCTGGTTCAGCAGAGACCGGGTGAGGCACAGCCCGAAACAAGCAGAGAAGTGTGAGACAGAGAGAGTGAGGCGAAGACGTGATGAGTCACAGAAAATGGGAAGCAGAGATCGGGTGAGGCAGAGACCGAGTCAAGCATGTACAGGCTGTAGCACACACCGTATCAAGCAGCGACCGGTCAGGCACAGGACGGGTGCCGCAGAGACCTTGTTAACCAGAGACGGAGTCAAGCGCAGACCTGGTGAATCACACACCTTGCACAGCAGATACCGGTTGCCTCACAGACTGAGTACGGCTGAGACTGTGTGAAACGGCCAGTCCGGCGGAGTCTAGACCTGATAGGGATGGGCCAGTTCAAATTTAGAAGAAAAAAATTTCAAATTTTTCGAAAAATCAAAAGACGCTGCAAACCCTCTGAAATGCGCACAAACCAAATATTTTCGGAAAATTCGAAAGAAAATTAAAAGTTGAAAATTTTCAAAAATTCTTGGTTTTGTGCGCGTTTTGGACGATTTCCCACGTTTTTCGATTTTTCGAAAATTTTCGAAAAAATTGAAATTTCTCAAAGGGGTACCCCTTTGAAAATTTTCAAAAATTGTCGAAATTTCAAAAAAATTAAAAATGACTGCAAATGGCGTGAAACGCAAAGAAAACTAAAAATTTTCGGAATTTTCGAAAAAAAATTTTAATTCAGAATTTTTCAAAAAATTTTGGCGTTGTGCGCCTTTCGGACGATGTCCTACGTTTTTCGATTTTTCGAAAATTTTTATAGTTTGTCACAAGTTTCTCCACAATAACGAGGCCAGGACCGGTCTCTGCACGACCCGGTCACTGCCGATCCCTTTCTCTGGCGGACGCGGTGTCTGACGGTCTCGCTCTCTGCAAGATACGTCCTCTGTATCACCCGACATATGCCAGGCCGTCTGTGCAAAGACCTGGTTCAGCAGAGACCGGGTGAGGCACAGCCCGAAACAAGCAGAGAAGTGTGAGACAGAGAGAGTGAGGCGAAGACGTGATGAGTCACAGAAAATGGGAAGCAGAGATCGGGTGAGGCAGAGACCGAGTCAAGCATGTACAGGCTGTAGCACACACCGTATCAAGCAGCGACCGGTCAGGCACAGGACGGGTGCCGCAGAGACCTTGTTAACCAGAGACGGAGTCAAGCGCAGACCTGGTGAATCACACACCTTGCACAGCAGATACCGGTTGCCTCACAGACTGAGTACGGCTGAGACTGTGTGAAACGGCCAGTCCGGCGGAGTCTAGACCTGATAGGGATGGGCCAGTTCAAATTTAGAAGAAAAAAATTTCAAATTTTTCGAAAAATCAAAAGACGCTGCAAACCCTCTGAAATGCGCACAAACCAAATATTTTCGGAAAATTCGAAAGAAAATTAAAAGTTGAAAATTTTCAAAAATTCTTGGTTTTGTGCGCGTTTTGGACGATTTAGCACGTTTTTCGATTTTTCGAAAATTTTCGAAAAAATTGAAATTTCTCAAAGGGGTACCCCTTTGAAAATTTTCAAAAATTGTCGAAATTTCAAAAAAATTAAAAATGACTGCAAATGGCGTGAAACGCAAAGAAAACTAAAAATTTTCGGAATTTTCGAAAAAAAAAATTAATTCAGAATTTTTCAAAAATTTTTGGATTTGTGCGCCTTTCGGACGATGTCCTACGTTTTTCGAGTTTTCGAAAATTTTTATAGTTTGTCACAAGTTTCTCCACAATAACGAGGCCAGGACCGGTCTCTGCACGACCCGGTCACTGCCGATCCCTTTCTCTGGCGGACGCGGTGTCTGACGGACTCGCTCTCTGCAAGATACGTCCTCTGTATCACCCGACATATGCCAGGCCGTCTGTGCAAAGACCTGGTTCAGCAGAGACCGGGTGAGGCACAGCCCGAAACAAGCAGAGAAGTGTGAGACAGAGAGAGTGAGGCGAAGACGTGATGAGTCACAGAAAATGGGAAGCAGAGATCGGGTGAGGCAGAGACCGAGTCAAGCATGTACAGGCTGTAGCATACACCGTATCAAGCAGCGACCGGTCAGGCACAGGACGGGTGCCGCAGAGACCTTGTTAACCAGAGACGGAGTCAAGCGCAGACCTGGTGAATCACACACCTTGCACAGCAGATACCGGTTGCCTCACAGACTGAGTACGGCTGAGACTGTGTGAAACGGCCAGTCCGGCGGAGTTTAGACCTGATAGGGATGGGCCAGTTCAAATTTAGAAGAAAAAAATTTCAAATTTTTCGAAAAATCAAAAGACGCTGCAAACCCTCTGAAATGCGCACAAACCAAATATTTTCGGAAAATTCGAAAGAAAATTAAAAGTTGAAAATTTTCAAAAATTCTTGGTTTTGTGCGCGTTTTGGACGATTTCCCACGTTTTTCGATTTTTCGAAAATTTTCGAAAAAATTGAAATTTCTCAAAGGGGTACCCCTTTGAAAATTTTCAAAAATTGTCGAAATTTCAAAAAAATTAAAAATGACTGCAAATGGCGTGAAACGCAAAGAAAACTAAAAATTTTCGGAATTTTCGAAAAAAAATTTTAATTCAGAATTTTTCAAAAATTTTTGGCGTTGTGCGCCTTTCGGACGATGTCCTACGTTTTTCGATTTTTCGAAAATTTTTATAGTTTGTCACAAGTTTCTCCACAACAACGAGGCCAGGACCGGTCTCTGCACGACCCGGTCACTGCCGATCCCTTTCTCTGGCGGACGCGGTGTCTGACGGTCTCGCTCTCTGCAAGATACGTCCTCTGTATCACCCGACATATGCCAGGCCGTCTGTGCAAAGACCTGGTTCAGCAGAGACCGGGTGAGGCACAGCCCGAAACAAGCAGAGAAGTGTGAGACAGAGAGAGTGAGGCGAAGACGTGATGAGTCACAGAAAATGGGAAGCAGAGATCGGGTGAGGCAGAGACCGAGTCAAGCATGTACAGGCTGTAGCACACACCGTATCAAGCAGCGACCGGTCAGGCACAGGACGGGTGCCGCAGAGACCTTGTTAACCAGAGACGGAGTCAAGCGCAGACCTGGTGAATCACACACCTTGCACAGCAGATACCGGTTGCCTCACAGACTGAGTACGGCTGAGACTGTGTGAAACGGCCAGTCCGGCGGAGTCTAGACCTGATAGGGATGGGCCAGTTCAAATTTAGAAGAAAAAAATTTCAAATTTTTCGAAAAATCAAAAGACGCTGCAAACCCTCTGAAATGCGCACAAACCAAATATTTTCGGAAAATTCGAAAGAAAATTAAAAGTTGAAAATTTTCAAAAATTCTTGGTTTTGTGCGCGTTTTGGACGATTTCCCACGTTTTTCGATTTTTCGAAAATTTTCGAAAAAATTGAAATTTCTCAAAGGGGTACCCCTTTGAAAATTTTCAAAAATTGTCGAAATTTCAAAAAAATTAAAAATGACTGCAAATGGCGTGAAACGCAAAGAAAACTAAAAATTTTCGGAATTTTCGAAAAAAAAAATTAATTCAGAATTTTTCAAAAATTTTTGGATTTGTGCGCCTTTCGGACGATGTCCTACGTTTTTCGAGTTTTCGAAAATTTTTATAGTTTGTCACAAGTTTCTCCACAATAACGAGGCCAGGACCGGTCTCTGCACGACCCGGTCACTGCCGATCCCTTTCTCTGGCGGACGCGGTGTCTGACGGACTCGCTCTCTGCAAGATACGTCCTCTGTATCACCCGACATATGCCAGGCCGTCTGTGCAAAGACCTGGTTCAGCAGAGACCGGGTGAGGCACAGCCCGAAACAAGCAGAGAAGTGTGAGACAGAGAGAGTGAGGCGAAGACGTGATGAGTCACAGAAAATGGGAAGCAGAGATCGGGTGAGGCAGAGACCGAGTCAAGCATGTACAGGCTGTAGCACACACCGTATCAAGCAGCGACCGGTCAGGCACAGGACGGGTGCCGCAGAGACCTTGTTAACCAGAGACGGAGTCAAGCGCAGACCTGGTGAATCACACACCTTGCACAGCAGATACCGGTTGCCTCACAGACTGAGTACGGCTGAGACTGTGTGAAACGGCCAGTCCGGCGGAGTTTAGACCTGATAGGGATGGGCCAGTTCAAATTTAGAAGAAAAAAATTTCAAATTTTTCGAAAAATCAAAAGACGCTGCAAACCCTCTGAAATGCGCACAAACCAAATATTTTCGGAAAATTCGAAAGAAAATTAAAAGTTGAAAATTTTCAAAAATTCTTGGTTTTGTGCGCGTTTTGGACGATTTCCCACGTTTTTCGATTTTTCGAAAATTTTCGAAAAAATTGAAATTTCTCAAAGGGGTACCCCTTTGAAAATTTTCAAAAATTGTCGAAATTTCAAAAAAATTAAAAATGACTGCAAATGGCGTGAAACGCAAAGAAAACTAAAAATTTTCGGAATTTTCGAAAAAAAAATTTAATTCAGAATTTTTCAAAAATTTTTGGCGTTGTGCGCCTTTCGGACGATGTCCTACGTTTTTCGATTTTTCGAAAATTTTTATAGTTTGTCACAAGTTTCTCCACAATAACGAGGCCAGGACCGGTCTCTGCACGACCCGGTCACTGCCGATCCCTTTCTCTGGCGGACGCGGTGTCTGACGGTCTCGCTCTCTGCAAGATACGACCTCTGTATCACCCGACATATGCCAGGCCGTCTGTGCAAAGACCTGGTTCAGCAGAGACCGGGTGAGGCACAGCCCGAAACAAGCAGAGAAGTGTGAGACAGAGAGAGTGAGGCGAAGACGTGATGAGTCACAGAAAATGGGAAGCAGAGATCGGGTGAGGCAGAGACCGAGTCAAGCATGTACAGGCTGTAGCACATACCGTATCAAGCAGCGACCGGTCAGGCACAGGACGGGTGCCGCAGAGACCTTGTTAACCAGAGACGGAGTCAAGCGCAGACCTGGTGAATCACACACCTTGCACAGCAGATACCGGTTGCCTCACAGACTGAGTACGGCTGAGACTGTGTGAAACGGCCAGTCCGGCGGAGTCTAGACCTGATAGGGATGGGCCAGTTCAAATTTAGAAGAAAAAAATTTCAAATTTTTCGAAAAATCAAAAGACGCTGCAAACCCTCTGAAATGCGCACAAACCAAATATTTTCGGAAAATTCGAAAGAAAATTAAAAGTTGAAAATTTTCAAAAATTCTTGGTTTTGTGCGCGTTTTGGACGATTTCCCACGTTTTTCGATTTTTCGAAAATTTTCGAAAAAATTGAAATTTCTCAAAGGGGTACCCCTTTGAAAATTTTCAAAAATTGTCGAAATTTCAAAAAAATTAAAAATGACTGCAAATGGCGTGAAACGCAAAGAAAACTAAAAAGTTTCGGAATTTTCGAAAAAAAAAATTATTTCAGAATTTTTCAAAAAATTTTGGTTTTGTGCGCCTTTCGGACGATGTCCTACGTTTTTCGATTTTTCGAAAATTTTTATAGTTTGTCACAAGTTTCTCCACAATAACGAGGCCAGGACCGGTCTCTGCACGACCCGGTCACTGCCGATCCCTTTCTCTGGCGGACGCGGTGTCTGACGGTCTCGCTCTCTGCAAGATACGTCCTCTGTATCACCCGACATATGCCAGGCCGTCTGTGCAAAGACCTGGTTCAGCAGAGACCGGGTGAGGCACAGCCCGAAACAAGCAGAGAAGTGTGAGACAGAGAGAGTGAGGCGAAGACGTGATGAGTCACAGAAAATGGGAAGCAGAGATCGGGTGAGGCAGAGACCGAGTCAAGCATGTACAGGCTGTAGCACACACCGTATCAAGCAGCGACCGGTCAGGCACAGGACGGGTGCCGCAGAGACCTTGTTAACCAGAGACGGAGTCAAGTGCAGACCTGGTGAATCACACACCTTGCTCAGCAGATACCGGTTGCCTCACAGACTGAGTACGGCTGAGACTGTGTGAAACGGCCAGTCCGGCGGAGTCTAGACCTGATAGGGATGGGCCAGTTCAAATTTAGAAGAAAAAAATTTCAAATTTTTCGAAAAATCAAAAGACGCTGCAAACCCTCTGAAATGCGCACAAACCAAATATTTTCGGAAAATTCGAAAGAAAATTAAAAGTTGAAAATTTTCAAAAATTCTTGGTTTTGTGCGCGTTTTGGACGATTTCCCACGTTTTTCGATTTTTCGAAAATTTTCGAAAAAATTGAAATTTCTCAAAGGGGTACCCCTTTGAAAATTTTCAAAAATTGTCGAAATTTCAAAAAAATTAAAAATGACTGCAAATGGCGTGAAACGCAAAGAAAACTAAAAATTTTCGGAATTTTCGAAAAAAAAATTTAATTCAGAATTTTTCAAAAATTTTTGGATTTGTGCGCCTTTCGGACGATGTCCTACGTTTTTCGAGTTTTCGAAAATTTTTATAGTTTGTCACAAGTTTCTCCACAATAACGAGGCCAGGACCGGTCTCTGCACGACCCGGTCACTGCCGATCCCTTTCTCTGGCGGACGCGGTGTCTAACGGACTCGCTCTCTGCAAGATACGTCCTCTGTATCACCCGACATATGACAGGCCGTCTGTGCAAAGACCTGGTTCAGCAGAGACCGGGTGAGGTACAGCCCGAAACAAGCAGAGAAGTGTGAGACTGAGAGAGTGAGGCGAAGACGTGATGAGTCACAGAAAATGGGAAGCAGAGATCGGGTGAGGCAGAGACCGAGTCAAGCATGTACAGGCTGTAGCACACACCGTATCAAGCAGCGACCGGTCAGGCACAGGACGGGTGCCGCAGAGACTTTGTTAACCAGAGACGGAGTCAAGCGCAGACCTGGAGAATCACACACCTTGCTCAGCAGATACCGTTTGCCTCACAGACTGAGTACGGCTGAGACTGTGTGAAACGGCCAGTCCGGCGGAGTCTAGACCTGATAGGAATGGGCCAGTTCAAATTTAGAAGAAAAAAATTTCAAATTTTTCGAAAAATCAAAAGACGCTGCAAACCCTCTGAAATGCGCACAAACCAAATATTTTCGGAAAATTCGAAAGAAAATTAAAAGTTGAAAATTTTCAAAAATTCTTGGTTTTGTGCGCGTTTTGTACGATTTCCCACGTTTTTCGATTTTTCGAAAATTTTCGAAAAAATTGAAATTTCTCAAAGGGGTACCCCTTTGAAAATTTTCAAAAATTGTCGAAATTTCAAAAAAATTAAAAATGACTGCAAATGGCGTGAAACGCAAAGAAAACTAAAAATTTTCGGAATTTTCGAAAAAAAAATTAATTCAGAATTTTTCAAAAATTTTTGGTTTTGTGCGCCTTTCGGACGATGTCCTACGTTTTTCGATTTTTCGAAAATTTTTATAGTTTGTCACAAGTTTCTCCACAATAACGAGGCCAGGACCGGTCTCTGCACGACCCGGTCACTGCCGATCCCTTTCTCTGGCGGACGCGGTGTCTGACGGTCTCGCTCTCTGCAAGATACGTCCTCTGTATCACCCGACATATGCCAGGCCGTCTGTGCAAAGACCTGGTTCAGCAGAGACCGGGTGAGGCACAGCCCGAAACAAGCAGAGAAGTGTGAGACAGAGAGAGTGAGGCGAAGACGTGATGAGTCACAGAAAATGGGAAGCAGAGATCGGGTGAGGCAGAGACCGAGTCAAGCATGTACAGGCTGTAGCACACACCGTATCAAGCAGCGACCGGTCAGGCACAGGACGGGTGCCGCAGAGACCTTGTTAACCAGAGACGGAGTCAAGCGCAGACCTGGTGAATCACACACCTTGCACAGCAGATACCGGTTGCCTCACAGACTGAGTACGGCTGAGACTGTGTGAAACGGCCAGTCCGGCGGAGTCTAGACCTGATAGGGATGGGCCAGTTCAAATTTAGAAGAAAAAAATTTCAAATTTTTCGAAAAATCAAAAGACGCTGCAAACCCTCTGAAATTCGCACAAACCAAATATTTTCGGAAAATTCGAAAGAAAATTAAAAGTTGAAAATTTTCAAAAATTCTTGGTTTTGTGCGCGTTTTGGACGATTTAGCACGTTTTTCGATTTTTCGAAAATTTTCGAAAAAATTGAAATTTCTCAAAGGGGTACCCCTTTGAAAATTTTCAAAAATTGTCGAAATTTCAAAAAAATTAAAAATGACTGCAAATGGCGTGAAACGCAAAGAAAACTAAAAATTTTCGGAATTTTCGAAAAAAAAATTTAATTCAGAATTTTTCAAAAATTTTTGGATTTGTGCGCCTTTCGGACGATGTCCTACGTTTTTCGAGTTTTCGAAAATTTTTATAGTTTGTCACAAGTTTCTCCACAAAAACGAGGCCAGGACCGGTCTCTGCACGACCCGGTCACTGCCGATCCCTTTCTCTGGCGGACGCGGTGTCTAACGGACTCGCTCTCTGCAAGATACGTCCTCTGTATCACCCGACATATGACAGGCCGTCTGTGCAAAGACCTGGTTCAGCAGAGACCGGGTGAGGTACAGCCCGAAACAAGCAGAGAAGTGTGAGACAGAGAGAGTGAGGCGAAGACGTGATGAGTCACAGAAAATGGGAAGCAGAGATCGGGTGAGGCAGAGACCGAGTCAAGCATGTACAGGCTGTAGCACACACCGTATCAAGCAGCGACCGGTCAGGCACAGGACGGGTGCCGCAGAGACCTTGTTAACCAGAGACGGAGTCAAGCGCAGACCTGGAGAATCACACACCTTGCTCAGCAGATACCGGTTGCCTCACAGACTGAGTACGGCTGAGACTGTGTGAAACGGCCAGTCCGGCGGAGTCTAGACCTGATAGGAATGGGCCAGTTCAAATTTAGAAGAAAAAAATTTCAAATTTTTCGAAAAATCAAAAGACGCTGCAAACCCTCTGAAATGCGCACAAACCAAATATTTTCGGAAAATTCGAAAGAAAATTAAAAGTTGAAAATTTTCAAAAATTCTTGGTTTTGTGCGCGTTTTGGACGATTTCCCACGTTTTTCGATTTTTCGAAAATTTTCGAAAAAATTGAAATTTCTCAAAGGGGTACCCCTTTGAAAATTTTCAAAAATTGTCGAAATTTCAAAAAAATTAAAAATGACTGCAAATGGCGTGAAACGCAAAGAAAACTAAAAATTTTCGGAATTTTCGAAAAAAAAATTAATTCAGAATTTTTCAAAAATTTTTGGTTTTGAGCGCCTTTCGGACGATGTCCTACGTTTTTCGATTTTTCGAAAATTTTTATAGTTTGTCACAAGTTTCTCCACAATAACGAGGCCAGGACCGGTCTCTGCACGACCCGGTCACTGCCGATCCCTTTCTCTGGCGGACGCGGTGTCTGACGGTCTCGCTCTCTGCAAGATACGTCCTCTGTATCACCCGACATATGCCAGGCCGTCTGTGCAAAGACCTGGTTCAGCAGAGACCGGGTGAGGCACAGCCCGAAACAAGCAGAGAAGTGTGAGACAGAGAGAGTGAGGCGAAGACGTGATGAGTCACAGAAAATGGGAAGCAGAGATCGGGTGAGGCAGAGACCGAGTCAAGCATGTACAGGCTGTAGCACACACCGTATCAAGCAGCGACCGGTCAGGCACAGGACGGGTGCCGCAGAGACCTTGTTAACCAGAGACGGAGTCAAGCGCAGACCTGGTGAATCACACACCTTGCACAGCAGATACCGGTTGCCTCACAGACTGAGTACGGCTGAGACTGTGTGAAACGGCCAGTCCGGCGGAGTCTAGACCTGATAGGGATGGGCCAGTTCAAATTTAGAAGAAAAAAATTTCAAATTTTTCGAAAAATCAAAAGACGCTGCAAACCCTCTGAAATTCGCACAAACCAAATATTTTCGGAAAATTCGAAAGAAAATTAAAAGTTGAAAATTTTCAAAAATTCTTGGTTTTGTGCGCGTTTTGGACGATTTAGCACGTTTTTCGATTTTTCGAAAATTTTCGAAAAAATTGAAATTTCTCAAAGGGGTACCCCTTTGAAAATTTTCAAAAATTGTCGAAATTTCAAAAAAATTAAAAATGACTGCAAATGGCGTGAAACGCAAAGAAAACTAAAAATTTTCGGAATTTTCGAAAAAAAAAATTAATTCAGAATTTTTCAAAAATTTTTGGTTTTGTGCGCCTTTCGGACGATGTCCTACGTTTTTCGATTTTTCGAAAATTTTTATAGTTTGTCACAAGTTTCTCCACAATAACGAGGCCAGGACCGGTCTCTGCACGACCCGGTCACTGCCGATCCCTTTCTCTGGCGGACGCGGTGTCTGACGGTCTCGCTCTCTGCAAGATACGTCCTCTGTATCACCCGACATATGCCAGGCCGTCTGTGTAAAGACCTGGTTCAGCAGAGACCGGGTGAGGCACAGCCCGAAACAAGCAGAGAAGTGTGAGACAGAGAGAGTGAGGCGAAGACGTGATGAGTCACAGAAAATGGGAAGCAGAGATCGGGTGAGGCAGAGACCGAGTCAAGCATGTACAGGCTGTAGCACACACCGTATCAAGCAGCGACCGGTCAGGCACAGGACGGGTGCCGCAGAGACTTTGTTAACCAGAGACGGAGTCAAGCGCAGACCTGGAGAATCACACACCTTGCTCAGCAGATACCGTTTGCCTCACAGACTGAGTACGGCTGAGACTGTGTGAAACGGCCAGTCCGGCGGAGTCTAGACCTGATAGGAATGGGCCAGTTCAAATTTAGAAGAAAAAAATTTCAAATTTTTCGAAAAATCAAAAGACGCTGCAAACCCTCTGAAATGCGCACAAACCAAATATTTTCGGAAAATTCGAAAGAAAATTAAAAGTTGAAAATTTTCAAAAATTCTTGGTTTTGTGCGCGTTTTGGACGATTTCCCACGTTTTTCGATTTTTCGAAAATTTTCGAAAAAATTGAAATTTCTCAAAGGGGTACCCCTTTGAAAATTTTCAAAAATTGTCGAAATTTCAAAAAAATTAAAAATGACTGCAAATGGCGTGAAACGCAAAGAAAACTAAAAATTTTCGGAATTTTCGAAAAAAAAATTAATTCAGAATTTTTCAAAAATTTTTGGTTTTGTGCGCCTTTCGGACGATGTCCTACGTTTTTCGATTTTTCGAAAATTTTTATAGTTTGTCACAAGTTTCTCCACAATAACGAGGCCAGGACCGGTCTCTGCACGACCCGGTCACTGCCGATCCCTTTCTCTGGCGGACGCGGTGTCTGACGGTCTCGCTCTCTGCAAGATACGTCCTCTGTATCACCCGACATATGCCAGGCCGTCTGTGCAAAGACCTGGTTCAGCAGAGACCGGGTGAGGCACAGCCCGAAAAAAGCAGAGAAGTGTGAGACAGAGAGAGTGAGGCGAAGACGTGATGAGTCACAGAAAATGGGAAGCAGAGATCGGGTGAGGCAGAGACCGAGTCAAGCATGTACAGGCTGTAGCACACACCGTATCAAGCAGCGACCGGTCAGGCACAGGACGGGTGCCGCAGAGACCTTGTTAACCAGAGACGGAGTCAAGCGCAGACCTGGTGAATCACACACCTTGCACAGCAGATACCGGTTGCCTCACAGACTGAGTACGGCTGAGACTGTGTGAAACGGCCAGTCCGGCGGAGTCTAGACCTGATAGGGATGGGCCAGTTCAAATTTAGAAGAAAAAAATTTCAAATTTTTCGAAAAATCAAAAGACGCTGCAAACCCTCTGAAATGCGCACAAACCAAATATTTTCGGAAAATTCGAAAGAAAATTAAAAGTTGAAAATTTTCAAAAATTCTTGGTTTTGTGCGCGTTTTGGACGATTTCCCACGTTTTTCGATTTTTCGAAAATTTTCGAAAAAATTGAAATTTCTCAAAGGGGTACCCCTTTGAAAATTTTCAATAATTGTCGAAATTTCAAAAAAATTAAAAATGACTGCAAATGGCGTGAAACGCAAAGAAAACTAAAAATTTTCGGAATTTTCGAAAAAAAAATTAATTCAGAATTTTTCAAAAATTTTTGGATTTGTGCGCCTTTCGGACGATGTCCTACGTTTTTCGAGTTTTCGAAAATTTTTATACGAGGGTCGCTCATTAAGTAATGCCCCACATTTTTTTCCTCAGAATATATTTATTCAAGATGGCTGAAATTTGGTGACAATATAAATCAATGTCTCCTTTACACATACTATTTTTCCACATAGTCCCCATCAACTTGTACGGCTTTACGCCATCGTGGAACAAGTGCATGCATGCCTTGCCGGTACCAGCTCTTGTCCTGTGCACGTAGCCATGTCCTCACTGCTTGAATCACGCTCTCGTCATCTTCAAATATTGTTCCGCGGATAGCATCTTTGAGTGGCCCAAAGAGATGAAAGTCGGAGGGTGGATGGGGCAGCACCGTCCAACCCAATTTGGTGATTTCTTCCCGGGTTCTCGGACTTGTGTGAGGGCGTGCATTGTCGTGCAGGAGCAAAATTTCTGCTGGATGCTTGTGAGGCCGAACTCGTCGGAAACGCTTCTTGAGGGTTTCAGGGTCCCGATGTACGCGTCTCGCACCTCTTGGCATTACATCCACAAGAATGAACCCATCACTGTCCCAAAAGACAGTCATCATGACTTTTCCGGCGGAGGGAGTTGTCTTGAATTTCTTCTTTCTCGGTGATTGAGGGTGAATCCACTCCATTGACTGCCTTTTTGTCTCCGGCTCAAAGTGGTGTATCCAGGTTTCGTCACCTGTAATGATCCCTCAGCATCAAAACGCTTCCAACAATTCAGAAGAAATTGTTTTCCTTTGAATCCTGCGGTCTGCTGTGAGACTTCGTGGAACCCATCTTGCGCACACCTTCGAATATGCAAGAGCCCGGATAATTGCAATTACACTTCCATTGCTGACTGAAAGCTGTTGGGCCAATTGTCGAGTTGTGACGCGCCGATCCTCACGAATAATGGCATCCGCGCGGTTCAACATGTCTAGAGTGGTGGCTGTGGCAGGACGCCCAGAGCGCGGCAGATCATGGAGCTCGGTTTCTTCACTTCCTGAAGCTTTAACTCTCTTAGCCCAGCGACCAACGGTGCTCCTATCGACTGCACAGCTTCCATACACAGCACACAAACGTTTATGAATGTTCACCACAGTTTCTTTTTCAGCAAAAAAGAATTCAATTACAGCTCGTTGCTTGTAACGAGAGTCGTTCACAGACGCCATTTTAACAGTTCACTACAGCTCCGCCATCGGTTGGAATCATTTGAAACTCCGTACACGAACGCGAGAAACATCAAATCTCAAGCATGTAAAAGTACACTTTTCTATCTTCATTATTGGCTGAGAAAAAAAATGTGGGGCATTATTTAATGAGCGACCCTCGTAGTTTGTCACAAGTTTCTCCACAATAACGAGGCCAGGACCGGTCTCTGCACGACCCGGTCACTGCCGATCCCTTTCTCTGGCGGACGCGGTGTCTAACGGACTCGCTCTCTGCAAGATACGTCCTCTGTATCACCCGACATATGCCAGGCCGTCTGTGCAAAGACCTGGTTCAGCAGAGACCGGGTGAGGCACAGCCCGAAACAAGCAGAGAAGTGTGAGACAGAGAGAGTGAGGCGAAGACGTGATGAGTCACAGAAATGGGAAGCAGAGATCGGGTGAGGCAGAGACCGAGTCAAGCATGTACAGGCTGTAGCACACACCGTATCAAGCAGCGACCGGTCAGGCACAGGACGGGTGCCGCAGAGACCTTGTTAACCAGAGACGGAGTCAAGCGCAGACCTGGTGAATCACACACCTTGCACAGCAGATACCGGTTGCCTCACAGACTGAGTACGGCTGAGACTGTGTGAAACGGCCAGTCCGGCGGAGTCTAGACCTGATAGGGATGGGCCAGTTCAAATTTAGAAGAAACAAATTTCAAATTTTTCGAAAAATCAAAAGACGCTGCAAACCCTCTGAAATGCGCACAAACCAAATATTTTCGGAAAATTCGAAAGAAAATTAAAAGTTGAAAATTTTCAAAAATTCTTGGTTTTGTGCGCGTTTTGGACGATTTCCCACGTTTTTCGATTTTTCGAAAATTTTCGAAAAAATTGAAATTTCTCAAAGGGGTACCCCTTTGAAAATTTTCAAAAATTGTCGAAATTTCAAAAAAATTAAAAATGACTGCAAATGGCGTGAAACGCAAAGAAAACTAAAAATTTTCGGAATTTTCGAAAAAAAAATTTAATTCAGAATTTTTCAAAAATTTTTGGATTTGTGCGCCTTTCGGACGATGTCCTACGTTTTTCGAGTTTTCGAAAATTTTTATAGTTTGTCACAAGTTTCTCCACAATAACGAGGCCAGGACCGGTCTCTGCACGACCCGGTCACTGCCGATCCCTTTCTCTGGCGGACGCGGTGTCTAACGGACTCGCTCTCTGCAAGATACGTCCTCTGTATCACCCGACATATGACAGGCCGTCTGTGCAAAGACCTGGTTCAGCAGAGACCGGGTGAGGTACAGCCCGAAACAAGCAGAGAAGTGTGAGACTGAGAGAGTGAGGCGAAGACGTGATGAGTCACAGAAAATGGGAAGCAGAGATCGGGTGAGGCAGAGACCGAGTCAAGCATGTACAGGCTGTAGCACACACCGTATCAAGCAGCGACCGGTCAGGCACAGGACGGGTGCCGCAGAGACTTTGTTAACCAGAGACGGAGTCAAGCGCAGACCTGGAGAATCACACACCTTGCTCAGCAGATACCGTTTGCCTCACAGACTGAGTACGGCTGAGACTGTGTGAAACGGCCAGTCCGGCGGAGTCTAGACCTGATAGGAATGGGCCAGTTCAAATTTAGAAGAAAAAAATTTCAAATTTTTCGAAAAATCAAAAGACGCTGCAAACCCTCTGAAATGCGCACAAACCAAATATTTTCGGAAAATTCGAAAGAAAATTAAAAGTTGAAAATTTTCAAAAATTCTTGGTTTTGTGCGCGTTTTGGACGATTTCCCACGTTTTTCGATTTTTCGAAAATTTTCGAAAAAATTGAAATTTCTCAAAGGGGTACCCCTTTGAAAATTTTCAAAAATTGTCGAAATTTCAAAAAAATTAAAAATGACTGCAAATGGCGTGAAACGCAAAGAAAACTAAAAATTTTCGGAATTTTCGAAAAAAAAATTTAATTCAGAATTTTTCAAAAATTTTTGGATTTGTGCGCCTTTCGGAGGATGTCCTACGTTTTTCGAGTTTTCGAAAATTTTTATAGTTTGTCACAAGTTTCTCCACAATAACGAGGCCAGGACCGGTCTCTGCACGACCCGGTCACTGCCGATCCCTTTCTCTGGCGGACGCGGTGTCTGACGGTCTCGCTCTCTGCAAGATACGTCCTCTGTATCACCCGACATATGCCAGGCCGTCTGTGCAAAGACCTGGTTCAGCAGAGACCGGGTGAGGCACAGCCCGAAAAAAGCAGAGAAGTGTGAGACAGAGAGAGTGAGGCGAAGACGTGATGAGTCACAGAAAATGGGAAGCAGAGATCGGGTGAGGCAGAGACCGAGTCAAGCATGTACAGGCTGTAGCACACACCGTATCAAGCAGCGACCGGTCAGGCACAGGACGGGTGCCGCAGAGACCTTGTTAACCAGAGACGGAGTCAAGCGCAGACCTGGTGAATCACACACCTTGCACAGCAGATACCGGTTGCCTCACAGACTGAGTACGGCTGAGACTGTGTGAAACGGCCAGTCCGGCGGAGTCTAGACCTGATAGGGATGGGCCAGTTCAAATTTAGAAGAAAAAAATTTCAAATTTTTCGAAAAATCAAAAGACGCTGCAAACCCTCTGAAATGCGCACAAACCAAATATTTTCGGAAAATTCGAAAGAAAATTAAAAGTTGAAAATTTTCAAAAATTCTTGGTTTTGTGCGCGTTTTGGACGATTTCCCACGTTTTTCGATTTTTCGAAAATTTTCGAAAAAATTGAAATGTCTCAAAGGGGTACCCCTTTGAAAATTTTCAATAATTGTCGAAATTTCAAAAAAATTAAAAATGACTGCAAATGGCGTGAAACGCAAAGAAAACTAAAAATTTTCGGAATTTTCGAAAAAAAAATTAATTCAGAATTTTTCAAAATTTTTTGGATTTGTGCGCCTTTCGGACGATGTCCTACGTTTTTCGAGTTTTCGAAAATTTTTATAGTTTGTCACAAGTTTCTCCACAATAACGAGGCCAGGACCGGTCTCTGCACGACCCGGTCACTGCCGATCCCTTTCTCTGGCGGACGCGGTGTCTAACGGACTCGCTCTCTGCAAGATACGTCCTCTGTATCACCCGACATATGCCAGGCCGTCTGTGCAAAGACCTGGTTCAGCAGAGACCGGGTGAGGCACAGCCCGAAACAAGCAGAGAAGTGTGAGACAGAGAGAGTGAGGCGAAGACGTGATGAGTCACAGAAATGGGAAGCAGAGATCGGGTGAGGCAGAGACCGAGTCAAGCATGTACAGGCTGTAGCACACACCGTATCAAGCAGCGACCGGTCAGGCACAGGACGGGTGCCGCAGAGACCTTGTTAACCAGAGACGGAGTCAAGCGCAGACCTGGTGAATCACACACCTTGCACAGCAGATACCGGTTGCCTCACAGACTGAGTACGGCTGAGACTGTGTGAAACGGCCAGTCCGGCGGAGTCTAGACCTGATAGGGATGGGCCAGTTCAAATTTAGAAGAAAAAAATTTCAAATTTTTCGAAAAATCAAAAGACGCTGCAAACCCTCTGAAATGCGCACAAACCAAATATTTTCGGAAAATTCGAAAGAAAATTAAAAGTTGAAAATTTTCAAAAATTCTTGGTTTTGTGCGCGTTTTGGACGATTTCCCACGTTTTTCGATTTTTCGAAAATTTTCGAAAAAATTGAAATGTCTCAAAGGGGTACCCCTTTGAAAATTTTCAATAATTGTCGAAATTTCAAAAAAATTAAAAATGACTGCAAATGGCGTGAAACGCAAAGAAAACTAAAAATTTTCGGAATTTTCGAAAAAAAAATTAATTCAGAATTTTTCAAAAATTTTTGGATTTGTGCGCCTTTCGGACGATGTCCTACGTTTTTCGAGTTTTCGAAAATTTTTATAGTTTGTCACAAGTTTCTCCACAATAACGAGGCCAGGACCGGTCTCTGCACGACCCGGTCACTGCCGATCCCTTTCTCTGGCGGACGCGGTGTCTAACGGACTCGCTCTCTGCAAGATACGTCCTCTGTATCACCCGACATATGACAGGCCGTCTGTGCAAAGACCTGGTTCAGCAGAGACCGGGTGAGGTACAGCCCGAAACAAGCAGAGAAGTGTGAGACTGAGAGAGTGAGGCGAAGACGTGATGAGTCACAGAAAATGGGAAGCAGAGATCGGGTGAGGCAGAGACCGAGTCAAGCATGTACAGGCTGTAGCACACACCGTATCAAGCAGCGACCGGTCAGGCACAGGACGGGTGCCGCAGAGACCTTGTTAACCAGAGACGGAGTCAAGCGCAGACCTGGAGAATCACACACCTTGCTCAGCAGATACCGTTTGCCTCACAGACTGAGTACGGCTGAGACTGTGTGAAACGGCCAGTCCGGCGGAGTCTAGACCTGATAGGAATGGGCCAGTTCAAATTTAGAAGAAAAAAATTTCAAATTTTTCGAAAAATCAAAAGACGCTGCAAACCCTCTGAAATGCGCACAAACCAAATATTTTCGGAAAATTCGAAAGAAAATTAAAAGTTGAAAATTTTCAAAAATTCTTGGTTTTGTGCGCGTTTTGGACGATTTCCCACGTTTTTCGATTTTTCGAAAATTTTCGAAAAAATTGAAATTTCTCAAAGGGGTACCCCTTTGAAAATTTTCAAAAATTGTCGAAATTTCAAAAAAATTAAAAATGACTGCAAATGGCGTGAAACGCAAAGAAAACTAAAAATTTTCGGAATTTTCGAAAAAAAAATTTAATTCAGAATTTTTCAAAAATTTTTGGATTTGTGCGCCTTTCGGACGATGTCCTACGTTTTTCGAGTTTTCGAAAATTTTTATAGTTTGTCACAAGTTTCTCCACAATAACGAGGCCAGGACCGGTCTCTGCACGACCCGGTCACTGCCGATCCCTTTCTCTGGCGGACGCGGTGTCTGACGGTCTCGCTCTCTGCAAGATACGTCCTCTGTATCACCCGACATATGCCAGGCCGTCTGTGTAAAGACCTGGTTCAGCAGAGACCGGGTGAGGCACAGCCCGAAACAAGCAGAGAAGTGTGAGACAGAGAGAGTGAGGCGAAGACGTGATGAGTCACAGAAAATGGGAAGCAGAGATCGGGTGAGGCAGAGACCGAGTCAAGCATGTACAGGCTGTAGCACACACCGTATCAAGCAGCGACCGGTCAGGCACAGGACGGGTGCCGCAGAGACCTTGTTAACCAGAGACGGAGTCAAGCGCAGACCTGGTGAATCACACACCTTGCACAGCAGATACCGGTTGCCTCACAGACTGAGTACGGCTGAGACTGTGTGAAACGGCCAGTCCGGCGGAGTCTAGACCTGATAGGGATGGGCCAGTTCAAATTTAGAAGAAAAAAATTTCAAATTTTTCGAAAAATCAAAAGACGCTGCAAACCCTCTGAAATGCGCACAAACCAAATATTTTCGGAAAATTCGAAAGAAAATTAAAAGTTGAAAATTTTAAAAAATTCTTGGTTTTGTGCGCGTTTTGAACGATTTCCCACGTTTTTCGATTTTTCGAAAATTTTCGAAAAAATTGAAATTTTTCAAAGGGGTACCCCTTTGAAAATTTTCAAAAATTGTCGAAATTTCAAAAAAATTAAAAATGACTGCAAATGGCGTGAAACGCAAAGAAAACTAAAATTTTTCGGAATTTTCGAAAAAAAATTTTAATTCAGAATTTTTCAAAAATTTTTGGTTTTGTGCGCCTTTCGGACGATGTCCTACGTTTTTCGATTTTTCGAAAATTTTTATAGTTTGTCACAAGTTTCTCCACAATAACGAGGCCACGACCGGTCTCTGCACGACCCGGTCACTGCCGATCCCTTTCTCTGGCGGACGCGGTGTCTGACGGTCTCGCTCTCTGCAAGATACGTCCTCTGTATCACCCGACATATGCCAGGCCGTCTGTGCAAAGACCTGGTTCAGCAGAGACCGGGTGAGGCACTGCCCGAAACAAGCAGAGAAGTGTGAGACAGAGAGAGTGAGGCAAAGACGTGATGAGTCACAGAAAATGGGAAGCAGAGATCGGGTGAGGCAGAGACCGAGTCAAGCATGTACAGGCTGTAGCACACACCGTATCAAGCAGCGACCGGTCAGGCACAGGACGGGTGCCGCAGAGACCTTGTTAACCAGAGACGGAGTCAAGCGCAGACCTGGTGAATCACACACCTTGCACAGCAGATACCGGTTGCCTCACAGACTGAGTACGGCTGAGACTGTGTGAAACGGCCAGTCCGGCGGAGTCTAGACCTGATAGGGATGGGCCAGTTCAAATTTAGAAGAAAAAAATTTCAAATTTTTCGAAAAATCAAAAGACGCTGCAAACCCTCTGAAATTCGCACAAACCAAATATTTTCGGAAAATTCGAAAGAAAATTAAAAGTTGAAAATTTTCAAAAATTCTTGGTTTTGTGCGCGTTTTGGACGATTTCCCACGTTTTTCGATTTTTCGAAAATTTTCGAAAAAATTGAAATTTCTCAAAGGGGTACCCCTTTGAAAATTTTCAAAAATTGTCGAAATTTCAAAAAAATTAAAAATGACTGCAAATGGCGTGAAACGCATAGAAAACTAAAAATTTTCGGAATTTTCGAAAAAAAATTTAATTCAGAATTTTTCAAAAAATTTTGGATTTGTGCGCCTTTCGGACGATGTCCTACGTTTTTCGAGTTTTCGAAAATTTTTATAGTTTGTCACAAGTTTCTCCACAATAACGAGGCCAGGACCGGTCTCTGCACGACCCGGTCACTGCCGATCCCTTTCTCTGGCGGACGCGGTGTCTAACGGACTCGCTCTCTGCAAGATACGTCCTCTGTATCACCCGACATATGACAGGCCGTCTGTGCAAAGACCTGGTTCAGCAGAGACCGGGTGAGGCACAGCCCGAAACAAGCAGAGAAGTGTGAGACAGAGAGAGTGAGGCGAAGACGTGATGAGTCACAGAAAATGGGAAGCAGAGATCGGGTGAGGCAGAGACCGAGTGAAGCATGTACAGGCTGTAGCACACACCGTATCAAGCAGCGACCGGTCAGGCACAGGACGGGTGCCGCAGAGACCTTGTTAACCAGAGACGGAGTCAAGCGCAGACCTGGTGAATCACACACCTTGCACAGCAGATACCGGTTGCCTCACAGACTGAGTACGGCTGAGACTGTGTGAAACGGCCAGTCCGGCGGAGTCTAGACCTGATAGGGATGGGCCAGTTCAAATTTAGAAGAAACAAATTTCAAATTTTTCGAAAAATCAAAAGACGCTGCAAACCCTCTGAAATGCGCACAAACCAAATATTTTCGGAAAATTCGAAAGAAAATTAAAAGTTGAAAATTTTCAAAAATTCTTGGTTTTGTGCGCGTTTTGGACGATTTCCCACGTTTTTCGATTTTTCGAAAATTTTCGAAAAAATTGAAATGTCTCAAAGGGGTACCCCTTTGAAAATTTTCAATAATTGTCGAAATTTCAAAAAAATTAAAAATGACTGCAAATGGCGTGAAACGCAAAGAAAACTAAAAATTTTCGGAATTTTCGAAAAAAAAATTAATTCAGAATTTTTCAAAAATTTTTGGATTTGTGCGCCTTTCGGACGATGTCCTACGTTTTTCGAGTTTTCGAAAATTTTTATAGTTTGTCACAAGTTTCTCCACAATAACGAGGCCAGGACCGGTCTCTGCACGACCCGGTCACTGCCGATCCCTTTCTCTGGCGGACGCGGTGTCTAACGGACTCGCTCTCTGCAAGATACGTCCTCTGTATCACCCGACATATGCCAGGCCGTCTGTGCAAAGACCTGGTTCAGCAGAGACCGGGTGAGGCACAGCCCGAAACAAGCAGAGAAGTGTGAGACAGAGAGAGTGAGGCGAAGACGTGATGAGTCACAGAAATGGGAAGCAGAGATCGGGTGAGGCAGAGACCGAGTCAAGCATGTACAGGCTGTAGCACACACCGTATCAAGCAGCGACCGGTTAGGCACAGGACGGGTGCCGCAGAGACCTTGTTAACCAGAGACGGAGTCAAGCGCAGACCTGGTGAATCACACACCTTGCACAGCAGATACCGGTTGCCTCACAGACTGAGTACGGCTGAGACTGTGTGAAACGGCCAGTCCGGCGGAGTCTAGACCTGATAGGGATGGGCCAGTTCAAATTTAGAAGAAAAAAATTTCAAATTTTTCGAAAAATCAAAAGACGCTGCAAACCCTCTGAAATGCGCACAAACCAAATATTTTCGGAAAATTCGAAAGAAAATTAAAAGTTGAAAATTTTCAAAAATTCTTGGTTTTGTGCGCGTTTTGGACGATTTCCCACGTTTTTCGATTTTTCGAAAATTTTCGAAAAAATTGAAATGTCTCAAAGGGGTACCCCTTTGAAAATTTTCAATAATTGTCGAAATTTCAAAAAAATTAAAAATGACTGCAAATGGCGTGAAACGCAAAGAAAACTAAAAATTTTCGGAATTTTCGAAAAAAAAATTAATTCAGAATTTTTCAAAAATTTTTGGATTTGTGCGCCTTTCGGACGATGTCCTACGTTTTTCGAGTTTTCGAAAATTTTTATAGTTTGTCACAAGTTTCTCCACAATAACGAGGCCAGGACCGGTCTCTGCACGACCCGGTCACTGCCGATCCCTTTCTCTGGCGGACGCGGTGTCTGACGGTCTCGCTCTCTGCAAGATACGTCCTCTGTATCACCCGACATATGCCAGGCCGTCTGTGTAAAGACCTGGTTCAGCAGAGACCGGGTGAGGCACAGCCCGAAACAAGCAGAGAAGTGTGAGACAGAGAGAGTGAGGCGAAGACGTGATGAGTCACAGAAAATGGGAAGCAGAGATCGGGTGAGGCAGAGACCGAGTCAAGCATGTACAGGCTGTAGCACACACCGTATCAAGCAGCGACCGGTCAGGCACAGGACGGGTGCCGCAGAGACCTTGTTAACCAGAGACGGAGTCAAGCGCAGACCTGGTGAATCACACACCTTGCACAGCAGATACCGGTTGCCTCACAGACTGAGTACGGCTGAGACTGTGTGAAACGGCCAGTCCGGCGGAGTCTAGACCTGATAGGGATGGGCCAGTTCAAATTTAGAAGAAAAAAATTTCAAATTTTTCGAAAAATCAAAAGACGCTGCAAACCCTCTGAAATGCGCACAAACCAAATATTTTCGGAAAATTCGAAAGAAAATTAAAAGTTGAAAATTTTAAAAAATTCTTGGTTTTGTGCGCGTTTTGAACGATTTCCCACGTTTTTCGATTTTTCGAAAATTTTCGAAAAAATTGAAATTTTTCAAAGGGGTACCCCTTTGAAAATTTTCAAAAATTGTCGAAATTTCAAAAAAATTAAAAATGACTGCAAATGGCGTGAAACGCAAAGAAAACTAAAATTTTTCGGAATTTTCGAAAAAAAATTTTAATTCAGAATTTTTCAAAAATTTTTGGTTTTGTGCGCCTTTCGGACGATGTCCTACGTTTTTCGATTTTTCGAAAATTTTTATAGTTTGTCACAAGTTTCTCCACAATAACGAGGCCACGACCGGTCTCTGCACGACCCGGTCACTGCCGATCCCTTTCTCTGGCGGACGCGGTGTCTGACGGTCTCGCTCTCTGCAAGATACGTCCTCTGTATCACCCGACATATGCCAGGCCGTCTGTGCAAAGACCTGGTTCAGCAGAGACCGGGTGAGGCACTGCCCGAAACAAGCAGAGAAGTGTGAGACAGAGAGAGTGAGGCAAAGACGTGATGAGTCACAGAAAATGGGAAGCAGAGATCGGGTGAGGCAGAGACCGAGTCAAGCATGTACAGGCTGTAGCACACACCGTATCAAGCAGCGACCGGTCAGGCACAGGACGGGTGCCGCAGAGACCTTGTTAACCAGAGACGGAGTCAAGCGCAGACCTGGTGAATCACACACCTTGCACAGCAGATACCGGTTGCCTCACAGACTGAGTACGGCTGAGACTGTGTGAAACGGCCAGTCCGGCGGAGTCTAGACCTGATAGGGATGGGCCAGTTCAAATTTAGAAGAAAAAAATTTCAAATTTTTCGAAAAATCAAAAGACGCTGCAAACCCTCTGAAATTCGCACAAACCAAATATTTTCGGAAAATTCGAAAGAAAATTAAAAGTTGAAAATTTTCAAAAATTCTTGGTTTTGTGCGCGTTTTGGACGATTTCCCACGTTTTTCGATTTTTCGAAAATTTTCGAAAAAATTGAAATTTCTCAAAGGGGTACCCCTTTGAAAATTTTCAAAAATTGTCGAAATTTCAAAAAAATTAAAAATGACTGCAAATGGCGTGAAACGCAAAGAAAACTAAAAATTTTCGGAATTTTCGAAAAAAAAATTTAATTCAGAATTTTTCAAAAATTTTTGGATTTGTGCGCCTTTCGGACGATGTCCTACGTTTTTCGAGTTTTCGAAAATTTTTATAGTTTGTCACAAGTTTCTCCACAATAACGAGGCCAGGACCGGTCTCTGCACGACCCGGTCACTGCCGATCCCTTTCTCTGGCGGACGCGGTGTCTAACGGACTCGCTCTCTGCAAGATACGTCCTCTGTATCACCCGACATATGACAGGCCGTCTGTGCAAAGACCTGGTTCAGCAGAGACCGGGTGAGGTACAGCCCGAAACAAGCAGAGAAGTGTGAGACTGAGAGAGTGAGGCGAAGACGTGATGAGTCACAGAAAATGGGAAGCAGAGATCGGGTGAGGCAGAGACCGAGTCAAGCATGTACAGGCTGTAGCACACACCGTATCAAGCAGCGACCGGTCAGGCACAGGACGGGTGCCGCAGAGACTTTGTTAACCAGAGACGGAGTCAAGCGCAGACCTGGAGAATCACACACCTTGCTCAGCAGATACCGTTTGCCTCACAGACTGAGTACGGCTGAGACTGTGTGAAACGGCCAGTCCGGCGGAGTCTAGACCTGATAGGAATGGGCCAGTTCAAATTTAGAAGAAAAAAATTTCAAATTTTTCGAAAAATCAAAAGACGCTGCAAACCCTCTGAAATGCGCACAAACCAAATATTTTCGGAAAATTCGAAAGAAAATTAAAAGTTGAAAATTTTCAAAAATTCTTGGTTTTGTGCGCGTTTTGGACGATTTCCCACGTTTTTCGATTTTTCGAAAATTTTCGAAAAAATTGAAATTTCTCAAAGGGGTACCCCTTTGAAAATTTTCAAAAATTGTCGAAATTTCAAAAAAATTAAAAATGACTGCAAATGGCGTGAAACGCAAAGAAAACTAAAAATTTTCGGAATTTTCGAAAAAAAAATTTAATTCAGAATTTTTCAAAAATTTTTGGATTTGTGCGCCTTTCGGACGATGTCCTACGTTTTTCGAGTTTTCGAAAATTTTTATAGTTTGTCACAAGTTTCTCCACAATAACGAGGCCAGGACCGGTCTCTGCACGACCCGGTCACTGCCAATCCCTTTCTCTGGCGGACGCGGTGTCTGACGGTCTCGCTCTCTGCAAGATACGTCCTCTGTATCACCCGACATATGCCAGGCCGTCTGTGTAAAGACCTGGTTCAGCAGAGACCGGGTGAGGTACAGCCCGAAACAAGCAGAGAAGTGTGAGACTGAGAGAGTGAGGCGAAGACGTGATGAGTCACAGAAAATGGGAAGCAGAGATCGGGTGAGGCAGAGACCGAGTCAAGCATGTACAGGCTGTAGCACACACCGTATCAAGCAGCGACCGGTCAGGCACAGGACGGGTGCCGCAGAGACTTTGTTAACCAGAGACGGAGTCAAGCGCAGACCTGGAGAATCACACACCTTGCTCAGCAGATACCGTTTGCCTCACAGACTGAGTACGGCTGAGACTGTGTGAAACGGCCAGTCCGGCGGAGTCTAGACCTGATAGGAATGGGCCAGTTCAAATTTAGAAGAAAAAAATTTCAAATTTTTCGAAAAATCAAAAGACGCTGCAAACCCTCTGAAATGCGCACAAACCAAATATTTTCGGAAAATTCGAAAGAAAATTAAAAGTTGAAAATTTTCAAAAATTCTTGGTTTTGTGCGCGTTTTGTACGATTTCCCACGTTTTTCGATTTTTCGAAAATTTTCGAAAAAATTGAAATTTCTCAAAGGGGTACCCCTTTGAAAATTTTCAAAAATTGTCGAAATTTCAAAAAAATTAAAAATGACTGCAAATGGCGTGAAACGCAAAGAAAACTAAAAATTTTCGGAATTTTCGAAAAAAAAATTAATTCAGAATTTTTCAAAAATTTTTGGTTTTGTGCGCCTTTCGGACGATGTCCTACGTTTTTCGATTTTTCGAAAATTTTTATAGTTTGTCACAAGTTTCTCCACAATAACGAGGCCAGGACCGGTCTCTGCACGACCCGGTCACTGCCGATCCCTTTCTCTGGCGGACGCGGTGTCTGACGGTCTCGCTCTCTGCAAGATACGTCCTCTGTATCACCCGACATATGCCAGGCCGTCTGTGCAAAGACCTGGTTCAGCAGAGACCGGGTGAGGCACAGCCCGAAACAAGCAGAGAAGTGTGAGACAGAGAGAGTGAGGCGAAGACGTGATGAGTCACAGAAAATGGGAAGCAGAGATCGGGTGAGGCAGAGACCGAGTCAAGCATGTACAGGCTGTAGCACACACCGTATCAAGCAGCGACCGGTCAGGCACAGGACGGGTGCCGCAGAGACCTTGTTAACCAGAGACGGAGTCAAGCGCAGACCTGGTGAATCACACACCTTGCACAGCAGATACCGGTTGCCTCACAGACTGAGTACGGCTGAGACTGTGTGAAACGGCCAGTCCGGCGGAGTCTAGACCTGATAGGGATGGGCCAGTTCAAATTTAGAAGAAAAAAATTTCAAATTTTTCGAAAAATCAAAAGACGCTGCAAACCCTCTGAAATTCGCACAAACCAAATATTTTCGGAAAATTCGAAAGAAAATTAAAAGTTGAAAATTTTCAAAAATTCTTGGTTTTGTGCGCGTTTTGGACGATTTAGCACGTTTTTCGATTTTTCGAAAATTTTCGAAAAAATTGAAATTTCTCAAAGGGGTACCCCTTTGAAAATTTTCAAAAATTGTCGAAATTTCAAAAAAATTAAAAATGACTGCAAATGGCGTGAAACGCAAAGAAAACTAAAAATTTTCGGAATTTTCGAAAAAAAAATTTAATTCAGAATTTTTCAAAAATTTTTGGATTTGTGCGCCTTTCGGACGATGTCCTACGTTTTTCGAGTTTTCGAAAATTTTTATAGTTTGTCACAAGTTTCTCCACAAAAACGAGGCCAGGACCGGTCTCTGCACGACCCGGTCACTGCCGATCCCTTTCTCTGGCGGACGCGGTGTCTAACGGACTCGCTCTCTGCAAGATACGTCCTCTGTATCACCCGACATATGACAGGCCGTCTGTGCAAAGACCTGGTTCAGCAGAGACCGGGTGAGGTACAGCCCGAAACAAGCAGAGAAGTGTGAGACAGAGAGAGTGAGGCGAAGACGTGATGAGTCACAGAAAATGGGAAGCAGAGATCGGGTGAGGCAGAGACCGAGTCAAGCATGTACAGGCTGTAGCACACACCGTATCAAGCAGCGACCGGTCAGGCACAGGACGGGTGCCGCAGAGACCTTGTTAACCAGAGACGGAGTCAAGCGCAGACCTGGAGAATCACACACCTTGCTCAGCAGATACCGGTTGCCTCACAGACTGAGTACGGCTGAGACTGTGTGAAACGGCCAGTCCGGCGGAGTCTAGACCTGATAGGAATGGGCCAGTTCAAATTTAGAAGAAAAAAATTTCAAATTTTTCGAAAAATCAAAAGACGCTGCAAACCCTCTGAAATGCGCACAAACCAAATATTTTCGGAAAATTCGAAAGAAAATTAAAAGTTGAAAATTTTCAAAAATTCTTGGTTTTGTGCGCGTTTTGGACGATTTCCCACGTTTTTCGATTTTTCGAAAATTTTCGAAAAAATTGAAATTTCTCAAAGGGGTACCCCTTTGAAAATTTTCAAAAATTGTCGAAATTTCAAAAAAATTAAAAATGACTGCAAATGGCGTGAAACGCAAAGAAAACTAAAAATTTTCGGAATTTTCGAAAAAAAAATTAATTCAGAATTTTTGGTTTTGAGCGCCTTTCGGACGATGTCCTACGTTTTTCGATTTTTCGAAAATTTTTATAGTTTGTCACAAGTTTCTCCACAATAACGAGGCCAGGACCGGTCTCTGCACGACCCGGTCACTGCCGATCCCTTTCTCTGGCGGACGCGGTGTCTGACGGTCTCGCTCTCTGCAAGATACGTCCTCTGTATCACCCGACATATGCCAGGCCGTCTGTGCAAAGACCTGGTTCAGCAGAGACCGGGTGAGGCACAGCCCGAAACAAGCAGAGAAGTGTGAGACAGAGAGAGTGAGGCGAAGACGTGATGAGTCACAGAAAATGGGAAGCAGAGATCGGGTGAGGCAGAGACCGAGTCAAGCATGTACAGGCTGTAGCACACACCGTATCAAGCAGCGACCGGTCAGGCACAGGACGGGTGCCGCAGAGACCTTGTTAACCAGAGACGGAGTCAAGCGCAGACCTGGTGAATCACACACCTTGCACAGCAGATACCGGTTGCCTCACAGACTGAGTACGGCTGAGACTGTGTGAAACGGCCAGTCCGGCGGAGTCTAGACCTGATAGGGATGGGCCAGTTCAAATTTAGAAGAAAAAAATTTCAAATTTTTCGAAAAATCAAAAGACGCTGCAAACCCTCTGAAATTCGCACAAACCAAATATTTTCGGAAAATTCGAAAGAAAATTAAAAGTTGAAAATTTTCAAAAATTCTTGGTTTTGTGCGCGTTTTGGACGATTTAGCACGTTTTTCGATTTTTCGAAAATTTTCGAAAAAATTGAAATTTCTCAAAGGGGTACCCCTTTGAAAATTTTCAAAAATTGTCGAAATTTCAAAAAAATTAAAAATGACTGCAAATGGCTTGAAACGCAAAGAAAACTAAAAATTTTCGGAATTTTCGAAAAAAAAAATTAATTCAGAATTTTTCAAAAATTTTTGGTTTTGTGCGCCTTTCGGACGATGTCCTACGTTTTTCGATTTTTCGAAAATTTTTATAGTTTGTCACAAGTTTCTCCACAATAACGAGGCCAGGACCGGTCTCTGCACGACCCGGTCACTGCCGATCCCTTTCTCTGGCGGACGCGGTGTCTGACGGTCTCGCTCTCTGCAAGATACGTCCTCTGTATCACCCGACATATGCCAGGCCGTCTGTGTAAAGACCTGGTTCAGCAGAGACCGGGTGAGGCACAGCCCGAAACAAGCAGAGAAGTGTGAGACAGAGAGAGTGAGGCGAAGACGTGATGAGTCACAGAAAATGGGAAGCAGAGATCGGGTGAGGCAGAGACCGAGTCAAGCATGTACAGGCTGTAGCACACACCGTATCAAGCAGCGACCGGTCAGGCACAGGACGGGTGCCGCAGAGACTTTGTTAACCAGAGACGGAGTCAAGCGCAGACCTGGAGAATCACACACCTTGCTCAGCAGATACCGTTTGCCTCACAGACTGAGTACGGCTGAGACTGTGTGAAACGGCCAGTCCGGCGGAGTCTAGACCTGATAGGAATGGGCCAGTTCAAATTTAGAAGAAAAAAATTTCAAATTTTTCGAAAAATCAAAAGACGCTGCAAACCCTCTGAAATGCGCACAAACCAAATATTTTCGGAAAATTCGAAAGAAAATTAAAAGTTGAAAATTTTCAAAAATTCTTGGTTTTGTGCGCGTTTTGGACGATTTCCCACGTTTTTCGATTTTTCGAAAATTTTCGAAAAAATTGAAATTTCTCAAAGGGGTACCCCTTTGAAAATTTTCAAAAATTGTCGAAATTTCAAAAAAATTAAAAATGACTGCAAATGGCGTGAAACGCAAAGAAAACTAAAAATTTTCGGAATTTTCGAAAAAAAAATTAATTCAGAATTTTTCAAAAATTTTTGGTTTTGTGCGCCTTTCGGACGATGTCCTACGTTTTTCGATTTTTCGAAAATTTTTATAGTTTGTCACAAGTTTCTCCACAATAACGAGGCCAGGACCGGTCTCTGCACGACCCGGTCACTGCCGATCCCTTTCTCTGGCGGACGCGGTGTCTGACGGTCTCGCTCTCTGCAAGATACGTCCTCTGTATCACCCGACATATGCCAGGCCGTCTGTGCAAAGACCTGGTTCAGCAGAGACCGGGTGAGGCACAGCCCGAAAAAAGCAGAGAAGTGTGAGACAGAGAGAGTGAGGCGAAGACGTGATGAGTCACAGAAAATGGGAAGCAGAGATCGGGTGAGGCAGAGACCGAGTCAAGCATGTACAGGCTGTAGCACACACCGTATCAAGCAGCGACCGGTCAGGCACAGGACGGGTGCCGCAGAGACCTTGTTAACCAGAGACGGAGTCAAGCGCAGACCTGGTGAATCACACACCTTGCACAGCAGATACCGGTTGCCTCACAGACTGAGTACGGCTGAGACTGTGTGAAACGGCCAGTCCGGCGGAGTCTAGACCTGATAGGGATGGGCCAGTTCAAATTTAGAAGAAAAAAATTTCAAATTTTTCGAAAAATCAAAAGACGCTGCAAACCCTCTGAAATGCGCACAAACCAAATATTTTCGGAAAATTCGAAAGAAAATTAAAAGTTGAAAATTTTCAAAAATTCTTGGTTTTGTGCGCGTTTTGGACGATTTCCCACGTTTTTCGATTTTTCGAAAATTTTCGAAAAAATTGAAATTTCTCAAAGGGGTACCCCTTTGAAAATTTTCAATAATTGTCGAAATTTCAAAAAAATTAAAAATGACTGCAAATGGCGTGAAACGCAAAGAAAACTAAAAATTTTCGGAATTTTCGAAAAAAAAATTAATTCAGAATTTTTCAAAAATTTTTGGATTTGTGCGCCTTTCGGACGATGTCCTACGTTTTTCGAGTTTTCGAAAATTTTTATACGAGGGTCGCTCATTAAGTAATGCCCCACATTTTTTTCCTCAGAATATATTTATTCAAGATGGCTGAAATTTGGTGACAATATAAATCAATGTCTCCTTTACACATACTATTTTTCCACATAGTCCCCATCAACTTGTACGGCTTTACGCCATCGTGGAACAAGTGCATGCATGCCTTGCCGGTACCAGCTCTTGTCCTGTGCACGTAGCCATGTCCTCACTGCTTGAATCACGCTCTCGTCATCTTCAAATATTGTTCCGCGGATAGCATCTTTGAGTGGCCCAAAGAGATGAAAGTCGGAGGGTGGATGGGGCAGCACCGTCCAACCCAATTTGGTGATTTCTTCCCGGGTTCTCGGACTTGTGTGAGGGCGTGCATTGTCGTGCAGGAGCAAAATTTCTGCTGGATGCTTGTGAGGCCGAACTCGTCGGAAACGCTTCTTGAGGGTTTCAGGGTCCCGATGTACGCGTCTCGCACCTCTTGGCATTACATCCACAAGAATGAACCCATCACTGTCCCAAAAGACAGTCATCATGACTTTTCCGGCGGAGGGAGTTGTCTTGAATTTCTTCTTTCTCGGTGATTGAGGGTGAATCCACTCCATTGACTGCCTTTTTGTCTCCGGCTCAAAGTGGTGTATCCAGGTTTCGTCACCTGTAATGATCCCTCAGCATCAAAACGCTTCCAACAATTCAGAAGAAATTGTTTTCCTTTGAATCCTGCGGTCTGCTGTGAGACTTCGTGGAACCCATCTTGCGCACACCTTCGAATATGCAAGAGCCCGGATAATTGCAATTACACTTCCATTGCTGACTGAAAGCTGTTGGGCCAATTGTCGAGTTGTGACGCGCCGATCCTCACGAATAATGGCATCCGCGCGGTTCAACATGTCTAGAGTGGTGGCTGTGGCAGGACGCCCAGAGCGCGGCAGATCATGGAGCTCGGTTTCTTCACTTCCTGAAGCTTTAACTCTCTTAGCCCAGCGACCAACGGTGCTCCTATCGACTGCACAGCTTCCATACACAGCACACAAACGTTTATGAATGTTCACCACAGTTTCTTTTTCAGCAAAAAAGAATTCAATTACAGCTCGTTGCTTGTAACGAGAGTCGTTCACAGACGCCATTTTAACAGTTCACTACAGCTCCGCCATCGGTTGGAATCATTTGAAACTCCGTACACGAACGCGAGAAACATCAAATCTCAAGCATGTAAAAGTACACTTTTCTATCTTCATTATTGGCTGAGAAAAAAAATGTGGGGCATTATTTAATGAGCGACCCTCGTAGTTTGTCACAAGTTTCTCCACAATAACGAGGCCAGGACCGGTCTCTGCACGACCCGGTCACTGCCGATCCCTTTCTCTGGCGGACGCGGTGTCTAACGGACTCGCTCTCTGCAAGATACGTCCTCTGTATCACCCGACATATGCCAGGCCGTCTGTGCAAAGACCTGGTTCAGCAGAGACCGGGTGAGGCACAGCCCGAAACAAGCAGAGAAGTGTGAGACAGAGAGAGTGAGGCGAAGACGTGATGAGTCACAGAAATGGGAAGCAGAGATCGGGTGAGGCAGAGACCGAGTCAAGCATGTACAGGCTGTAGCACACACCGTATCAAGCAGCGACCGGTCAGGCACAGGACGGGTGCCGCAGAGACCTTGTTAACCAGAGACGGAGTCAAGCGCAGACCTGGTGAATCACACACCTTGCACAGCAGATACCGGTTGCCTCACAGACTGAGTACGGCTGAGACTGTGTGAAACGGCCAGTCCGGCGGAGTCTAGACCTGATAGGGATGGGCCAGTTCAAATTTAGAAGAAACAAATTTCAAATTTTTCGAAAAATCAAAAGACGCTGCAAACCCTCTGAAATGCGCACAAACCAAATATTTTCGGAAAATTCGAAAGAAAATTAAAAGTTGAAAATTTTCAAAAATTCTTGGTTTTGTGCGCGTTTTGGACGATTTCCCACGTTTTTCGATTTTTCGAAAATTTTCGAAAAAATTGAAATTTCTCAAAGGGGTACCCCTTTGAAAATTTTCAAAAATTGTCGAAATTTCAAAAAAATTAAAAATGACTGCAAATGGCGTGAAACGCAAAGAAAACTAAAAATTTTCGGAATTTTCGAAAAAAAAATTTAATTCAGAATTTTTCAAAAATTTTTGGATTTGTGCGCCTTTCGGACGATGTCCTACGTTTTTCGAGTTTTCGAAAATTTTTATAGTTTGTCACAAGTTTCTCCACAATAACGAGGCCAGGACCGGTCTCTGCACGACCCGGTCACTGCCGATCCCTTTCTCTGGCGGACGCGGTGTCTAACGGACTCGCTCTCTGCAAGATACGTCCTCTGTATCACCCGACATATGACAGGCCGTCTGTGCAAAGACCTGGTTCAGCAGAGACCGGGTGAGGTACAGCCCGAAACAAGCAGAGAAGTGTGAGACTGAGAGAGTGAGGCGAAGACGTGATGAGTCACAGAAAATGGGAAGCAGAGATCGGGTGAGGCAGAGACCGAGTCAAGCATGTACAGGCTGTAGCACACACCGTATCAAGCAGCGACCGGTCAGGCACAGGACGGGTGCCGCAGAGACTTTGTTAACCAGAGACGGAGTCAAGCGCAGACCTGGAGAATCACACACCTTGCTCAGCAGATACCGTTTGCCTCACAGACTGAGTACGGCTGAGACTGTGTGAAACGGCCAGTCCGGCGGAGTCTAGACCTGATAGGAATGGGCCAGTTCAAATTTAGAAGAAAAAAATTTCAAATTTTTCGAAAAATCAAAAGACGCTGCAAACCCTCTGAAATGCGCACAAACCAAATATTTTCGGAAAATTCGAAAGAAAATTAAAAGTTGAAAATTTTCAAAAATTCTTGGTTTTGTGCGCGTTTTGGACGATTTCCCACGTTTTTCGATTTTTCGAAAATTTTCGAAAAAATTGAAATTTCTCAAAGGGGTACCCCTTTGAAAATTTTCAAAAATTGTCGAAATTTCAAAAAAATTAAAAATGACTGCAAATGGCGTGAAACGCAAAGAAAACTAAAAATTTTCGGAATTTTCGAAAAAAAAATTTAATTCAGAATTTTTCAAAAATTTTTGGATTTGTGCGCCTTTCGGAGGATGTCCTACGTTTTTCGAGTTTTCGAAAATTTTTATAGTTTGTCACAAGTTTCTCCACAATAACGAGGCCAGGACCGGTCTCTGCACGACCCGGTCACTGCCGATCCCTTTCTCTGGCGGACGCGGTGTCTGACGGTCTCGCTCTCTGCAAGATACGTCCTCTGTATCACCCGACATATGCCAGGCCGTCTGTGCAAAGACCTGGTTCAGCAGAGACCGGGTGAGGCACAGCCCGAAAAAAGCAGAGAAGTGTGAGACAGAGAGAGTGAGGCGAAGACGTGATGAGTCACAGAAAATGGGAAGCAGAGATCGGGTGAGGCAGAGACCGAGTCAAGCATGTACAGGCTGTAGCACACACCGTATCAAGCAGCGACCGGTCAGGCACAGGACGGGTGCCGCAGAGACCTTGTTAACCAGAGACGGAGTCAAGCGCAGACCTGGTGAATCACACACCTTGCACAGCAGATACCGGTTGCCTCACAGACTGAGTACGGCTGAGACTGTGTGAAACGGCCAGTCCGGCGGAGTCTAGACCTGATAGGGATGGGCCAGTTCAAATTTAGAAGAAAAAAATTTCAAATTTTTCGAAAAATCAAAAGACGCTGCAAACCCTCTGAAATGCGCACAAACCAAATATTTTCGGAAAATTCGAAAGAAAATTAAAAGTTGAAAATTTTCAAAAATTCTTGGTTTTGTGCGCGTTTTGGACGATTTCCCACGTTTTTCGATTTTTCGAAAATTTTCGAAAAAATTGAAATGTCTCAAAGGGGTACCCCTTTGAAAATTTTCAATAATTGTCGAAATTTCAAAAAAATTAAAAATGACTGCAAATGGCGTGAAACGCAAAGAAAACTAAAAATTTTCGGAATTTTCGAAAAAAAAATTAATTCAGAATTTTTCAAAAATTTTTGGATTTGTGCGCCTTTCGGACGATGTCCTACGTTTTTCGAGTTTTCGAAAATTTTTATAGTTTGTCACAAGTTTCTCCACAATAACGAGGCCAGGACCGGTCTCTGCACGACCCGGTCACTGCCGATCCCTTTCTCTGGCGGACGCGGTGTCTAACGGACTCGCTCTCTGCAAGATACGTCCTCTGTATCACCCGACATATGCCAGGCCGTCTGTGCAAAGACCTGGTTCAGCAGAGACCGGGTGAGGCACAGCCCGAAACAAGCAGAGAAGTGTGAGACAGAGAGAGTGAGGCGAAGACGTGATGAGTCACAGAAATGGGAAGCAGAGATCGGGTGAGGCAGAGACCGAGTCAAGCATGTACAGGCTGTAGCACACACCGTATCAAGCAGCGACCGGTCAGGCACAGGACGGGTGCCGCAGAGACCTTGTTAACCAGAGACGGAGTCAAGCGCAGACCTGGTGAATCACACACCTTGCACAGCAGATACCGGTTGCCTCACAGACTGAGTACGGCTGAGACTGTGTGAAACGGCCAGTCCGGCGGAGTCTAGACCTGATAGGGATGGGCCAGTTCAAATTTAGAAGAAAAAAATTTCAAATTTTTCGAAAAATCAAAAGACGCTGCAAACCCTCTGAAATGCGCACAAACCAAATATTTTCGGAAAATTCGAAAGAAAATTAAAAGTTGAAAATTTTCAAAAATTCTTGGTTTTGTGCGCGTTTTGGACGATTTCCCACGTTTTTCGATTTTTCGAAAATTTTCGAAAAAATTGAAATGTCTCAAAGGGGTACCCCTTTGAAAATTTTCAATAATTGTCGAAATTTCAAAAAAATTAAAAATGACTGCAAATGGCGTGAAACGCAAAGAAAACTAAAAATTTTCGGAATTTTCGAAAAAAAAATTAATTCAGAATTTTTCAAAAATTTTTGGATTTGTGCGCCTTTCGGACGATGTCCTACGTTTTTCGAGTTTTCGAAAATTTTTATAGTTTGTCACAAGTTTCTCCACAATAACGAGGCCAGGACCGGTCTCTGCACGACCCGGTCACTGCCGATCCCTTTCTCTGGCGGACGCGGTGTCTAACGGACTCGCTCTCTGCAAGATACGTCCTCTGTATCACCCGACATATGACAGGCCGTCTGTGCAAAGACCTGGTTCAGCAGAGACCGGGTGAGGTACAGCCCGAAACAAGCAGAGAAGTGTGAGACTGAGAGAGTGAGGCGAAGACGTGATGAGTCACAGAAAATGGGAAGCAGAGATCGGGTGAGGCAGAGACCGAGTCAAGCATGTACAGGCTGTAGCACACACCGTATCAAGCAGCGACCGGTCAGGCACAGGACGGGTGCCGCAGAGACCTTGTTAACCAGAGACGGAGTCAAGCGCAGACCTGGAGAATCACACACCTTGCTCAGCAGATACCGTTTGCCTCACAGACTGAGTACGGCTGAGACTGTGTGAAACGGCCAGTCCGGCGGAGTCTAGACCTGATAGGAATGGGCCAGTTCAAATTTAGAAGAAAAAAATTTCAAATTTTTCGAAAAATCAAAAGACGCTGCAAACCCTCTGAAATGCGCACAAACCAAATATTTTCGGAAAATTCGAAAGAAAATTAAAAGTTGAAAATTTTCAAAAATTCTTGGTTTTGTGCGCGTTTTGGACGATTTCCCACGTTTTTCGATTTTTCGAAAATTTTCGAAAAAATTGAAATTTCTCAAAGGGGTACCCCTTTGAAAATTTTCAAAAATTGTCGAAATTTCAAAAAAATTAAAAATGACTGCAAATGGCGTGAAACGCAAAGAAAACTAAAAATTTTCGGAATTTTCGAAAAAAAAATTTAATTCAGAATTTTTCAAAAATTTTTGGATTTGTGCGCCTTTCGGACGATGTCCTACGTTTTTCGAGTTTTCGAAAATTTTTATAGTTTGTCACAAGTTTCTCCACAATAACGAGGCCAGGACCGGTCTCTGCACGACCCGGTCACTGCCGATCCCTTTCTCTGGCGGACGCGGTGTCTGACGGTCTCGCTCTCTGCAAGATACGTCCTCTGTATCACCCGACATATGCCAGGCCGTCTGTGTAAAGACCTGGTTCAGCAGAGACCGGGTGAGGCACAGCCCGAAACAAGCAGAGAAGTGTGAGACAGAGAGAGTGAGGCGAAGACGTGATGAGTCACAGAAAATGGGAAGCAGAGATCGGGTGAGGCAGAGACCGAGTCAAGCATGTACAGGCTGTAGCACACACCGTATCAAGCAGCGACCGGTCAGGCACAGGACGGGTGCCGCAGAGACCTTGTTAACCAGAGACGGAGTCAAGCGCAGACCTGGTGAATCACACACCTTGCACAGCAGATACCGGTTGCCTCACAGACTGAGTACGGCTGAGACTGTGTGAAACGGCCAGTCCGGCGGAGTCTAGACCTGATAGGGATGGGCCAGTTCAAATTTAGAAGAAAAAAATTTCAAATTTTTCGAAAAATCAAAAGACGCTGCAAACCCTCTGAAATGCGCACAAACCAAATATTTTCGGAAAATTCGAAAGAAAATTAAAAGTTGAAAATTTTAAAAAATTCTTGGTTTTGTGCGCGTTTTGAACGATTTCCCACGTTTTTCGATTTTTCGAAAATTTTCGAAAAAATTGAAATTTTTCAAAGGGGTACCCCTTTGAAAATTTTCAAAAATTGTCGAAATTTCAAAAAAATTAAAAATGACTGCAAATGGCGTGAAACGCAAAGAAAACTAAAATTTTTCGGAATTTTCGAAAAAAAATTTTAATTCAGAATTTTTCAAAAATTTTTGGTTTTGTGCGCCTTTCGGACGATGTCCTACGTTTTTCGATTTTTCGAAAATTTTTATAGTTTGTCACAAGTTTCTCCACAATAACGAGGCCACGACCGGTCTCTGCACGACCCGGTCACTGCCGATCCCTTTCTCTGGCGGACGCGGTGTCTGACGGTCTCGCTCTCTGCAAGATACGTCCTCTGTATCACCCGACATATGCCAGGCCGTCTGTGCAAAGACCTGGTTCAGCAGAGACCGGGTGAGGCACTGCCCGAAACAAGCAGAGAAGTGTGAGACAGAGAGAGTGAGGCAAAGACGTGATGAGTCACAGAAAATGGGAAGCAGAGATCGGGTGAGGCAGAGACCGAGTCAAGCATGTACAGGCTGTAGCACACACCGTATCAAGCAGCGACCGGTCAGGCACAGGACGGGTGCCGCAGAGACCTTGTTAACCAGAGACGGAGTCAAGCGCAGACCTGGTGAATCACACACCTTGCACAGCAGATACCGGTTGCCTCACAGACTGAGTACGGCTGAGACTGTGTGAAACGGCCAGTCCGGCGGAGTCTAGACCTGATAGGGATGGGCCAGTTCAAATTTAGAAGAAAAAAATTTCAAATTTTTCGAAAAATCAAAAGACGCTGCAAACCCTCTGAAATTCGCACAAACCAAATATTTTCGGAAAATTCGAAAGAAAATTAAAAGTTGAAAATTTTCAAAAATTCTTGGTTTTGTGCGCGTTTTGGACGATTTCCCACGTTTTTCGATTTTTCGAAAATTTTCGAAAAAATTGAAATTTCTCAAAGGGGTACCCCTTTGAAAATTTTCAAAAATTGTCGAAATTTCAAAAAAATTAAAAATGACTGCAAATGGCGTGAAACGCATAGAAAACTAAAAATTTTCGGAATTTTCGAAAAAAAATTTAATTCAGAATTTTTCAAAAAATTTTGGATTTGTGCGCCTTTCGGACGATGTCCTACGTTTTTCGAGTTTTCGAAAATTTTTATAGTTTGTCACAAGTTTCTCCACAATAACGAGGCCAGGACCGGTCTCTGCACGACCCGGTCACTGCCGATCCCTTTCTCTGGCGGACGCGGTGTCTAACGGACTCGCTCTCTGCAAGATACGTCCTCTGTATCACCCGACATATGACAGGCCGTCTGTGCAAAGACCTGGTTCAGCAGAGACCGGGTGAGGCACAGCCCGAAACAAGCAGAGAAGTGTGAGACAGAGAGAGTGAGGCGAAGACGTGATGAGTCACAGAAAATGGGAAGCAGAGATCGGGTGAGGCAGAGACCGAGTGAAGCATGTACAGGCTGTAGCACACACCGTATCAAGCAGCGACCGGTCAGGCACAGGACGGGTGCCGCAGAGACCTTGTTAACCAGAGACGGAGTCAAGCGCAGACCTGGTGAATCACACACCTTGCACAGCAGATACCGGTTGCCTCACAGACTGAGTACGGCTGAGACTGTGTGAAACGGCCAGTCCGGCGGAGTCTAGACCTGATAGGGATGGGCCAGTTCAAATTTAGAAGAAACAAATTTCAAATTTTTCGAAAAATCAAAAGACGCTGCAAACCCTCTGAAATGCGCACAAACCAAATATTTTCGGAAAATTCGAAAGAAAATTAAAAGTTGAAAATTTTCAAAAATTCTTGGTTTTGTGCGCGTTTTGGACGATTTCCCACGTTTTTCGATTTTTCGAAAATTTTCGAAAAAATTGAAATGTCTCAAAGGGGTACCCCTTTGAAAATTTTCAATAATTGTCGAAATTTCAAAAAAATTAAAAATGACTGCAAATGGCGTGAAACGCAAAGAAAACTAAAAATTTTCGGAATTTTCGAAAAAAAAATTAATTCAGAATTTTTCAAAAATTTTTGGATTTGTGCGCCTTTCGGACGATGTCCTACGTTTTTCGAGTTTTCGAAAATTTTTATAGTTTGTCACAAGTTTCTCCACAATAACGAGGCCAGGACCGGTCTCTGCACGACCCGGTCACTGCCGATCCCTTTCTCTGGCGGACGCGGTGTCTAACGGACTCGCTCTCTGCAAGATACGTCCTCTGTATCACCCGACATATGCCAGGCCGTCTGTGCAAAGACCTGGTTCAGCAGAGACCGGGTGAGGCACAGCCCGAAACAAGCAGAGAAGTGTGAGACAGAGAGAGTGAGGCGAAGACGTGATGAGTCACAGAAATGGGAAGCAGAGATCGGGTGAGGCAGAGACCGAGTCAAGCATGTACAGGCTGTAGCACACACCGTATCAAGCAGCGACCGGTTAGGCACAGGACGGGTGCCGCAGAGACCTTGTTAACCAGAGACGGAGTCAAGCGCAGACCTGGTGAATCACACACCTTGCACAGCAGATACCGGTTGCCTCACAGACTGAGTACGGCTGAGACTGTGTGAAACGGCCAGTCCGGCGGAGTCTAGACCTGATAGGGATGGGCCAGTTCAAATTTAGAAGAAAAAAATTTCAAATTTTTCGAAAAATCAAAAGACGCTGCAAACCCTCTGAAATGCGCACAAACCAAATATTTTCGGAAAATTCGAAAGAAAATTAAAAGTTGAAAATTTTCAAAAATTCTTGGTTTTGTGCGCGTTTTGGACGATTTCCCACGTTTTTTCGATTTTTCGAAAATTTTCGAAAAAATTGAAATGTCTCAAAGGGGTACCCCTTTGAAAATTTTCAATAATTGTCGAAATTTCAAAAAAATTAAAAATGACTGCAAATGGCGTGAAACGCAAAGAAAACTAAAAATTTTCGGAATTTTCGAAAAAAAAATTAATTCAGAATTTTTCAAAAATTTTTGGATTTGTGCGCCTTTCGGACGATGTCCTACGTTTTTCGAGTTTTCGAAAATTTTTATAGTTTGTCACAAGTTTCTCCACAATAACGAGGCCAGGACCGGTCTCTGCACGACCCGGTCACTGCCGATCCCTTTCTCTGGCGGACGCGGTGTCTGACGGTCTCGCTCTCTGCAAGATACGTCCTCTGTATCACCCGACATATGCCAGGCCGTCTGTGTAAAGACCTGGTTCAGCAGAGACCGGGTGAGGCACAGCCCGAAACAAGCAGAGAAGTGTGAGACAGAGAGAGTGAGGCGAAGACGTGATGAGTCACAGAAAATGGGAAGCAGAGATCGGGTGAGGCAGAGACCGAGTCAAGCATGTACAGGCTGTAGCACACACCGTATCAAGCAGCGACCGGTCAGGCACAGGACGGGTGCCGCAGAGACCTTGTTAACCAGAGACGGAGTCAAGCGCAGACCTGGTGAATCACACACCTTGCACAGCAGATACCGGTTGCCTCACAGACTGAGTACGGCTGAGACTGTGTGAAACGGCCAGTCCGGCGGAGTCTAGACCTGATAGGGATGGGCCAGTTCAAATTTAGAAGAAAAAAATTTCAAATTTTTCGAAAAATCAAAAGACGCTGCAAACCCTCTGAAATGCGCACAAACCAAATATTTTCGGAAAATTCGAAAGAAAATTAAAAGTTGAAAATTTTAAAAAATTCTTGGTTTTGTGCGCGTTTTGAACGATTTCCCACGTTTTTCGATTTTTCGAAAATTTTCGAAAAAATTGAAATTTTTCAAAGGGGTACCCCTTTGAAAATTTTCAAAAATTGTCGAAATTTCAAAAAAATTAAAAATGACTGCAAATGGCGTGAAACGCAAAGAAAACTAAAATTTTTCGGAATTTTCGAAAAAAAATTTTAATTCAGAATTTTTCAAAAATTTTTGGTTTTGTGCGCCTTTCGGACGATGTCCTACGTTTTTCGATTTTTCGAAAATTTTTATAGTTTGTCACAAGTTTCTCCACAATAACGAGGCCACGACCGGTCTCTGCACGACCCGGTCACTGCCGATCCCTTTCTCTGGCGGACGCGGTGTCTGACGGTCTCGCTCTCTGCAAGATACGTCCTCTGTATCACCCGACATATGCCAGGCCGTCTGTGCAAAGACCTGGTTCAGCAGAGACCGGGTGAGGCACTGCCCGAAACAAGCAGAGAAGTGTGAGACAGAGAGAGTGAGGCAAAGACGTGATGAGTCACAGAAAATGGGAAGCAGAGATCGGGTGAGGCAGAGACCGAGTCAAGCATGTACAGGCTGTAGCACACACCGTATCAAGCAGCGACCGGTCAGGCACAGGACGGGTGCCGCAGAGACCTTGTTAACCAGAGACGGAGTCAAGCGCAGACCTGGTGAATCACACACCTTGCACAGCAGATACCGGTTGCCTCACAGACTGAGTACGGCTGAGACTGTGTGAAACGGCCAGTCCGGCGGAGTCTAGACCTGATAGGGATGGGCCAGTTCAAATTTAGAAGAAAAAAATTTCAAATTTTTCGAAAAATCAAAAGACGCTGCAAACCCTCTGAAATTCGCACAAACCAAATATTTTCGGAAAATTCGAAAGAAAATTAAAAGTTGAAAATTTTCAAAAATTCTTGGTTTTGTGCGCGTTTTGGACGATTTCCCACGTTTTTCGATTTTTCGAAAATTTTCGAAAAAATTGAAATTTCTCAAAGGGGTACCCCTTTGAAAATTTTCAAAAATTGTCGAAATTTCAAAAAAATTAAAAATGACTGCAAATGGCGTGAAACGCAAAGAAAACTAAAAATTTTCGGAATTTTCGAAAAAAAAATTTAATTCAGAATTTTTCAAAAATTTTTGGATTTGTGCGCCTTTCGGACGATGTCCTACGTTTTTCGAGTTTTCGAAAATTTTTATAGTTTGTCACAAGTTTCTCCACAATAACGAGGCCAGGACCGGTCTCTGCACGACCCGGTCACTGCCGATCCCTTTCTCTGGCGGACGCGGTGTCTAACGGACTCGCTCTCTGCAAGATACGTCCTCTGTATCACCCGACATATGACAGGCCGTCTGTGCAAAGACCTGGTTCAGCAGAGACCGGGTGAGGTACAGCCCGAAACAAGCAGAGAAGTGTGAGACTGAGAGAGTGAGGCGAAGACGTGATGAGTCACAGAAAATGGGAAGCAGAGATCGGGTGAGGCAGAGACCGAGTCAAGCATGTACAGGCTGTAGCACACACCGTATCAAGCAGCGACCGGTCAGGCACAGGACGGGTGCCGCAGAGACTTTGTTAACCAGAGACGGAGTCAAGCGCAGACCTGGAGAATCACACACCTTGCTCAGCAGATACCGTTTGCCTCACAGACTGAGTACGGCTGAGACTGTGTGAAACGGCCAGTCCGGCGGAGTCTAGACCTGATAGGAATGGGCCAGTTCAAATTTAGAAGAAAAAAATTTCAAATTTTTCGAAAAATCAAAAGACGCTGCAAACCCTCTGAAATGCGCACAAACCAAATATTTTCGGAAAATTCGAAAGAAAATTAAAAGTTGAAAATTTTCAAAAATTCTTGGTTTTGTGCGCGTTTTGGACGATTTCCCACGTTTTTCGATTTTTCGAAAATTTTCGAAAAAATTGAAATTTCTCAAAGGGGTACCCCTTTGAAAATTTTCAAAAATTGTCGAAATTTCAAAAAAATTAAAAATGACTGCAAATGGCGTGAAACGCAAAGAAAACTAAAAATTTTCGGAATTTTCGAAAAAAAAATTTAATTCAGAATTTTTCAAAAATTTTTGGATTTGTGCGCCTTTCGGACGATGTCCTACGTTTTTCGAGTTTTCGAAAATTTTTATAGTTTGTCACAAGTTTCTCCACAATAACGAGGCCAGGACCGGTCTCTGCACGACCCGGTCACTGCCAATCCCTTTCTCTGGCGGACGCGGTGTCTGACGGTCTCGCTCTCTGCAAGATACGTCCTCTGTATCACCCGACATATGCCAGGCCGTCTGTGTAAAGACCTGGTTCAGCAGAGACCGGGTGAGGCACAGCCCGAAACAAGCAGAGAAGTGTGAGACAGAGAGAGTGAGGCGAAGACGTGATGAGTCACAGAAAATGGGAAGCAGAGATCGGGTGAGGCAGAGACCGAGTCAAGCATGTACAGGCTGTAGCACACACCGTATCAAGCAGCGACCGGTCAGGCACAGGACGGGTGCCGCAGAGACCTTGTTATACAGAGACGGAGTCAAGCGCAGACCTGGTGAATCACACACCTTGCACAGCAGATACCGGTTGCCTCACAGACTGAGTACGGCTGAGACTGTGTGAAACGGCCAGTCCGGCGGAGTCTAGACCTGATAGGGATGGGCCAGTTCAAATTTAGAAGAAAAAAATTTCAAATTTTTCGAAAAATCAAAAGACGCTGCAAACCCTCTGAAATGCGCACAAACCAAATATTTTCGGAAAATTCGAAAGAAAATTAAAAGTTGAAAATTTTAAAAAATTCTTGGTTTTGTGCGCGTTTTGAACGATTTCCCACGTTTTTCGATTTTTCGAAAATTTTCGAAAAAATTGAAATTTTTCAAAGGGGTACCCCTTTGAAAATTTTCAAAAATTGTCGAAATTTCCAAAAAATTAAAAATGACTGCAAATGGCGTGAAACGCAAAGAAAACTAAAAATTTTCGGAATTTTCGAAAAAAAAAATTAATTCAGAATTTTTCAAAATTTTTTTGATTTGTGCGCCTTTCGGACGATGTCCTACGTTTTTCGAGTTTTCGAAAATTTTTATAGTTTGTCACAAGTTTCTCCACAATAACGAGGCCAGGACCGGTCTCTGCACGACCCGGTCACTGCCGATCCCTTTCTCTGGCGGACGCGGTGTCTAACGGACTCGCTCTCTGCAAGATACGTCCTCTGTATCACCCGACATATGACAGGCCGTCTGTGTAAAGACCTGGTTCAGCAGAGACCGGGTGAGGTACAGCCCGAAACAAGCAGAGAAGTGTGAGACAGAGAGAGTGAGGCGAAGACGTGATGAGTCACAGAAATGGGAAGCAGAGATCGGGTGAGGCAGAGACCGAGTCAAGCATGTACAGGCTGTAGCACACACCGTATCAAGCAGCGACCGGTCAGGCACAGGACGGGTGCCGCAGAGACCTTGTTAACCAGAGACGGAGTCAAGCGCAGACCTGGTGAATCACACACCTTGCACAGCAGATACCGGTTGCCTCACAGACTGAGTACGGCTGAGACTGTGTGAAACGGCCAGTCCGGCGGAGTCTAGACCTGATAGGGATGGGCCAGTTCGAATTTAGAAGAAAAAAATTTCAAATTTTTCGAAAAATCAAAAGACGCTGCAAACCCTCTGAAATGCGCACAAACCAAATATTTTCGGAAAATTCGAAAGAAAATTAAAAGTTGAAAATATTCAAAAATTCTTGGTTTTGTGCGCGTTTTGGACGATTTCCCACGTTTTTCGATTTTTCGAAAATTTTCGAAAAAATTGAAATTTCTCAAAGGGGTACCCCTTTGAAAATTTTCAAAAATTGTCGAAATTTCAAAAAAATTAAAAATGACTGCAAATGGCGTGAAACGCAAAGAAAACTAAAATTTTTCGGAATTTTCGAAAAAAAATTTTAATTCAGAATTTTTCAAAAATTTTTGGTGTTGTGCGCCTTTCGGACGATGTCCTACGTTTTTCGATTTTTCGAAAATTTTTATAGTTTGTCACAAGTTTCTCCACAATAACGAGGCCACGACCGGTCTCTGCACGACCCGGTCACTGCCGATCCCTTTCTCTGGCGGACGCGGTGTCTGACGGTCTCGCTCTCTGCAAGATACGTCCTCTGTATCACCCGACATATGCCAGGCCGTCTGTGCAAAGACCTGGTTCAGCAGAGACCGGGTGAGGCACAGCCCGAAACAAGCAGAGAAGTGTGAGACAGAGAGAGTGAGGCGAAGACGTGATGAGTCACAGAAAATGGGAAGCAGAGATCGGGTGAGGCAGAGACCGAGTCAAGCATGTACAGGCTGTAGCACACACCGTATCAAGCAGCGACCGGTCAGGCACAGGACGGGTGCCGCAGAGACCTTGTTAACCAGAGACGGAGTCAAGCGCAGACCTGGTGAATCACACACCTTGCACAGCAGATACCGGTTGCCTCACAGACTGAGTACGGCTGAGACTGTGTGAAACGGCCAGTCCGGCGGAGTCTAGACCTGATAGGGATGGGCCAGTTCAAATTTAGAAGAAAAAAATTTCAAATTTTTCGAAAAATCAAAAGACGCTGCAAACCCTCTGAAATGCGCACAAACCAAATATTTTCGGAAAATTCGAAAGAAAATTAAAAGTTGAAAATATTCAAAAATTCTGGGTTTTGTGCGCGTTTCGGACGATTTCCCACGTTTTTCGATTTTTCGAAAATTTTCGAAAAAATTGAAATTTCTCAAAGGGGTACCCCTTTGAAAATTTTCAAAAATTGTCGAAATTTCGAAAAATTAAAAATGACTGCAAATGGCGTGAAACGCAAAGAAAACTAAAAATTTTCGGAATTTTCGAAAAAAAATTTAATTCAGAATTTTTCAAAAATTTTTGGTCTTGTGCGCCTTTCGGACGATGTCCTACGTTTTTCGATTTTTCGAAAATTTTTATAGTTTGTCACAAGTTTCTCCACAATAACGAGGCCAGGACCGGTCTCTGCACGACCCGGTCACTGCCGATCCCTTTCTCTGGCGGACGCGGTGTCTGACGGTCTCGCTCTCTGCAAGATACGTCCTCTTTATCACCCGACATATGCCAGGCCGTCTGTGCAAAGACCTGGTTCAGCAGAGACCGGGTGAGGCACAGCCCGAAACAAGCAGAGAAGTGTGAGACAGAGAGAGTGAGGCGAAGACGTGATGAGTCACAGAAAATGGGAAGCAGAGATCGGGTGAGGCAGAGACCGAGTCAAGCATGTACAGGCTGTAGCACACACCGTATCAAGCAGCGACCGGTCAGGCACAGGACGGGTGCCGCAGAGACCTTGTTAACCAGAGACGGAGTCAAGCGCAGACCTGGTGAATCACACACCTTGCACAGCAGATACCGGTTGCCTCACAGACTGAGTACGGCTGAGACTGTGTGAAACGGCCAGTCCGGCGGAGTCTAGACCTGATAGGGATGGGCCAGTTCAAATTTAGAAGAAAAAAATTTCAAATTTTTCGAAAAATCAAAAGACGCTGCAAACCCTCTGAAATGCGCACAAACCAAATATTTTCGGAAAATTCGAAAGAAAATTAAAAGTTGAAAATATTCAAAAATTCTTGGTTTTGTGCGCGTTTTGGACGATTTCCCACGTTTTTCGATTTTTCGAAAATTTTCGAAAAAATTGAAATTTCTCAAAGGGGTACCCCTTTGAAAATTTTCAAAAATTGTCGAAATTTCAAAAAAATTAAAAATGAATGCAAGTGGCGTGAAACGCAAAGAAAACTAAAAATTTTCGGAATTTTCGAAAAAAATTTAATTCAGAATTTTTCAAAAATTTTTGGTCTTGTGCGCCTTTCGGACGATGTCCTACGTTTTTCGATTTTTCGAAAATTTTTATAGTTTGTCACAAGTTTCTCCACAATAACGAGGCCAGGACCGGTCTCTGCACGACCCGGTCACTTCCGATCCCTTTCTCTGGCGGACGCGGTGTCTGACGGTCTCGCTCTCTGCAAGATACGTCCTCTGTATCACCCGACATATGCCAGGCCGTCTGTGCAAAGACCTGGTTCAGCAGAGACCGGGTGAGGCACAGACCGAAACAAGCAGAGAAGTGTGAGACAGAGAGAGTGAGGCGAAGACGTGATGAGTCACAGAAAATGGGAAGCAGAGATCGGGTGAGGCAGAGACCGAGTCAAGCATGTACAGGCTGTAGCACACACCGTATCAAGCAGCGACCGGTCAGGCACAGGACGGGTGCCGCAGAGACCTTGTTAACCAGAGTCAAGCGCAGACCTGGTGAATCACACACCTTGCACAGCAGGTCCCGGTTGCCTCACAGACTGAGTACGGCTGAGACTGTGTGAAACGGCCAGTCCGGCGGAGTCTAGACCTGATAGGGATGGGCCAGTTCAAATTTAGAAGAAAAAAATTTCAAATTTTTCGAAAAATCAAAAGACGCTGCAAACCCTCTGAAATGCGCACAAACCAAATATTTTCGGAAAATTCGAAAGAAAATTAAAAGTTGAAAATATTCAAAAATTCTGGGTTTTGTGCGCGTTTCGGACGATTTCCCACGTTTTTCGATTTTTCGAAAATTTTCGAAAAAATTGAAATTTCTCAAAGGGGTACCCCTTTGAAAATTTTCAAAAATTGTCGAAATTTCGAAAAATTAAAAATGACTGCAAATGGCGTGAAACGCAAAGAAAACTAAAAATTTTCGGAATTTTCGAAAAAAAATTTAATTCAGAATTTTTCAAAAATTTTTGGTCTTGTGCGCCTTTCGGACGATGTCCTACGTTTTTCGATTTTTCGAAAATTTTTATAGTTTGTCACAAGTTTCTCCACAATAACGAGGCCAGGACCGGTCTCTGCACGACCCGGTCACTGCCGATCCCTTTCTCTGGCGGACGCGGTGTCTGACGGTCTCGCTCTCTGCAAGATACGTCCTCTTTATCACCCGACATATGCCAGGCCGTCTGTGCAAAGACCTGGTTCAGCAGAGACCGGGTGAGGCACAGCCCGAAACAAGCAGAGAAGTGTGAGACAGAGAGAGTGAGGCGAAGACGTGATGAGTCACAGAAAATGGGAAGCAGAGATCGGGTGAGGCAGAGACCGAGTCAAGCATGTACAGGCTGTAGCACACACCGTATCAAGCAGCGACCGGTCAGGCACAGGACGGGTGCCGCAGAGACCTTGTTAACCAGAGACGGAGTCAAGCGCAGACCTGGTGAATCACACACCTTGCACAGCAGATACCGGTTGCCTCACAGACTGAGTACGGCTGAGACTGTGTGAAACGGCCAGTCCGGCGGAGTCTAGACCTGATAGGGATGGGCCAGTTCAAATTTAGAAGAAAAAAATTTCAAATTTTTCGAAAAATCAAAAGACGCTGCAAACCCTCTGAAATGCGCACAAACCAAATATTTTCGGAAAATTCGAAAGAAAATTAAAAGTTGAAAATATTCAAAAATTCTTGGTTTTGTGCGCGTTTTGGACGATTTCCCACGTTTTTCGATTTTTCGAAAATTTTCGAAAAAATTGAAATTTCTCAAAGGGGTACCCCTTTGAAAATTTTCAAAAATTGTCGAAATTTCAAAAAAATTAAAAATGACTGCAAGTGGCGTGAAACGCAAAGAAAACTAAAAATTTTCGGAATTTTCGAAAAAAAAATTTAATTCAGAATTTTTCAAAAATTTTTGGTCTTGTGCGCCTTTCGGACGATGTCCTACGTTTTTCGATTTTTCGAAAATTTTTATAGTTTGTCACAAGTTTCTCCACAATAACGAGGCCAGGACCGGTCTCTGCACGACCCGGTCACTTCCGATCCCTTTCTCTGGCGGACGCGGTGTCTGACGGTCTCGCTCTCTGCAAGATACGTCCTCTGTATCACCCGACATATGCCAGGCCGTCTGTGCAAAGACCTGGTTCAGCAGAGACCGGGTGAGGCACAGCCCGAAACAAGCAGAGAAGTGTGAGACAGAGAGAGTGAGGCGAAGACGTGATGAGTCACAGAAAATGGGAAGCAGAGATCGGGTGAGGCAGAGACCGAGTCAAGCATGTACAGGCTGTAGCACACACCGTATCAAGCAGCGACCGGTCAGGCACAGGACGGGTGCCGCAGAGACCTTGTTAACCAGAGACGGAGTCAAGCGCAGACCTGGTGAATCACACACCTTGCACAGCAGATACCGGTTGCCTCACAGACTGAGTACGGCTGAGACTGTGTGAAACGGCCAGTCCGGCGGAGTCTAGACCTGATAGGGATGGGCCAGTTCAAATTTAGAAGAAAAAAATTTCAAATTTTTCGAAAAATCAAAAGACGCTGCAAACCCTCTGAAATGCGCACAAACCAAATATTTTCGGAAAATTCGAAAGAAAATTAAAAGTTGAAAATATTCAAAAATTCTGGGTTTTGTGCGCGTTTCGGACGATTTCCCACGTTTTTAGATTTTTCGAAAATTTTCGAAAAAATTGAAATTTTTCAAAGGGGTACCCCTTTGAAAATTTTCAAAAATTGTCGAAATTTCAAAAAAATTAAAAATGACTGCAAATGGCGTGAAACGCAAAGAAAACTAAAAATTTTCGGAATTTTCGAAAAAAAAATTTTATTCAGAATTTTTCAAAAATTTTTGGATTTGTGCGCCTTTCGGACGATGTCTTACGTTTTTCGATTTTTCGAAAATTTTTATAGTTTGTCACAAGTTTCTCCACAATAACGAGGGCAGGACCGGTCTCTGCACGACCCGGTCACTGCTGATCCGTTTCTCTGGCGGACGCGGTGTCTAACGGACTCGCTCTCTGCAAGATACGTCCTCTGTATCACCCGACATATGCCAGGCCGTCTGTGCAAAGACCTGGTTGAGCAGAGACCGGGTGAGGTACAGCCCGAAACGAGCAGAGAAGTGTGAGACAGAGAGAGTGAGGCGAAGACGTGATGAGTCACAGAAAATGGGAAGCAGAGATCGGGTGAGGCAGAGACCGAGTCAAGCATGTACAGGCTGAAGCACACACCGTATCAAGCAGCGACCGGTCAGGCACAGGACGGGTGCCGCAGAGACCTTGTTAACCAGAGTCAAGCGCAGACCTGGTGAATCACACACCTTGCACAGCAGATACCGGTTGCCTCACAGACTGAGTACGGCTGAGACTGTGTGAAACGGCCAGTCCGGCGGAGTCTAGACCTGATAGGGATGGGCCAGTTCAAATTTAGAAGAAAAAAATTTCAAATTTTTCGAAAAATCAAAAGACGCTGCAAACCCTCTGAAATGCGCACAAACCAAATATTTTCGGAAAATTCGAAAGAAAATTAAAAGTTGAAAATATTCAAAAATTCTGGGTTTTGTGCGCGTTTCGGACGATTTCCCACGTTTTTCGATTTTTCGAAAATTTTCGAAAAAATTGAAATTTCTCAAAGGGGTACCCCTTTGAAAATTTTCAAAAATTGTCGAAATTTCAAAAAAAATTAAAAATGACTGCAAATGGCGTGAAACGCAAAGAAAACTAAAAATTTTCGGAATTTTCGAAAAAAAAATTTAATTCAGAATTTTTCAAAAATTTTTGGTCTTGTGCGCCTTTCGGACGATGTCCTACGTTTTTCGATTTTTCGAAAATTTTTGTAGTTTGTCACAAGTTTCTCCACAATAACGAGGCCAGGACCGGTCTCTGCACGACCCGGTCACTGCCGATCCCTTTCTCTGGCGGACGCGGTGTCTGACGGTCTCGCTCTCTGCAAGATACGTCCTCTGTATCACCCGACATATGCCAGGCCGTCTGTGCAAAGACCTGGTTCAGCAGAGACCGGGTGAGGCACAGCCCGAAACAAGCAGAGAAGTGTGAGACAGAGAGAGTGAGGCGAAGACGTGATGAGTCACAGAAAATGGGAAGCAGAGATCGGGTGAGGCAGAGACCGAGTCAAGCATGTACAGGCTGTAGCACACACCGTATCAAGCAGCGACCGGTCAGGCACAGGACGGGTGCCGCAGAGACCTTGTTAACCAGAGACGGAGTCAAGCGCAGACCTGGTGAATCACACACCTTGCACAGCAGATACCGGTTGCCTCACATACTGAGTACGGCTGAGACTGTGTGAAACGGCCAGTCCGACGGAGTCTAGACCTGATAGGGATGGGCCAGTTCAAATTTAGAAGAAAAAAATTCAAATTTTTCGAAAAATCAAAAGACGCTGCAAACTCTCTGAAATGCGCACAAAACAAAAATATTTTCGGAAAATTCGAAAGAAAATTAAAAGTTGAAAATTTCCAAAAATTCTTGGTTTTGTGCTCGTTTTGGACGATTTCCCACGTTTTTCGATTTTTCGAAAATTTTCGAAAAAATTGAAATTTCTCAAAGGGGTACCCCTTTGAAAATTTTCAAAAATTGTCGAAATTTCAAAAAAATTAAAAATGACTGCAAATGGCGTGAAACGCAAAGAAAACTAAAAAATTTCGGAATTTTCGAAAAAAAAATTTAATTCAGAATTTTTCAAAAATTTTTGGATTTGTGCGCCTTTCGGACGATGTCCTACGTTTTTCGATTTTTCGAAAATTTTTATAGTTTGACACAAGTTTCTCCACAATAACGAGGCCAGGACCGGTCTCTGCACGACCCGGTCACTGCCGATCCCTTTCTCTGGCGGACGCGATGTCTAACGGACTCGCTCTCTGCAAGATACGTCCTCTGTATCACCCGACATATGCCAGGCCGTCTGTGCAAAGACCTGGTGCAGCAGAGACCGGGTGAGGCACAGCCCGAAACAAGCAGAGAAGTGTGAGACAGAGAGAGTGAGGCGAAGACGTGCTGAGTCACAGAAAATGGGAAGCAGAGATCGGGTGAGGCAGAGACCGAGTCAAGCATGTACAGGCTGTAGCACACACCGTATCAAGCAGCGACCGGTCAGGCACAGGACGGGTGCCGCAGAGACCTTGTTAACCAGAGACGGAGTCAAGCGCAGACCTGGTGAATCACACACCTTGCACAGCAGATACCGGTTGCCTCACAGACTGAGTACGGCTGAGACTGTGTGAAACGGCCAGTCCGGCGGAGTCTAGACCTGATAGGGATGGGCCAGTTCAAATTTAGAAGAAAAAAATTTCAAATTTTTCGAAAAATCAAAAGACGCTGCAAACCCTCTGAAATGCGCACAAACCAAATATTTTCGGAAAATTCGAAAGAAAATTAAAAGTTGAAAATATTCAAAAATTCTGGGTTTTGTGCGCGTTTCGGACGATTTCCCACGTTTTTCGATTTTTCGAAAATTTTCGAAAAAATTGAAATTTCTCAAAGGGGTACCCCTTTGAAAATTTTCAAAAATTGTCGAAATTTCAAAAAAATTAAAAATGACTGCAAATGGCGTGAAACGCAAAGAAAACTAAAAATTTTCGGAATTTTCGAAAAAAAAATTTAATTCAGAATTTTTCAAAAATTTTTGGTCTTGTGCGCCTTTCGGACGATGTCCTACGTTTTTCGATTTTTCGAAAATTTTTGTAGTTTGTCACAAGTTTCTCCACAATAACGAGGCCAGGACCGGTCTCTGCACGACCCGGTCACTGCCGATCCCTTTCTCTGGCGGACGCGGTGTCTGACGGTCTCGCTCTCTGCAAGATACGTCCTCTGTATCACCCGACATATGCCAGGCCGTCTGTGCAAAGACCTGGTTCAGCAGAGACCGGGTGAGGCACAGCCCGAAACAAGCAGAGAAGTGTGAGACAGAGAGAGTGAGGCGAAGACGTGATGAGTCACAGAAAATGGGAAGCAGAGATCGGGTGAGGCAGAGACCGAGTCAAGCATGTACAGGCTGTAGCACACACCGTATCAAGCAGCGACCGGTCAGGCACAGGACGGGTGCCGCAGAGACCTTGTTAACCAGAGACGGAGTCAAGCGCAGACCTGGTGAATCACACACCTTGCACAGCAGATACCGGTTGCCTCACAGACTGAGTACGGCTGAGACTGTGTGAAACGGCCAGTCCGACGGAGTCTAGACCTGATAGGGATGGGCCAGTTCAAATTTAGAAGAAAAAAATTCAAATTTTTCGAAAAATCAAAAGACGCTGCAAACTCTCTGAAATGCGCACAAAACAAAAATATTTTCGGAAAATTCGAAAGAAAATTAAAAGTTGAAAATTTCCAAAAATTCTTGGTTTTGTGCTCGTTTTGGACGATTTCCCACGTTTTTCGATTTTTCGAAAATTTTCGAAAAAATTGAAATTTCTCAAAGGGGTACCCCTTTGAAAATTTTCAAAAATTGTCGAAATTTCAAAAAAATTAAAAATGACTGCAAATGGCGTGAAACGCAAAGAAAACTAAAAAATTTCGGAATTTTCGAAAAAAAAATTTAATTCAGAATTTTTCAAAAATTTTTGGATTTGTGCGCCTTTCGGACGATGTCCTACGTTTTTCGATTTTTCGAAAATTTTTATAGTTTGACACAAGTTTCTCCACAATAACGAGGCCAGGACCGGTCTCTGCACGACCCGGTCACTGCCGATCCCTTTCTCTGGCGGACGCGATGTCTAACGGACTCGCTCTCTGCAAGATACGTCCTCTGTATCACCCGACATATGCCAGGCCGTCTGTGCAAAGACCTGGTGCAGCAGAGACCGGGTGAGGCACAGCCCGAAACAAGCAGAGAAGTGTGAGACAGAGAGAGTGAGGCGAAGACGTGCTGAGTCACAGAAAATGGGAAGCAGAGATCGGGTGAGGCAGAGACCGAGTCAAGCATGTACAGGCTGTAGCACACACCGTATCAAGCAGCGACCGGTCAGGCACAGGACGGGTGCCGCAGAGACCTTGTTAACCAGAGACGGAGTCAAGCGCAGACCTGGTGAATAACACACCTTGCACAGCAGATACCGGTTGCCTCAGACGCTCACCAACGGGGACCGAGTCCTGCAGAGGTCGGTTGTTGGAGACGCCGAGGGATTCGGCAACCTGATGAGATGGAGGACGAGTCTTACAGAGACAGGATGAGGCATTCACCGAGTTTCGCAGGCATCTTTTGCGGAAAGATTAGGAAAAATATTGAAATTTTTCAAAATTTTCGATAAATTAAAAAGGGTGGAAATTGTCCAAAAAGCGCACAATTTAAAAAAATTAAAAATTTTGACTTCAGTAAATTTTCAAAATATTTTATGTTGTTTGCCTTATCATATGAGAATAGGGGATTTAAAATCCCTTACTGTGGGACTGCTAACTATACTTTAAGTCTGCATTGCAGTATGTCAGTTTGTTATACGATAAGCTGTGGTTATTTTCTTAAAAAGGAATTCTATCTTAAACTGTGGCAGTGCTGAGATGCTGTGCAGGATCATTTCCACGACACAAGGAAAAAACTTGGAAATATTATAATTACAAATTAAAACAGAAACATTATGCCATTTTATTAATTTCCCACATTTGTTTCAGATTTTATGTATATAATGTACAGAAATTATTTCCTGTGTGCCATGGTACAGAGGATTTTTACCACAGGTTCATATTCGTCAGCCAGTCCCTGTCGCACCTTCGTGATTTTACAAGCCCAATTCCCAACACCACTTTTATTTATATTATTCCTAAACTGCAAATATGCATAGTAAATTTGTGAATTAATACTTGTAATTACGATGATATTCCTCTGGGTTTTTGCCATTGGCATCCAACATTCAGTTCCAGAAGAACATTGCTTCTTCGTCCCCACCACGAAAACCTCCGATTTCACATAATGCTTATAATTTCTCTCAATAATGTTTGAACATGATAACAGGGTACAGGCGATAGTTCAGAAGCTGACAGTTGCCACATCAGTACCAGGCATTCCATAGGAACACATTACATTAATTGTAACATTCAGAAAATATTAATAAACATTTCTTTTGATCAAATGATTGTGCAAGTGCATATTAAGATTGGTTGGGACCACGACAAAGAGGCACAACCCACTTCTAAAGAGTCTCCTACTTCTTATTGACATTGCGTACCAGCATTTACATTGTACTTATAATTAACGCCGATGATGTTACAAAGATAGTTATAAACAAACATTTTCTGACACTTACAACATTCACCCCAGAAAACTACAGAACAATTTCTTATTTCGTTAGTTTCGTGAAAGTCAGGGTGCACCAGTAATAAACCATGAAGAAATAGTTGATAAATCTGTGTATTATTATTACTATTATTATCAATACTTTTTATGATGTGGGGCAAATATATTTGCTATGCCTCTGTGATTTCATGGATTCCAGCTCCATAGAGATGTGTGCTTCCCCTTAAGATGCAATAAGCATGGCTTCTCTTTCTTTCCACAAAGTATGTCTATAATAACAGTATTAATATTTTGTGGTGGTTTCTGAAGGCCTAAATCATTAATTTGATCAACAATTTAAATTTCTCTTTGCACGCACTGGATAACTTTCAAAATTAGTTTAGGTTGAGCCATCCTTCTGCGACTTGGTCAAGCCAAGACGTTACATCATGAAATGTTGTGTGGAATGAAGAGAGACAACGAGAGGTTATTAAAGGGGAACTTTGCCAAAGATGTAATTTCCAGGTGCATTGGGATCTTCTGAAGCAAAGAACTGTTTCCATAGACCGGCAAACACTTCGCGTGTGATATCAACAGTCTTGTTCTAAAACAGTAATCAAAAACATTTATATTAATTCATAAAATTGTTGTATCTTTTTATAAATGCATTAAAGAGAAATAATTAATATTAGGAAATACGTAACAAGCAGAGATAAAAGAATGTGAACCTGTTCCTTCTGTGAATAACAAATGTCATTGTAACTTCTGATGGCGCATTCTATTTACGCGGTACCGCATAGGATGCCAGCTGTTGCATGTTTTGTGGTAGATTATGGCACAACTGTACACAGTAAACTGTTATGAACCAAAAATGATAACTTTAACTTAAACAAGTTTATATGCGGATTAAAGATCCCTGTCAGAGGACAGTACGTAAAACAGAAATTCAGGTACAGTTCTGTTTAAGAGATTACCTCGTACATATGAACACATATTTATTAATAAATTGTTTTGTAAATACCCAAAAAAAAACCTCAGAAAATTGAGCTACGCCCAATGTTAACACAAGGGGTAAGGACCATTTTCATTGACAAATTACCGAGCTTTCATGTTTACAAAAAAGTGTATACAATTCTGGAATCAAATTGTTCAACAGTCTACCATTGAGTTTAAAAAAGTTTAAATACAATAAGACACAATTTGAAGCAGAATTAAAAAGATACTCAAATACACACTCCTTTTACTATGTTGATGAACTCCTAATTTTTAAAAAGAACTCATAGGCCTCTAAAGATTGTTTTGTTATTATATAGTACAGTTTATTTACTGTGTATGTATCGATTTGAAACAGTGACTATATATTATTTGTCTGTCTTCGCACAACAAAGTTCGGATATACAATTACGCTCTCTCACTGGCACCCCTCATGTCCTAAGTCTTTCTTGAGGACTGATTTGCTGTAATGCTTCTCAGTTCTTATACCAGTCATTCATTAAAAATTTAAAATACTCTATGACACACTTCAACTCCGTTACGTTCATTACTCTAAACAGAGCATGTCATCACAGATAGTCCACAAAGAATACGACCATCAGCCATCAGCTGCAGACATCATTAACAGGACCCATTTAAAATATTTAAAATAATACATAATCATTGTTTCTTATATCTCTCGATGCTGTGCTACATTTTAATCGAATGCATAAATTCACCATAAATTTCATGAACTTCGAGTGAAAATTTCTTTCAGTTGAAATCTTTACAATACTGAATCTGTATCTGTCAAAATTTCCTATTTTTATGACTTATTCCATCTTATATTAAAATATATAGATATAAATACATGCACACGTGCATGTATTTATTGATTAAGCTGTCGGTACTTACAGAAGTGAATTTATTATATGCTTCAGCACTGTCTTGAGGATTCAGACCATAACTAACGCAGAGAGACTTGAACTCTTCCTCATCGATGGATCCATCGCCTGAAAGAAGAGGTTCTTTTAGGTGAAAGTGAGAGTATTGAGACACAGGCTGAGAGAGTTGGTTGAAGAAATTAAAGGAGCGAATGGTCGAAGCAGGTGGCGAGGAGAACTCATTATCCTGATACAACAACAACAACAAACTGTAGTAGAGGCTTATTTTATGTGGTTAACTGATAATTTGTGGATTATTTTATGATGCTGTATCAATTGCAGAATTCTGGTTTATTTGAATATACCACACAACATTCACCTAGCGTGACCAGAAGCCACAGGGAACCAACTAGGATTTAAACCAGGTACTGCAACACGAAAACATAAATGAAAGCAAAATCTTAACAATGAATATTAAATTTTCGAGTAATACTGAAGGAGAAAATAGAAGGAATCCAAGTGGAGAAGGAATGTCACTAAGCAGTCCTTCTGGTAACTACTCATAACACTAAACGGCAGTCACAGCCCAGAGTACCATAACCTACAAATTAATTGTCAAGTGATTTGCAAAAATTTCCAGTAGATAAATATCGTGTCCTGAGAGTTTCAGGGTTTAATGAGGTAAAATATTTTAACCTTACCATCTCTGCGTCAAGGCTTACATAAGGCACGACTCAATACCATTAAAAATTTAGATCCCAGAGCCAGAAAAATGGTCCAGACCTTATCACAGGAGAACAGGAAATTCAAGGTCCAGTATTATGGGCCTGTTGGATCAGCGTTTGCTCTCAGGGTTAACAGTTTATCGTTGTGCTTGTCTGATGCACGACCAGCTGGACCACATGTAAGCCGTGTCACACGGAAAGTAAATGTTAAATTTTCTGTTCTGTTTCTGTTACTGTTAAAGATATGCATGGGAAATGCTTGCATTTGTTTACCTGAAGAATCCTCAAGGTCAAACATGAAATTCATGTAACGGTTCTGCCACTCCAGTGCCTTTTCTGGGTTCTTAGCGTAATCATTCCACATGGACACCCACTCTTCGTGGCTGACCTGCATACAAAAGTAGTAAAATTATAAATTATTCTGTCAGTCTGCAGAATGTGAGCAACACCAGTTCTTAAATTCTGATACCACTGATGGACTGACACTACAAAATCCTTTCTGAAGATGCAATTACATTACATCATTTTCCCTGAAATAGGCCCTAGACTTATTTGTCTTGCGGCCTTGCAGTATCCCAGTGGTCCATAACCTTTAGGTGCTTGAAGCAGATTTGGAATATTAATTTTCAGAGAAAACTAAAATTTGTAACAAGAGCACACCAACTAATTAATCAAAATCTCATTTCCAATTAATATTTAATGCAGGAATGAGAAACTTTTTACAGACCATGTGCCTTAAAAAGTTTCCTGCTTGTCTAAATTAAGTTCATAATGCAGCGACCCATCAGTCATCGTGGATATCGGACATCAACTACCCGCGCAATTCTTCATTTCTATCCACGTTTGCGCGGATTTTAATTTTAACATTTTCAACTCGTTTTGTTTATTCTTACAGAGCATCACAGAGGAATGTCGGACTTCCATGCTTCAATAAATTACAAAACATTGTTTTACAGAACATAATTTCCTCAGATGCCAGTTACAGATTGTAATTTAATATTAACAAGTATTTGATTTTTACTTGCATATTTAATTAAATGTAATCATCCTTCTACTTAAGGCCTCGCATTGCACTTTTATTGACAAGAGCTTGCACGAACTGCTTAAGAGCCACTTCTGCACCTTCCTTCTAGTGACACAGAGTCTTTGTAGTTAAGATTTAGTAACTGATACTAAATTAACAACTGTGGCTTTCGCTGAAGACATCAGAACCTCCGCTCTGCCTAATTTCATTACGAACATCAAGATCTAATGTTTCTGATCAACGCCGATGCAAATGAAATTATAAATACAAAAATAATGCCTCTGTGTGCTATAAGAACGTTGTCTTTAGAGACTTGGGCTGTGGGTTAGGAGACCACAGCATCAAACAGAATTCTGATGAAAAATAAGAAAAACCACGAATCATACTTCTTACATGCATTTAGTTAAAATAAATTACGAAACATGAGAATCCCTTATTAGGATTATAACAACACGTGCAGCGATATTAGCATTGAAGATTTCCGTCTTCTGGGTTGTTGCGCTGTCCGGTCGATGTTAACCAACGTTTCGGAGGTCATACTGCCTCCTTCATCAGGGCGATGATGCATTATCCCACATCGACCTGTTAATATAATATACGTGTCACACATTAATCGAGCTCTTCCATACCTGACCGTCCTTGTTGGCATCGGCCTTCTGCTGGAGCCCGTCCCACACTTTCAACAGGATGTCCTTGGTCTCCGAGTACTTGGGGTCAGACTCCTTCCACCCCCGTGTTTTACGGATCCTCTGCACAAGCACGTGAGGAATGTCGTTCATTATCAATGTTTTTCCATTAAGAAATTATTAATAACGATCAGGACGTAACGAGGATTTATCAATGTAGCTGCAAGGTTATCGGTATTTGTAATTAATTTTCGTAAATGTGATTCATATTCTGTTTTTCGTTACATTTCACTTTAAAGTAGGTACATTCTAATGAAAATTCATGGAGCCATCTTCTTAAATCGTGTGTACGTGATAATACTTTAAAATAAACTACTTTTAACTGGTGGAATTCAAGGTTAGACTGACAACAGTGGCGTTGTTAAACTTTCTCAAAAGTACCAAAAAAGGAACTCTTCATTGAAAACATAACAGTGAAATTTACTTATAAATAAGAATAATTTTGTGAGAAAGAAATATAATTTGAGGCGTGACGTGTGGAACAAGGAGTGAGTAATTTGAAACAAAATCAAGATACAAACGTATAATTATTAGATTACATATTCTAATGTTCAAGAATGTGGTCAATGATGAATACTGGAGTGATTAGATGTGCGAAATATTAGTTACAGCCAATTTTAATGTACCAACCAACCCGTGGCTTACAGAGACCGATAAAAACTTGAGAAACATCAAGATAAATACTGTAGAACTATTAAATTCAAGTCACATTGACTACTGACTCTAATTTCCATGCTCAAATGATTTAAAGATTGTAGCATATGACGTGGCAAGCAAAGATTCTAAGAGTTGTTATTGATAATTCTGAATGGTGAGGATCATGGTATAGTTCGTATTACTAAGAACATCAAATTGTGATGAAAGAAGACAGTCTCGGATGTTACCAAAGATTGTGATTATTGATCATATGGTTTATACGTCTCACAGAGCGCGTCTGACAAATATGAGGTGCCGCTGAGAACTCCTGTAATGAATGTATTAAGTTTACAGATGAACGAAAACGTCCAAGATTACGCCATCTTATGTCCACACATCACTCAACAATTTTCTTTAACAAAACCAATCATTGGCGACATTTAACCGAGTAATCATTCGATTTCTGTTGAAACTATTTTCCATCGTACACGAGTTTTAGCCTCCACATTCTAGCTGCATGTTTAACCCATCATAGCCCCTGCACGATCTGCATAAACCACGGAGGTCCGGCGCTGTGTTTTCAAATAGCCATGCTCCGTATAATGCAAGCTTCTGTCGTAAGTGCACCGCACATAACCTAAAATTACACTACAATTTTTGCATACGCAATCCATTTTCGCTGATCCTGCAACAGATTCTTTGAGAAGTGACGAGATGGGACGAAAGGAACTCTTGCCTGTGGACATGCACAGATGTTACACAAATTGCGTGGGTACAGGGGCTCAGCACTGAACAGCACAAGCGACCATTTCGTACGCTTTTCTGCAACTGAAAACCGCCATTCGAATATCAATCTCAGGTAGCGCTGTTTCATTTTGAAGAATAAATAACTGCAGGCAGTAATCCCTCTACTTCAACCGCTATATAAAAAGTAATATTTCTACTGGGAGCAGATGAGTCTCTGACGCTCAATAGAATTTCAAAAGAAACTGATTATACAGGGTGTTTCACAATCGGTCAGCAGTACTCCGACGGGCGAAAGAATGTTCGTACCTCCAGTTCATACGACCGTTTCAAAGTGTTCGCAGGGAAAATAAACGACAGTGTTGGCAGCATTGCACCGACACACTCGATACAGCGTACAGTTGTTAAGAATGTCCGTCAAGGTTTCCAATGCACGGGCTTACTCGTTCGAACTAACAGTTTGGTATTGCCCATTGAATTACTTCGGGATGTTTTCGTATGTAAGCAAAAGAATCCATGATCTGACGCAACTCCGGCAGACAAGTGACTTAAGAAACCGTCTCTGGATCCAGCCCTGTGTTATGAGGCGCCTGGACACGCCTGCCACTAGCCCAGGCACGCAGCTGAAACAGCAGATCCTGAAGACTTTTATATGCAGTTACCTCACGAACTTTGTTCCGCAGACTAAACGACGTCTAGCTTACGGTTTAGAGCCCCAGTGTCCTTTGGAGTGAATAAAATACGCAAAGCAGAGGGTTTACAGTTCCAGTACAAGATGGCCGTTGTCCGCAGCATCAGTCCACTCGTTTTGCAGCGCCAATGGCCACAATGTGACTCACGCGGCGTGTGCGAAAATCAACAGGTACTCTGCCTGACACAGTACAGGGCAACGGTCAACAGATGCCGTTAGTAGTAGCACGTCTAAAATATTCTCTTCAACAGAATAATTTATTAAAAGAACGAATATTCAGTTATGTCCTGTAGGCGCCCAAGGACAAAGTGAATCACAGGCTAAGGGAATGTTTACATTTACCTGAAAATTTCGGAATGAGTGCAGTTCCATTTATCCTTTTTTTCAGAACAAAACGTTTTGCTATTTTACTGAAGGCCAGAACGTAAATTCAAACAAACGTTAACTTACCTCAATAGCCAGTTCAAAGTCTTTCTTCTCAATAGTTCCGCTGTGGTTTACATCTGAAAAAACACAAATGTATGGGTTACATTAATTTCAATATCTGCCATATTAATAACTGATTAATTACATATATTTTAAATCAGGAAAAATAAATTGTAAGTCGAGATAGTTATTTCGTAATGGTTCTATAGAGGTTTGAACCACTGTTCATTATCTGAGGTGAATTTCGTAAACGTACACGCAAATTGCATACGACCCCCTCTACTAAGGGGCGGAAAGAACTGCGGCCATTCTCGATCTATTATTGTTTAGGGCAAGAGCCTAGCGTTCGGAAGGTCCTGGGTTCCTTTCCGACCGTTGTCAATAATAACGAAGTAAAGAGCGAGACATTACGCACTGAAACGATAGAAATGGGGATCGCACAAACGTGAACGCGTAGATGTGAGAGCTGTAAGGGGGGGGGGGGGGGGGAAATCTGCTTGCTGATAGATGCACGAACGTAATACAGGAGATGAAAAATAAATTAAAATGCAAAAAACGAAGTATAGAAATTCAGCGAATGTGGAACACGAAATGTTTTGTCATGCCGTTAATCAACAGAGCCACAGGAATTGTTAACTGAATGACTAAAAAAAAATCTGGAAACAAAACAAAGCTTCAGTGCGAATATCAATCACACGTCAGAAGGAAAGAGCTACAATCATAAAATTGAGGGCTGAGTAGTGGAATTCGCCAACAGTTCCAGAGAAGCTCCAGGAAAAGCCAAGCGATGATAACAACAACAACAACATGTCCGTATCTCGGCAATCAATCAGCTGAGGAACGCGCCTCAGACAATGGACAGCGACGGACGCCGCGTTCCCGCAGTTGTCGGCCTCATCCACGGAGTAGTTTCGGCGTTCCTAAGGGTGAGACGACGAACTGTTCCCAGAATGCACTTAGAACGACGAAGACCGAGGGAACAGACCTGTGACGCGGAAGGCGGATGTCAGGACGCAGGGCCGCTCACGTCACGGGAGAACCGGTAGCTCCTGAGGACCTGCAAGAATACGCCTTAGTACGAAGAAGAGCTGATCTAGACTGCAAGGCGATTGTCGTGTTCCTCGAATGAATGCAAATAAAATAATACATGCACCTGAACCTCTTCGACAACGATGAACTGTCGGTGAGCTTACGACTGCTCCTGATTGTCTACTTCTGCGTTCTCTGAAGTTATTTTAGTTTTCCAGTTCGCCCTCACATGCTTGAAAAAAAAACTCCAGGCACGTTTCACTAATCTGACCAGGTCGGTTAACATCAGCTTCTCAAGAAACCTTACGTCCAACGGAGTTCTGTGAATTCTATAAAAGTAGCGTAATTCAAGATGGACCGTTTACTCGAGTGACTCATTTGTTTCTTTGTTTAACGACACTGTCACTTAATTAATGAATTCGAAAGGACGGGGCCAAATTTCCAGTTGCGGGGGGGGGGGGGGGCCGAAGAAATCAAAAAGTGGAGATCCCAATCAGTAACAACAAATTTTGGTTATGATGCAATTACTCATAAACAAACAATAATTTAAGTTCAAATATATATTTATTATTCAAGTCTATACACAAACTTTTAAATTGTTGATGTTAAAATTTAAAATTAATATTAATATTCTGCGCCATTCATCGTTATCTCGATGTTACAATATTGCGCTTTATACTACTACATGTTTCAATGTCATAGCATCATCTTCAGGTTTTTTTATCTTTAAAACTACTCTATATTAATATTAATTTTAAATTTTAACATCAACAATTTAAAAGTTTGTGTATAGACTTGAATAATAAATATATATTTGAATTTTAAACACAAACATGACGCATCTAAAGAAACTTGCATTCTGTGGAGACCCCTTAAATCCGGCCGTGGGAAAGGATATGGAAGGAAGCGGTCGTGACCTGACCGAATGTCCATCCCCGACATTTACTCGGGGGGTGGGGGAGAACCCCAGTCAGGGAAGCCGGTCTCTGGGCCGAGATTTTAACCCGGGACTCCCCAAATGCAAAGCAGGAGTACCAATCACCAGGCAACAACTTTCGGCTGGTCATTTGATCGCTTTACAGCTAAAGCGTCGTAGCTACGGACGCCTTGTCCTTGGGTCTCGTTCCTTTTCTCTTTTGTTGCAAGTCCGAACAAATTGCGTCGCCATAATGACTGTGAACTCATGCCAGCTCTAATTTGCCTTACACACGGAACAGGTCCGTAGTCAGAGAGAAGGGACGGAGTTCTCTTTTTATTGCATTAGGGAAAGCGAAGTTGTACAAATGTTATTTCTTGAGACAGCGCCAACTCAATTCCCACTTCTCGTGGCATCCGCCTTCGAGACGCGTATCGCGTTCCTGTTTATAAAAACAGAGCGTCTTGTTAATTTTTAAGACGGTTTCTCTCATAATCTGAAGTGCAGCCCCCGCCTTCCCCGAAGACCCGTCGTTACCAGAGGATCAATGGTACTTACCGAAGAAAACGTTGAATACATGAAGCAGCTTCTTCCTTCTGAAGTCTGACATCTTGGAAGTTCACACGACGCCTTGGAATTTGGTTTCTGGAATGAAAGGAGACAGGCATCACATCAAGGTGTCGAGACAGTACTGACATCTCACAATTGTTACTAAGAAGCTTGTTTGCGTGCATTCATCTTGCGTTTGCTTAGCTATTAACATACGCATTAGCGCGGAGGAACGGCGTCTCTGGGTGTTGACGTACTCTGTTTACTCAATGAGACCAATCGAGTGGTCTTGTCGTAAGAGCAGTGGCCCCACAATGACAGGGCTTAGGATCGTGTCTAATGGGGCACGGGTTTCGTTCTGCTGCCGCCGACGTAGGACTTTCGGCAACCCCTATTAAAATGGCTGTACTTATGTTCTGTGAAACACGTGATCATTCTCGTCGCCGTGCGTATTTAAAAGGACAATTAAAGGAAACTGATGAAACTGAGTTCATCATCTCAGCGGAAGGCCAAGGTAACATCTTATGTCGTCGTCTTCATAATCTGTAGGAAACAGTATCCAGTTTTCTCCTTCTGGAAGGGGGCAATTCTCTCGCAACCCCTGCCGACTGACACGCCCCCGCCAAAGTTCCCTCTGTTCATCGTAAAGCCTAATCTGACGATTCTTAGCTCAGCATTTGACTGAACGACGGGAAAAGAATTCACTGTTGTCACTGGTGACCTGGTGATCAGAACAGAAGGCAACGGGTTCGGGAACTTTGAGTGTGTTCCACAGTCACCTGAGAAAACGGGAAGTTTATAAAAGAATTGAGCAGGCATTCCTCACATTATCACTAGATAACACTTCCGAAACGTCGTGTTCCAGACGATGGACAAAGTCTGGAAAACCCAGAATCTTCACGGGGTCTAGGACCTAGGACAGTTTTCGGGTTTGTGACCTTACTTCTCGCATTCACCTTGCGGAAACTTAAAAAAAAGTGTGTTTTTCTGCCGTGTTTATTTTCCTAACTACACATAACATCCCTGTCAGGACTCGAACTCAGGGCATTTTTTCCGGGATTCTCCCCCCCCGGTATCAAGGAATAAGAATGCCAAGTTTGGTGCAAATCGGTAATTCCGTCCTCGAGCTGTAAGCGAACGTACACGCAAATTTCGCCGTTACATACGCACAAGCCGAATGCGTGTGATGGGTACTTGGCTTAGAAAGTTAGAGCCATTTCAAAAAAAAAAAAAATTATACGCTCGTTTCTGAAGCTCTGCTCTCCTGAACGTTGAGCCATGCCTCGAGGCAGTCATTTACATTTTAGATGGATTTGCCATTAATCCTCCGTAACAGAGTGGTAGTGACTGGCAGAGAGGACCCGCGATTCAAATTTTAGTCCGATCACACAAGATGCGTTTCACTTTCACGGAGGCGATGTCACATGCATTACCGCGTCATAAGTTGCGATACATTCCGTTCTGAAGCAGGAATATGCCGTGCTTTAAGTTATGAAACCCAATAACCTGTAGCAACATTAGCAGATCATGAACTTTTCTTGTGAAGATGGTGGGCGAATTTAAGTCAACTGAGTAGAACACCGATTCTCGACGTATCCTAACTGAGCCACTCGGATAAATTGACTGGTGTTTGTGCTGGGCAGTGGCGAACACATATTTAAGGCTTCATCGGGAATATTCGCTCGTAGAAAACGGTTAAAGGCGCCCAGCTGATTGTCACGAAAGTCATAATTCAATGTTCCCATTCAAATTAATTTATTCGCAAAGTAAGAAAGACAATTTCGATTACAACAAAAGCACAGCAGGCCTCTTTCAAAGCCTCCGTTTATGGAACGCATTAAGTTAATCGTCTGAATGCAGGGTTAGGTTTAAAAATAAACGATGAAGGTACTGAGAATATTTGATTAATCTCCTGACTAATGTTGTCGTAAATGAATTATTTTTTTTATTATTCTGCTAATTGTTTCTGTTGTCACGTTCCTGGTGATTATCGAGTGTATTCTCACGTGGATTAATTCTATCCAAACTCAGCGTTTCACCTCCTCCCTTGATTATTTTTGTTGCCGTCAAAATGCCTAAGTCTAGAAACAGTTGCTCTAAATTCTTGTTGAGTTGTGTTTGTACTCTTGTTCTCCCCTGCACTTCCTACAATTTCACCGCATTCCCTGTGCCCCATGCACATTATATATAAACCAACTCACGTTTCCACCCGCTTGCATTCCACAAGATGGCAACAAAAATATGCGAGTTACATTTTGAAACAGTGGCGAATTGCACTTCGAACAACAGTTCCCTTCGCCACTGCCAATCTGTCTCCTCTTTACAGGTAAGAGTTTAACATAGTTAAGCACAGTTTAAGGATATATTTAGAAGGTGCCCCCCTCCTCTCGTGAATTATTTACCCTTGAACTGAGTGCCCACGTGGCACAGGTTACAAGCGACACGAAACGCGGCCAGATCGCTAATTTTAATTCATTACCGACTCTCAGGGCTTATGTTTCTGTTACAATTCCGTGGTCTTGCGTGCGCTCATATTCCAGACTTACTTCGACACGTACGACATTCACAAAACAGGGAAAATAAAATTTGCCTCACTCGTGTTTTTTTTTTTCAAATTTGGCCACCAGAGCAGCTTGAAATGACGGACGCTCTAAAGACCGAGCGTGTTTGCATCACAGAGAACGTCAACAAGGCTTTAAACAAATCAGTAGCTGCGCCTGCCGACAATAATGATTTCTGTTACGTTAACGACATCAAAGTAACCGGCACTCATTTGCAGTCCTGCTATTTGTAATTCGTTCATAATTCTGCAAAGGTCTGTGACAGCGGCTGATCGACTATGTAAATATTATGTTGGAAAATGTTCACTGTTCGCTTGACATACGCAGAGAGTCGGCTCCATTTGCGTCCTCAGGTCATCCGGTTACGCCAACCGATGGCGCCAAACTCATTTCGAGATTGCGCTGTGCAGAAAAGTCCTTCTAGTGTCCGGCGGTCATCGCACACAGGAAGTCTCAAATAGGTACAATCTGTAGCCAAATAACTTTCATAATCGATGGAATTAAAATTTAATAAAATATCTGCTGTCATACCGAGGGTCACTGGAAGATTGGAGCAGGCAGTAAAGCCAGCTTAAGAAAAGAAAGTCTTTGGATCAGAGTCAGGGCAAAGGCGTCCGCCCGCACTCCACGTCCACTTCGCCATCTGCACTCGCTCCGTGTGCTCGCGGCTTTAAACGTTACACTGAACGCTGGTTCACTAAGAAATTAATGCTGATAATTACACAGAAAAGTGACAGTGCCTTAACCAAATCCATAAATACAACCACGCCCACAAATGTGGTTTTAAGGTACCCAGGGAATATTTGTGCGATGGTCACGTGCTTTGCCGTGCTATTCGATAACTGTCACTTGCATTTCAAACTGTCAAATCTGAAACATGTGAAGGGACGGACTGTGCCTGCTCCGGAAGCTCCGGATGCACACTGGAGTTCGTCTGGTGCCTCCATGTGAAATACGGTCACCAGGCCACACACCTTCGATCAAACTCTCTCGTTCTCAGATACTCAGGTAAGTTCCGAATAAAACGCAGAACAGAGCCGAGGGGTAGTAATGTGAGATCAACAGACGATCGAACACTCGACGTGCGTTGGTCTTCTTGGTAATAATATGGTGTGGACTGAAGGTGGGGGCAATATGTTCCTCCGAAACGTCGGTATCAACCTCCGAACGGCCTTACAACCCAGAAGACCAACATCTGCATCTTCATCCTAATAAAATAATTCAATTCGTCAAACGTAATTCCAGCCACGAAGCTTTTTACGAATATCTGACGGACGGACAGACAGACGGGGTTCAGCACGAAGCCTCGTCACAGTCGGGCATTTGTGTGTGTGGGAGGGAGTAAACCCGCAAAAGGGAATTGCTACGGCTTCTGAAACACGGTTCTCGCATTGAATTATGGGAGCGGCTTTGTTCGTTGTAGGCCACGAAGCCGTCAATAGCTCAGATTATACGTAAAAGTATGTGCAGGTAAGCGTTCGTAACCTAATTTGCGGTTCTATCACGGAGATTACTGTAATGAATATCCAGACAGAATATCAGGATGGAGGGACTGAAGAAACACCAGAAGTACACAGGTTACTGAGACGCGCCTTCTGAATGAGTGTCGTGTTGTGGCTATGAGGGAGGGGGGGGGGCAGCTACTTCGTGTTAAGGAGCTTTAATTCACGGCATAAATTCACTCATTCATCGGCCTGGTGATGTTAGCAGCAAGGAACTCTGAAACGTCGGCGCTACAACCACAAATACAGCCATCTTCATTTTATTCTGTGTTTTGAATGGCGATGTGGGAAGTTTATATTCAGTTAAAAACTTCTCAATCTTTTCTGACTGACTTAAATTGTGTCGAAATCTTTTGCAAGTGAATGAGTCACAAGTTTTAATTATCCGAGGACCGAACGCAGTCGACGTCTAATTAGGAAGTCCGTAAGGGCTCCAGCTCTGACATTACGTCGTCATGAGGCTAATATACACAGCACAAGCGAAGCTGACGGTCTCCGTGAGCTTTCTTTATCGATTACAGCTCCAATTCTGCTTCCTTTCGAATTCAATGCGCCCTCAGGACGAGGCACAGACAAGACAGCGGAATTAGCTCCGCTCACACAAAGGACCCAAGGACAGCGAAACACAAAGAAAGGCGAACGGTTACTTCGTACGTCCAAAATCTCGGCCAACCTGCAAATATTTGCGCGGGGAAACTCTGGCCCTGACGTCATTAAACTCATCCACGGCATTTGTACACAGCAGAAGAACTCCGGGTGACGCAGAACCTGAAACGAAATTAACCGGCGTGATGTGGGGGGGAAGGGGGGGAGGAGAGACGTCGCAGAAAGTCACGAGAGCCCCCTTCCTCCAGTAATTTCTTTGCCACGAAATAAGCTTTTCTCTCCGCTTTCATCCAATTATTTTGAATGTTATTTAAGAAATTCCTCTCTTTCAACTTAAACAGAATTCAAGCTTTCTGCACCAAATTCTAACTACGCCCTAAGCAGTCGACGTTTTTTCCGTCTCCCTCGGAAATACGAACACAGTTCATGAAGCGAACTCCTGAGCTGGCAAAGAGGTAATTGGACAGAATGGTGAGAGGTAATTAACGTTCCGTTTTGGAAAGTAACAAAAGTTCTGAAACATTCAGCGTGACTGAGCGACCGACCCTTTGGGTAACCGGAAGAAGCCGGGCGTCCGGACGGGGTCGTGCACTTTTGCATCTCTTTCTGAGGGGGTGGAAGCCCCTGTCTTTTTCATAGCTTGTAATAAACAGCTCTGTACACTGTTCCCTGTGGTTGGTGCCAGAACGAAGTAATCAATAATAAGGACCCGTAAATGTTTGAACAGTCATCGTCTCCCGAGCGATAACAAAGTCCTTGGGGCGGTCACCCTTGAAAAGGTAAGAGTCGCTTCGTTGGTCTGTCACGGAAGGTTCATTATCGTGCCCGAAGAAATTTTTGTGCGCGACTCTCACCTCGTTCCACGATTCCCGACTTGAAAATGGATATTGTTCAACGACGCTTTGATCCATGATATAGCTGAAGTAAGATTTGGAAGTGTACTGAAAACGCACACTGACAATTACTGTTCTGCGTAACGCACGCAAAGAAACTTCAGCCGCGTGTTTATAAATAAACGGAGACAAACACTCGCTTGCGGCTGCCCGGTATTTTGGCAAACGGCGCGATTCGTGAAAGTTTGAGGCTGCAAGCGAACGGACGAATTCTGCTCGCGCGAGGCAATGATTCACGTTCCGTTCTCCGCAAAAGGTGGCGAGGCGAGAGTGCGTAAGTCCGCGGGAGTTGAGTCCCTGATGATGGAGGCAGCAATGACCTCTGAAACGTCGTCTGTTCTATACGCTTTCAGTTAAGTGAATTTGCTGCGATATCCTTCTTTCTTTCTAGTCATTTCGTAGATCCTCCGGCTTGTCGGGTTGGCCACAGACCTACGAAAACTCCGTCGCAAATTAAGACTTCCTAAGAAGGTTACTGAGTGTATTAAGATCAATCTGAAAGGAGCCAACTGCGGTGGGAGTACATCGATTTCAGAGACTCACTCGGGGATGCGTCGGCAACCCAGGGCCAAAGGGACCGCGTTCCGCGAGCACATCGCCGCTTGAATGCTTCAGGATAGAAAGACGCCCTTCGCTCGCCGTGACACGCAGAATCCGCGATCGAACGTCGCATAATAGCTTCGTATTCGGGAGATCCCAGTTTCGAATCCCGGCTGTGTTGAGGTGTGCGCTGTTTCCCTCAGAAGTTCCAGCCAAATGCTACATCACCACGTTTAAGAAGTCGAAACAGTTTCCACGCGAAAGTGTTTTATGTCGGAGCCCTAATGGATGCAAAAGGGACAAAGATCAACATCCCGGCCGTTGACGGCAATCAAAGTCTGAGTTCCCGGTTCTCTTGCAAAGGAAAGACGTTTTAAGACGTTCTGCTTTTAGCCTTCGTCAGGTACAACACAAATGCATGCAAGGAGAAATTATATTTGTGTTGTTTGTCCTGAGTGGACAGGTCATCCGCATTCATTTGAATAAAATCAAGTTTGAAATGGTCTTGTAAATACTCTGTTGCCATTCAAAGTGTGTGAGTTTCTATCTCTCATATGTAAACTGAAGTTACGTATTTGTGACCACCGTTCTAGTTGAAAGAATATATTTACCTTACACTGATTGCACACACAATACGAGACCATTACCTTGTTTCTACTTAACATTGCGTCAGCTGTTCACAAAGTTAAATGCTGTTGTGTACTGTGTCTGTCGAGTGGCGACACCAATCACTCCGGAGCCAAAGTTCGTGAGACTCGAGGTTCTAATTTGCACCACTTACACAAGGAACTATATCCGGGTTTGGCCGTGAAGAAGGAAGCACGAAACTCCTCCGAGACCTGGGTAATCTTTGCCTCCATTTAAACAAGTTGCGATACCGACCCCGGGCAGGAAACTCGTGCCGTGGCTTCGCTGTACGTGAACTCTTCGTCTTCCGCGTCAGCTTATTTCCACATATAATGGTATTTTACACCGCGCTTCGGGAAACAAACAAGCTGGAGGTAAAAATACGTTCCGACTAGAAACTTTCTTTTGTTCCGGAGTTGTCACAAACAAATGTCTAACGTTACAGATTCAGTCAGCGTCACCTTTTATCGAGAAATAATAACCGAACAGAACTGGTAACGCGAGAGACGGCAAAGAGTGCGTCGGGATGAAATATTTTATGGAAGGAACTGTACAGTTACTCGACTTTATTATTTTTGCCTTCGATTAGAACTGCTTTCCCGTAAGTTGCAATTAGAGCCCCATTTCTCCGGCGTTTCAAAACAGAGCCTCCGTATTAATTCATAAAAGTGACAGACTGTTCATGGAGCATTATTCACGGCGTTCAAAAGGGAACATGTTTCGTTCCTTACCAGCTAAATGGGATTAAGTCGCAGCCTGTGCTACCTAGAATGACCAACGCCACTGGATACACTGTAGGAACTATATTCTCCAGTGTAATCGACCTCGGTACATTTATCGGAGACGCCGCCGTGAATCAGCCGCGTAAATTCGTTAACGCGAAGCAACTGTCATCTGACGTGACGTCAGAACTCTGGTGATGGTTCCCGAAACGCTCGTCTCTTCGTGCAACCATTTGATTGTCCGAGAAGATTTTATTGACCTTAATTTTGATTCAACGACTGAAGGCACTCAGCGTCTTGCGAGACGCGGACGTGACCGCGAATGCTGAACGGATGTTCGCTTGGCGGGAAGACCACGAAAATGCCTCAGTCGGTATCTGAAGTGGGCATCTTCCGAATTAAAGAGTTCACTAAACGAACAGACTTTAAATACGAGAGGTACAACGCGTGTGAGCAACAAAGGACTGTAAGAAATTTGGTCGATATGTCGTCTTATGTTACGCATTTTAGCTTCGTCTAAAAATTGACACGAGGGCAGTGAAGTTAAGTTATTTCTTGTTTCCTGCCTTCCTCGAATTGTCGGAAATGAAGTGACCGAATTTTCGACGCGTTACGACGTTTCTCCGTCGCTGCATAAACCAACTCACGTGTCTTTACTTTTCAGGTTATCTGACCGAAGCCGTGAATGCATTTCTAACCTAACTCGTACAGGCCCATCTAAATCTATACGTTATTAGACACGAGATCAACTTCCTTGCAAGGGCCTTACTCATCACCCTGAAGACGGAGACAGCAGTGACTAATTCGTATTTTCAAGATTCAATAAAAAATTTGTTCAGAACGGCGTTTCAAGACGATAAAACATTGCAGTTGGCATTCTTTACGAAGTTCGGTAAGAGAGAGACAGGGGTTCATAACTCGTGAAGCGGGTTAATTAATCACTGATTACAATATTTATTAATCTTCGCGCAAAATTTTTCCAACGTGATGAATTTCGTTTTAGGGGAAATTAATACCCCCAACCGCATTTTAATTAAAATCTTCTCTCTGAAGTTATGTTCACCAGAAACACAAAATATTTCACCAAAATCCCTCTACAGCTTTCGTGTTTGCTCAGTTGCGGATTTAGACCCCGAAGAAGGCGATGCTCACGGTCGACTAGAGGCAAGAAATTTTTTCGAGATTAATCGACACGCATAGCAGTTGCTATGGCAACATCCAGTTTCGTACACATTATACATTGTCAGAGGCGACGTTGGACTTTCTTCGCTGTTGTCTTCTGCGTACACTTTACTGACTGCCGAGATGATGTGCGACTTCGCGGCCCAGAAGGTAACCAACCAATGGCGCTACCTTTGCAGACTGCGCTCCGAGTCTCGTGCATTTAACATCTAAATTTAACTTTACAGAATGTCGATTCGGGGCGTTGAGTGCATTAAACTGGCTAACGGTAGGATCCAGTGTAGAGACCTTGTGAACACAGAGGTAAATCCTTCAGGATTTTTAAAGCCAAGGAATTTATTGATGTGTGTAAAAAGGGACGTGATTCGCGGAGTTTGCATGATATTTTCTGATTAAGGTTAAGTTAACTTGGGGCGAAGAAGGCAATGATGCGGACTGTCTCACGCATAAACACCAAAGGATCATGCAAATTCATAACAGCCGATGTGACTCGACCACGTCCAGTCATGACTGCAGCTGAGGACTCGGGACTTCAGCAGCAGGTACTTGAAGTTATGCAGAGGCCGTAATAATTTTTACCGCAAACGAAAAATAGTAACTGCGTGGAGCAGAGTCCTTGTTTAGGGGCTGATGGTGGCTCAGCTGTTCAAAATATTCCCCGATTTTTCACACGCAAACTGATGGTTCGAAATTCCTCTCAAGGCCAAGTCCACGTCCGACACATTGCAACACGGGTTGTTAGTCCAACAGCACCTCTCCCAAAGCGGAGGGCCACTCCTTTTCGGCCGTCCGCAACTGCTTATTTAGTACGTTCACAGACGCGACACATCTGAAGACGGTCCCCCTTCATCGCCGGGTGGGTCCCATTTAACCACGATCAAGACAAACCTCTGACCGAAAACCAGATTCCGTTTTGTTCCCTGATTAGTAATCAATGCATTGCATTTTTAAATGATCAGTGCCTGTAGCATACACGCAACGTTTGCAGGGGCAATGACGCCGAAAGCAGCGGTTTCAAGGGAGGAGAGAAGATAGAAGAATGTCGAATGTCCTATTGTCACGTGACACACAGTGAATGCATGTCAGGAGGTCAATCAAACTTAGTATCTCTAGAATATAGTTCCAAAGAAGCTCTCTTACCTCTCAAAGTTCCGGGAGATCCGAAGTTAAGTCGTCTTAATTCAAGAGGACAGTCGAGCTTCAGCTGCCAGCACGTACCAAGCCCAGCGACCAACTAGCAGACAATCACTGTCCGAGGTTCAATTAAATGCTGTGCAATACCACGGCAGCCCCCCCACTCCTGTCCCACCACAATCAAGTAGCTGAGTGTTTTTCTTGTAACAGCGATTCCAACCATTTTCTGATTCGTGGATCGGTAAAACAGCGGTGGTATGACGTGCGCCTTATCTGTAGTGCACTACACTAGTCTACAAATCTGATTATCACCGTGTAATACTTACGGGATAAAGCAAACTCCTTCACGCGGTTCTAAACTGTCACAAAAATTACGCACGAAACAAATATTCTGGTTTACGTTCCTACAGATCAGTTCATTATCTGTGTCTTGACTCAACGAATCGGCGTATTTTTGGAATAAAAATTATTTATTCTCGACAAGAGGTTTTGTTTACACCGTGTGGTGATAACATGACTCTCCGAAACATTTTACATCGCCAGAAGACAACATCCAAAATTCACACAGCCCTGATAACCTAAATCACAGCTTCAACGAGACATTACACAATGGGATTTGAGGGGCGGGCGGGCGGGCGGGGGGGAGGGGGTGAACCTGCCAGGGTACGTACCAATTTCCGAATTTCTACACACGCGACCGGGGCTCGTGGTTGGTCCAGCGGCTGTCGGACACAGTTCGAGTGTATCGGCGCTGAAGGTCTGCAGAAAACAATTCGGAATGAGACGCGTTCTGCCTTCAACACGGAAGCTGGATCACAGCTGTTGAGAGGCCTCCCTTCTATTCTGAACGAAAAACGTCACTAAATAAGCAACACGTAGCATATGAAGCACATATGATTTTCCTGTGTATATTATATACACATGTGGAAGTAATGTTCGCGGATTTTTCTCTCATTCTGGACCACCGTTGTGGAAATCAATTCTGATTTTTCAAAGAGTTGCGAGCTTGAGGTTTGTCGCGGTTTTCCTCCGTTCCTGAAGCAAAGCGCACAAAGACTTGAACCCACAGGCCATGTGGTTCAGCCAAGAATCGAAGCACTGCCCTCGGAAGAGCTGTGTCCCATGCGAGTCGTGATGTGAATCGGCAATGCGCTTTCTTAATCCACTGAATTACAGTTGCGTGACGTATTTCTGCTTTAACGACCAGTAATTCTTGGCTTTCGTTCGTAGCTTCTCACAGACAGCCATCATTTCCCTAAGTAGCATTTAATAATTTGTTTTTATACTTTGCGGTACGGGCTGAATGTTTAAATATTAATAAGACGAACCTAATTTCTGCTTCAGAGGGTAAGAGGCAGTAACTGTTTGTACGCAGGTGCGCCGTGTTTTGTTTAAAGCATAAAGCCAATTTATAAAAATTATTTAGACAAATTTCTTGCTGCAAAAGGTTAACACTTCCAGAGTATATTTTTTGGTTGTCTGTAAAATGGGGTAAAGTTAGCATAAATCATGTTTGACTTAATCCCTTCTCACGGAACACCAGGAATCTACCTTCAAATAGTACGACGATTAATGAGCAGTGAATAGGAAAGGATGCGGAAGGAAACTTCATAAACTTAATTTAAGGTACTCTGGGGACAGAGGTCCGAACCCGGGAACTACCGAGCACAAAGCTGCAGCCGTAAGCTATGGAACGCGATCAAAGGCCGAACCGAAAACTGGCTATCCCCACGGAGCCATTTCATGGTTTTCCTCAGCTACTTCAGGCAAATACCATAAATTTGGCCGCGATCACGTTCTTACATAACATAGCCAATTCCTTATTCGCTTAAAGGTGCAGACTGCAGCCGGAGATAGTGACAGTGTCGTTAAACAGACCAAAAGCAGTGCGAATACAAATGAACAGACGTTGTTCATAAAGGATTAAGGTGGCTGCATTGAAATGTGACGCTCGAGCAAATGAGAATTAATTCTTCGTTTGAACAGACACGCGGCTCCGAAAAACTGGCAGATTCCAAGTCACATCATCATAGGACATGACAAGAGTTCTAAAGGGAAGGGTTTGCAGCTGAACTGATGAAATGTCGCACATTCACATTTTGTGGCGACTTCAGAATATCTCGGAAGCGAGTTCCATTTCAGTTGTTCAAAACGAACGTTTTCATTCCGCATTCAGTTTCAGATATTCCGATGGCCATGTTCTCGAAACAAAGCACTGTCGTGGGGCGTAAAACGTGATGTTCCCTCGGTTCATTAAGCGCATTAGAGCGAAAAAAAAAACCTCACGGATGGAATCTGCCAATTTCTTTTCTGCTGTAATCTTAATTAATCTGCTGCTAGTTGCAGTTCCTCCTACAGGTCACACAGGGGTCGCCGTCGTCCTCCGAGATATTCTGAATGGACTTGCCCGCTTGTTGCAGCCGATCGTTTGGTTTGCTGAGCGGCGTGCGCGGTTCCTATCCTAACATTACAATCTGCAACATTTGAAAGATATCTGCGCTTTTCAGTCAATCTGTCACTTATCGATGTCGGCGAAGCGCACGAGTGTGTACACAACGCTGTCCTTGAGCTCCGAACATGATTCGCTGTTTTGATTTGAGTAAACACGTTTCAAGAACCAATTTCCGCTCCGGGACAATTCTTTCACAATCCGGGCGCCTCGCCAAGTGCTCCGAGGCTCATCGCGCCAGGGAGGATGAGATGGGTCGGGCACGTAGCGCGCATGGACACAGCGAGAATTGGTCGGGAAACATGAATGGAAGGCAGTAATTGGAAGACCTAAGAGTAGATGGGCGGATAACACTGAGTGGATTCGGATAGCCCAGCAGAGCGTCCTGAGGGGAACAAACAACGTACTTTCGGGTAACATAAATGGCGGGAGTCCACTGACTAGCTGAGCGACCATTAGCTTCGCAAGAGAGATTCTTCTTCCTGGAGTTACTCGTAAGAAAAACAATGATGATTATGCCATCTACAAGGTTCTTAAGCCTAATAAGGGCCTCTCTTCTGTGTTAGAAGTCCCCAACACAGAGGGAACAAAAACCAGGAACATTTTCAGTGATTAAAAATTCTCTCTCTTACACACACACACACAGCACGCACGCACCGGAAGTATGGGGTGGATTCGAACCCTATTCCTAAGACCCCGCAGGTACTGAAATCGTAAATCTTGGCGTTACCTCTGGATAAAATTGAATCTGAAGTCGGATTCTGAGAACCATTTGTGACCGCCATGATGCCAGTACGCATCTAAGCTGGCCCTTCCAATGACGCGTATTACGCAATTTAGAAGCTTCTCGTCTTCCAAAGGGGACGGAGCTGCACTAAGCCTGAGACCGAAGCTTTACCTGCCAACCGATCGCACAAATACGTACTATTTTTTCCTTCCTTTGTCTTAAAGCGGGCTCGCTCGAAGGACAGCGCAGACTCGCGCCAACTGTCCTCCGAAACAAAGACCGCGGGCCAAGATTTTATCGTGAAATTAACTGACGAATGCAAGTCGTCGGACTATTTACATCGGCAACTGTTAAAGTGCCTGGTGTCCCCTGTTTGTTTATAGGATATCATTACCTTAATCTATTTCAAATATAAATTGCGGACGTAAGCACTGAACAATTTCAGTCTCGAGTGAGGACGGACTAAACGATGTCTTGTTCCTGCTTCGAACTTCTGCAAAATTAAGACAAATTCATTTACACAGAAGTGGCCACGCCATCACTTGACGAAGGATCCTCAGATCTGTGGTAAAAGAGGTTCGAAAGATATGAAACTTTTCTTTCGATAATTTTGTGCCATGTTAGGTTAGGTTAGGTTAGATTAGGTTAGGTTAGGTTAGGTTAGGTTAGGTTAGGTTAGGTTAGGTTAGGTTAGGTTAGGTTAGGTTAGGTTAGGTTAGGTTAGGTTAGGTTAGGTTAGGTTAGGTTAGGTTAGGTTAGGTTAGGTTAGGTTAGGTTAGGTTAGGTTAGGTTAGGTTAGGTTAGGTTAGGTTAGGTTAGGTTAGGTTAGGTTAGGTTAGGTTAGGTTAGGTTAGGTTATGTTATGTTATGTTATGTTATGTTATGTTATGTTATGTTATGTTATGTTATGTTATGTTATGTTATGTTATGTTATGTTATGTTAGGTTATGTTATGTTATGTTATGTTATGTTAGGTTAGGTTAGGTTAGGTTATGTTAGGTTATGTTATGTTATGTTAGGTTAGGTTAGGGTAAGGTTAGGTTATGGGGCTGCATATTTTGCTTTGCGTTAACAAACGAAGCATTGAAGGCACGCATCTGAAATTTGGTATGGGATAAAACAAAACATACGTGCGAATTCTGTATTAACCACAATTCTTGTGAAGTCTGATCATGAGCTATCTGCATATTTTTACACGGTCAGCTGTAATGTTTCTTAGTAATCGCATTCGATTCAGAATTCGCACCAACAGGCTCGTAGCTTACACACTCAGAGCGCCTTAGGAAGAGAGAAAAAAATATCCTGCATTAACTTACTCTGCTTTCGAGATGCGGCCATGTTGGTATTATTAATATGCAGTTAGAAGTTACGAAGATCTGGCCAGTGCAAGATTCAGTCCATACGAGGTTTGATAAAAATGTGTCATTAGGTTCGGGAGCTCTCAGAGAACGAGCAGACGGAAAAGGCGACACCAAAAGCCTGCCACTGCTCGTAAGATAAAGAAAGTAGGCCGAACGGCGCACCTTGCCCAGAGACAAGGAGATCGGTCAACACAAACCTCTTGGAATTGAAGAAGTCGATGGTTGCGGAATGCAATGGCGACCTACAGTTATCGTGGGTATTTTATGTAGGCTCAGAGGATGTGGCTGCAACCTTTTCTTTCAAATTTTTGCAGACACGTTTCTAAAATAAGAAATAATTAAAATATGAACAGCTCGCCGTCACATTCTTGTGCTAATGTTCAGCCTTCGTAATGCTTATAACGTAGTAATTTTCACGTTCAGAAGAGCCTTGGAAGTTCGACAAATAGTCGGGGGGCCGAGTACAGTTTCGTTGGAAAACGTGCGTGTCACGAGATCTGTTCTCGAGGTGAGTTGTAGGTTGCTGGGATGTCTTCCGGCTTCGTGACACGATCTTGAACCGGAGGCTGTCAAAGTCGGAAGTTTGTCGCTGGAGTCCCTGCATCAGAAATTGTCGACTTCTTTCAAGCCGACAGGTTTTAAGATGAAATTCGCCAATACAAGAACTGTCCAAAAGAGCACGTTAAACAATTCACCCCTTCCGCCCACTGCCTCGAAGGAAACCGTTTGATACAAAATGCCATGAACCGAAAAGCGAGTTGTTAGTTAGTTTGTCTTTGTGTGTGATTCGTGAAGGGGAGAAGTGTCTCTATAGAAAGGAAAGAACTTTGCATGTCGAAATGGCGAATTGCCGATGGAGTGAGTCTGGTTGAAGGCCGTGCTGTAGCTCAGGTGGCTAGACGCCGGGATCTCACCAAGTAGACCCAGGGTAAGTCCCTGATGACTTAGGTGAGATTCGCGGTGGACGAAATGGCACTGTTGCAGGTTTTTCTCACGGCACTTCGGTTTCCCCTCCTTCTCGCCATCGCTGACCTGATCCTTACTTATCCTTGGCCAATTAGCACGACGTCACAACCTTCGCACTTAGCAGTTTTGACGTTCGTTGATATATAAAGCAATTTTTGCTTGTTACAAGTTTCTTTTTGTGTCCATTACCACTACAAAGAAAGCTGACGAGAAATACGCGAATGGAGTTCGGCAGCATCACTACGCCCACTAGCCGATTGATCTGCGGCAAGAGAAGATGTGAAAATTACGTAGAACCAGAAGTCAACATGACTGCTAGTTATTAATTTGCTGACTGCGGTGGTCTCACCGCATCAACTGAGTCACTTCAAGGAAAAGTAAGAGTTGCAAGTTGTTTCCTGTACTGCATTAATGTAAAAGCCATTCCGAAGCGGCTCGACTTAAGGCATTTATCACGGAGAGGTGACATCTGTCTCTGCAGAGCGAGATTTGCGCACCCACCGTAAATTACGGAAACACAAAGACGGTGTTAAATGAACTCAAATACGAATCCAGGTGTTCAGACTACTTAAAACGAAAGTTAACAGATCTGTTTAAGACACAGATTGTGTCAGAGTATTTGGGAACAAATTTATGAGGAGAAAATTTGGGAATAATGTTGAATAATCAACACCATGACGGGAAAATTACACACGCCAAAATGCTTCAGATATGTAATTTTATCCAGGTATTAATGGTTGAATCACCGAGGGTGATACGGGTGGGACGTGAATGAGATGAGAGTTTTAATCGGATAGCCTCAGTTCGAACACGTCTTAATGAAGTAGCGTCTGAAGGCTGAGAAGCCAGTGGCGGATTTTGTGTGAACACGACATTGAATTTTCGGGTTACACTGAGGGCAAAACATTTCGTGTCCAGCTAACCGACTATCATCTTATCAAGAAAGATGCCTGAGCCATCTGCAGCTTAGGCGCAAATCAGAGCAAAGTCCAGTGCCCCTTTGAATCCATCACAGCCAGCAATAATTTTGGTGATGGATTATCGTCGATTATATGAACTAGCGAAATGTGGTCATCGGAACATCCACACTCCTTCCAGCTATTCGAGAGAGCGCCCATGTGTGTGCCTTAAAGTGACGAAGACAACTCAGACCTTATTTGTCATCAAGTATTTTATTCACGCAATAATCCGCTGGTATGCGCAAGTTAGTAAATGTATGCATAGGCGACCAGTTCTGGCGCATGTTCTCTGTTATTCCCACTAGATTATCAACCCGTGAATGTTCTCTTAGCTTAACCTCTGTAGATGATGTCACTTGTCTCCGACCACAGTCAGTGCCACTAAGGTCGCTCGCACTTTGCCTTGCAGTACCCCAGCACCCTTGGTCATCCCAGGCTGGCCTGCTGCTTCCAGAGACTGTCACAATTAAGAGCGTTGGTCTGCGATAAGAAATACTTCCTCAGGTGCACATTCATTTAAAATAATTTCTTCAAATCCTGCAAGTACACATGTTCTAGAAATTTGCTGTCACAATTACCGAATGTTTCTCATTGCAACGATATTTTTTAGGAACTGCTAACTTTTGACCGGAATGTCACGAAGTTGGCTCCAGTGGCTCACCCACGGAACTTCGGCCAAGTCGCTTACGTATCCGAAGACTGCGGTCGGCTGTTTCTGACGGATCGAAGTTTGTGCTGACTTCGCATCCGACACCTGGTGGTGTTGGTTTTTTTTTTTTTTGGGGGGGGGGTACGATCTCAAAATGACGTCCTTACCGAGTTGAAGGACGAGTGAGTTGGCGCGTGTGATATTCGACGTGACTCTTTTGTCACGAATCTGATAATAAAAATAATAAAAACGTATTTCCTGCAGCTTAAAACTCCGGCCGCCTTGCTGCATTGTGAAGTGTAAACCTTAAACACTCAATAGCATTTGTATTCAAACGCTTACTTCAAAGACTGCAACTTTCCAAGTTTATTTCGAAGGAAAACTGTCACAGAGTTTTTGAACAGTATTCCATAGTATGTAAATTTATATATATATAAATTTCATAATATATTTAAATACATTCAAAATATTACATTCGTACTTTAATACATGCCAGAACGTTGCCTCTCGGCACAAGCAGGAATGACCTTGAACTTAAAAGTCCCCGTTTTCCGCCTCCATTCACATCACCGAAGACAATGACGAGAACAAGCGAAAACTCAGCTGTCAAAATTGAAAATGGAGGCGTCGCTCGCTTCACGCTGACTTTTGACCTTGGCACTACTAACCTTTTCTCCATCTTACGAGCCGCTACGTTTTGTGGGACGAGAGGACGCTCATCCGCGAGCAGAAACACGAGGGTCGTGGCCTACTCTGTCCATCTGCCTTGTTTCCCTCTGATCTCGTTTGGCTCTCCAGCTTCTGAACCTGTTCTTGAGAGGGCGAATGCCCCCCCCCGGGGGGGGGGATTATTACAGGAAGACGAGTCAGCTGGATCATTAATTACGGCCAGCGCCAATCCAGAGCCAGTTTTCTACTCTGCCTTCTTCAGGTGATGTATATAAGATCTTTCGTTGAAGTCATCGAATTATAATCTAAAGTTTCTATGCACGAGGTTCTTAAGGCACCAGATCTACTCTCAGCTAGGGTTCTTAATTATAAATAGATTTTTCATCATTTTGGGCCAATAAAACACCGCGATCCTCATTGTGCGTGTGTCTTCGCCGCTTGGACACTGGAGTCGCGGCTTCGAACTTTATTCGCGGCACGGATTTTTGCCCTCGTCTTTCCGTGTTTTGAAAGATAAGCAAACGGCTCCGAAGCCTCACACAAAGAGGCGCCGTCCGGTCTCCAAGAACATCGAAGCCGCAATATAACTGAAGAAGGAAAAGACGGTAGGTTCCTTAGAGAATTGTAATACTTTCATCAGAAGGTGGGTTACGAAACAATTTCGGGAGCCTATTGACATCAAATGTCGGTCCGTCTGTCCGCATATAATAACGCAGGATCTTCTAAGCGGAGTTTTGCAACATTCTGTATTGGTGATTTTTTTTTTACTAAAATTCAATTTAAATCTGACGGCAATAAGACACAACTTCTACAAAGACCCGCATAGAATTCTGAGCGAATGTCAAAGAGATTTCGATAAGAATTTCTGCACAAAAATGAAACAAAACACTTTTTCTGTGAGCAGAGCCATTCCCGAGGCAATGAGGCAAATGGATTTTTATTTTGTGTTATCTCGGGGGTTCGAGAACTATTTTTCCATTAAAGGATGATGTCGGATGTCGTCCCACGCCGCTCAATTTGCAAGCGAACATCAAACGGCAGCTTAATGACAGGGCGAACGCACCAGAACCCCTTTCCCGACTGACACTCATTAAAGCCATTTCAATGTTCGATACGCAGACGCAGTTCAAATTGTTCGATTATGCAGATCCAGAACTGATTTGTACTAAATTTGACATGATCATTCATTGAAACCAGGATAAAAACAACAACAACACACACAAGAGAGAGTCTAAACTCCGGGGAAAAGTGTCCTGAGTTCGAATCTCGTAGAGGGCGGCTCCTGTAGTTCAGGAACTAAGCACGACAGAAGAACGGCGCCACGGTCAAAGTTGTTTATTTAGAAAAGAAGATTACAGAAAACAAATACCAGAAACCCCCCCCCCCCACCAAAGAAAAAACCTAACCTGGGCTGCATTCTCGTTGAGGACGTTTTACGTTGCACGATAGTCGAAAGTAGAGATTTTGTTCCTTAAGCGGGGATGTTACAGCAATGACCGTGCCCGCGACAAATTTTCTGGCAGTAAAGACTGACGATAATTGTAAGCATTCGTCGAATTTCCCAGCAGCGAAACCGCGGGCACTCCGCTGTTTTTATTGTAAGGAAGGACACAGGCCTCTTGATCACTAATCTGGGAGGAGGAGGTCAGAAACGTGCAATTAGGAGGTTGAAAGAGGTACAGGATGGAGGGAAATGAAGAATATTGATGACCAAATGCCTTGCCACCATTTCAGTTGACGCAGAATATATTTATGATTCTCCATTTGGAGAGAAGAATTTTAAAAAGCATAGCTTTGTGTGCGACAAGAATTCAAAGTCAGAAATGTCTGATATCACGGAAAACTCTTAAAGCCCCAAGATTCGTTTAAACCTCACTTGAATTTAATTCCAATTTTACGTTTCCAGCAATAATCATTTGAGGTTCAGTGGGTTTCTACGTACGACTTTGTACGGTTGGCTCTCAACATCTGAGACTTCGTGATCGCATCTGACGCAGACTGATCGGCCACGGGAAGCAGATCAGGGCAGACCTCGGCGGAAGACAGCAAAATTGTACAATAAGCAGATTGGGGGGTGGGGGTCGTCCACCGAAATTAATCACACCGCATTGGCGGCTCTTTCCAAGTGTGCCTCGGCGGCCCAGTGGCTGCTCTACTAAATTTAACCGATCCCAACGACAGTGTTCATACTAAGTGACGTCACACCACACCTCAACTGTTTAAGCTGCAGTGGTAACTATATGTACCACCTACCGTAGCGCCTGTGGAATTCCAGTGTTCTCCATGCGAACTACTCAAAGAAGGCATTCTGAGGATATTGGAAGTTAAAGTTATATTTTAAGAAAACGTGTTCTTAGGTCAAGAGAAACGAAGCCAATGTCTTCGGAAAGGTCATTACCATGCAGACGAGAGCCAACCACTTGGCACTGAGACAGACGCGCCCAGCCCACGACTTCCTACCGCGTTCCTTCGAGATCCGTATTAGTGTCATCCTCCCTCTCGCCCGCGTCTGCGTCTCCGAAGGGCTTCCTTCAAGTCAGCTTTCTCTACTAAGACGCTGCCAGCATTCTTCGTGCCACCGGGCGTCGCGGCAGAGTGGTTCGTATTCCGGAGGCCCCGTGTTCCAATCTCGGCTCTCGTTATCTCAGTCCCTGAAGCACATTCTGGGATAACACCTTCAGGTGGTCCACAACCGTCTCCTTCCTTACTTATTTCCTTCAATTCATTTTCCACTAATCACATCGTGTTTTTCCTTGGGCGTTCTTCGCCTTGCCTTAGGTCATTCTTGCATTAATCCAGGACATTGTAGCGCAACAATATCGACCAACAATCACTTGGGTCTTTATTGTATGATCCGAGGTCCCATTATAGCAACAAAGTGAGAGGTTGGATATCATTGTCGCTCAACATTTTCTTCCGACACTGGGATCTCGTTGACATTGTTTCTTATATTTATTTAGTGTTCTGTCTGCCGACAGGTCCATATGAACAGGATCCTTCCATCCTTTTCTCGGACTGGGACCTGTTCATATACGTTCTTGGCAGATGATCCAGAAGTGGTTTGCCATTGCCTTCTTCTGTGTGTAAATGGAGTAATTGTTGGGATGCCACGGAGGAAAACTCCGTGTTGCCTAGACCACGGCCTTGCCCAACACAAGTTATAAATTCGGGCACCGCCGGGAATCGAACCCGAGACCCCCAGGATTACAAGGCCAGCGTTCTAACCGCTAGACCCCCGTGGCAGACATTGTTGTGGACCCATAAAGAGTTGCTCGCTCGTGTAAAACACTGACAGTGCCGTAATCAAGGACAATCAAACTGTCAGCGGACTGGCCCTCTTGGTGTACAGACATGAAACATGGTCATTAAACAAGTTGCAACGCACAGCGTAACAAATTTAAATCGTTTGCCTGAATGCGACCTCTGACCTTTAACCAAGGCAGGCCGGCCATCGTAACCATGGCAACCAAGGCAGCCTGGAGATTCCACACCCAGTCACTTCCGAGCGCAGAAGCTCGTCCATCACCGCCGTCCGATTTTAACCAAATCGTTGAAAACTTGCCACGTCAACTTCACGAAATGCACAGGCAACAAACAGCCTTTTTCCTGCATGAATCGCGGTGCAACAGAAAACCTTCTTTCACTGTAAAAGTAACAGCCGAGTGACTCCGCCGGCCGTGTAGCACGCGTTTGCGCCGCCAATTGCGGCCGCACAGAGCGCTGCAGTCGAAAAAGACGCCACGAGGACTCCCGAGGAACTCTTTGTTGCCCGCTACAAGACGGACGGACGGAGGTCCACGGCGACTTCCACAGTAAACGGATGTGAAGCCGGAAGACTCTTCATTGCAGTGTGTAACGCGAAGGAATTTGGTACGAACGTAGTTGGAACGTCTTTTCGATGATGCTCGCACCGACGCTTATTTATGCAAAGGGAAATTTGCCTTCGACCTCTCGCCTCGAAATAAACACCTAGTCGCTCTTCAAAAAGCAAACCTTCATTTTTTTCTTTATGAAGGGAAGTTTAAGATTAAATTGTTGGCAACAGTGGCTTCACGGACTTTATCTTACCTACGTGGCCTATGAGAGGCTTCCTAACATTAAAGATGGCGTTGTCCCATTATTATGCTAGTGAGTTTGAAGAATGTCCGCGGTACATACGGGTCGCCTAAATCGTGTGCTTCTTCGCACTAAAGCCTCAGCCGGAAGTCGAACTGCTGGCGTCCTGTCCGGATCCGTAACTCCGAGCAGAACGTGACGCATCAGCGTCTTCAGCGGGAGCGCTTATCGACCGGAGCAACAAGTTGTCCATCGCCCCCTCCCGTCCTGTCCAATCCAATCCTTCCTATTTTAACATGGAATCACCTACTTTCAGCCCGACGCCCCCCCCCCTCCTCCCCATCCGGATCCAGGCAATGATTCCCCTCGTGAACGCACGGCTGTTCCTTTCAGTGGGGCCACCTACATGCAGACAAATTTACCGACCTGCTAATCGGGTTAGGGACCTCAAGCAGTCTGCGAAAATAATTACTGGAGCTCAGAGCGTTGATCTAGGCGCTCCGAGTGGAGTAAGCGGTCGGTACGGAGTTCAAGGTCAAATGTTTTCCTTCAACACCTGGTGGTCGGTGGATCGCACTAGCGAAACTCTTCCACTTGTCATCTCATATCAGCAAGGACAGATCGTTAGTTGCTAAGACCACTTGAGTGGAAATTAAGTGTTTGCACAGTTAGATAACGTGAGCGCTGTACCAGTTTACTCTTTCAAGGAAACAAAGTTGTCGGCAAGAGCGATCTATAAGATACGGCCTCGTTGACCTTCGTTCAATTACGAAGATTCTGAGCCATACCAGCGGCATGCCATCAACTGACCGCTGCGTTCTCCTATCTAAGTGACGTCCTAAATGAAAGATCTGGAGGAGTGTCGGCGAACATGACATAATTTTCTCCTGAGAAGATTTAATCTTTCTCCGTCAGTGGAACTACACGCCGTAACAAAATTTCGATCGCGTTTGTAATAGGCTCACCCGCCAAAATGTATACTTTTGACAGTGTTTCGCTTTAACTGCACGTCCGGGGTTCGATCCCGACAGGGGCAGATAATATTTCCTCTAGCCTCTACATCCAGACCGGCTCTGGGGCCCACTCAGCCCCCTGTCAAATGGGTACCGGGATCATTTCCCGGGGGTTAAGCTCGGCTGGGGCGTGACGCTGACCACTCACCCCCATCTAGTACCGAGGTCAAGAATGAGTAGGGCTTTAATATCCCTCCTCCTGAACAGCGAACACCGCGTCTTGACGCGATGGCCTGCCAGCCAGCAGCTGTTCCTCCTTGTCCAAAAATCTTAACCGCGAAGTTCTGCTTCGCACGGATTAACTCTCACTGCAGTATGACCTCCGAAACGTTGGTTAACATCGACCAGACTACACAGGGCAACAACCCAGAAGACGGAAATCTTCATACTCATCGCCCTGATGATGGAGGCAGTATGACCTCCGAAACGTTGGTTAACATCGACCAGACTACACAGCGCAACAACCCAGAAGACAGAAATCTTCATACTCTGATGACGGAGGCAGTATGACCTCTGAAACGTTGGTTAACATCGACCAGACTACACAGCGGAACAACCCAGAAGACAGAAATCTTCATACTCTGATGACGGAGGCAGTATGACCTCTGAAACGTTGGTTAACATCGACCAGACTACACAGCGCAACAACCCAGAAGACAGAAATCTTCATACTCTGATGACGGAGGCAGTATGACCTCTGAAACGTTGGTTAACATCGAACAGACTACACAGCGCAACAACCCAGAAGACAGAAATCTTCATACTCTGATGACGGAGGCAGTATGACCTCTGAAACGTTGGTTAACATCGACCAGACTACACAGCGCAACAACCCAGAAGACAGAAATCTTCATACTCTGATGACGGAGGCAGTATGACCTCTGAAACGTTGGTTAACATCGACCAGACTACCCAGCGCAACAACCCAGAAGACAGAAATCTTCATACTCTGATGACGGAGGCAGTATGACCTCTGAAACGTTGGTTAACATCGACCAGACTACACAGCGGAACAACCCAGAAGACAGAAATCTTCATACTCTGATGACGGAGGCAGTATGACCTCTGAAACGTTGGTTAACATCGACCAGACTACACAGCGCAACAACCCAGAAGACAGAAATCTTCATACTCTGATGACAGAGGCAGTATGACCTCTGAAACGTTGGTTAACATCGACCAGACTACACAGCGCAACAACCCAGAAGACAGAAATCTTCATACTCTGATGACGGAGGCAGTATGACCTCTGAAACGTTGGTTAACATCGACCAGACTACACAGCGCAACAACCCAGAAGACAGAAATCTTCATACTCTGATGACGGAGGCAGTATGACCTCTGAAACGTTGGTTAACATCGACCAGACTACACAGCGGAACAATCCAGAAGACAGAAATCTTCATACTCTGATGACAGAGGCAGTATGACCTCTGAAACGTTGGTTAACATCGACCAGACTACACAGACCAATAACCCAGAAGACGGATATCTTCAAATATAATGAGTAATAAAACAACAATGTTTGGAAATTATCTCGGTAAAGAAACTTCTGAGCCACTCTGTACCCAGAGGGATGACGTCGAGTTGATCAGACATCTCGGAAAGTCGGGGTTTTGCATGAGATTCTCAGCTTTTCTGCAGATATCCAGAGTTTACATTCATATCGTAAACTCTTCAAGGCCCGAATTATGCTTAAACTGCACAAAAGTCAGCATTTTAATAATAAGTCAGCCTGGAGGACCTCAGGTCCTATATCGTTTTAGTAATAAGTTACACACGCACGCTCACAAATGTCGTCTTCCGCCCAGGGACGCAACATCGCCCATACGATGCAATGTCTCGTAATCCCCGCCCCCAAATTGCCGATTTTAAGCTCAAACGAAGTCGTCGTACGTGGTTAATTATGCGGTATTTCGATGCTTCTCGTGTTATAGATTTCCTTTATATAGGCGAAATGTAATAAATTTTTAACGGCTTGAACATCGATTTCCTGAAACAGATAAGGAACTTTAAGGTTTTAAATAGATTTCACGTTCTTTTTCATGGAAGGAAATAACAGCATTTGTGGGTCATTCTGCATTCGACGACTAATAGCGCTAATGGCGTTAGAGGGGGAGACACGGCAAGCCAGGAAATGTTTTCCGTTCCGCTATCTGACGAAATTGAACTTCATTATCGCAGGATTTCTGCAACTACTTATCGGACCAGTGATAATGCCACCAGCGTCGTTAAGAACATGACTTTCGGTCTCAAACCACTTATCTGGCGAGATAGGCAACTTCTCGAGTGTCTGCGGGTCGAGGAGATTCTAATGTGACGTTAATTGAAGTGAGTGGCACTCAATTCTTGCGAAGACGCGCCTCTGAGGCAAGAATGTGGCGAATGCCGAATGATTTGAACGAGTTCATCGAGGAAGTCTTCGAAAATTAACAACGAAACGATGCGATGTCAGCCGACCCACGGCGTGCCAGATTGTGCCGCTGACTTGGTCTATCCCTCCGGAATAAAAAAAACCCTTATAATTCAGAGGTCGGACTGATGAAAACCACACACACACACTTTTACTGTTGCTATGTGAGGCGCTCAGAAGCGAGTTTTGTGCACAAGAATCAAGGCGCCGAAACGTCCGCCTCCCAAAAAAAAAACCCATTTTGTGTCGGAGCCGCTGAAACGTCGTACCCCAGCCACACGCCGTGTTTTAAATGACACTCGCAGATCTCAGCTCCTGTTGGTCGATCACAGGGAATCGACAAGAGTTAACTCCGAGTCTAAACAGACGAAGTGTCTAATCCACGTAATTAGAAGAACAGTTATAATTGGAAATTATCAAAATAGCGGCATCTGCTCATTTCATGACGTGTTTCTCACTCGTTAATCAGGATTAATATATATATATATATATATATATATATATATATATATATATATAAAACTCAGACTTGCTTCACTGGTGTCACAGTGCTTCGTAGGTACTGAGTTCGAGTCCCGCGTAAAGTGTTGAGTGTTTGTCATTCATTTCCAAAAGAGCGACAGAGAATCCAAACAGGCCGGCTTGGTCGCCTTTCAGTTCGCGTTCTCTACAGGCAGTCGCCCAGACCCTAACTAGCCAGCCTGATTTACAAGGCTGTGGTTCTAATTCCGACGCCTTCTACATCTGCAACCTAACCGGCACAAGAACAAAGCATTTTTCAAGAGATCTGGCCTGTTTTGAACTTGTTACTGTTTTCACACCCTGTGTCAGACGTTTCGGGAGCTGGGTCTACTCCCGTTGTCATTTCGCTGGCATATATTTATAATATTTGTTAGCAACGGAAGGGGCCATCGGTCTAAGTGATTACTGCGCCAGTCTCAAGGCGACGGTGGTGCCATCTCGCGAAGCGTCGCCTCAGACGACGCCTGCCACATTTATTCAACGCAACAGTACGATGAATCAACGGCTGTCACAAATAATTAACATGCAAGTGTTCAAGACAAATATCAACAGTGGGTAAGGTTAATCGTTTGCAGGGCCCGAGTCCTTCGTTGTTTAACTGTATGGGACTGCAGGACGCAGCCTCAAGCCCTTTCCTACAGCGATGTCCTAAAATGAGGCGGCGAAAATTACTTTAGATTCTGCAGAAGTTATTCGGTCTACGCTCTAGAGAAGCATCGCTCGTTTTTTGAAATAGTCTGCCTAGTTTCGTCATATTTTGTGAATAAAACCTCAGTGCGGAATATTTATGCGTAAAACTAACCGAAGATGGCCGTGTTGTCAGTCTGGAAGTCGTTTACGGAAGTTTTAGAGTTCCTTCCTACGATAAGTAACTCATCGCCCCATGACGGAGGGAGCAAAGACCTCTGAAACGTCGGTAAACGTCTACCAGACTACACGGCGCAACGACCCAGAAGACAGCCATCTTCACTCACCTAGAAGGTTCTTATTACGAATATCAGTCGCTCTTGCTTAAAGCCTTCGGTTCGAATTTCTTCACGAAAGCAGTCACGAAACTTAAATCTAATTTTCCGAAGGTGTAGAAAATTTGCGAGACTTTCGAATTGATTTCTCAGAATTCTTTATCGATTTTTCTTTCCCGTGGAATGTGCTCCTGTGGTTATCAGCCTCGTATTTGCTGTCAAGTGTTCCGATTATCTCACTCCACCCGAGAAGTCCTCATCAGTTAGATAATTCTACTCGTACTTGTCCTACGATTAGTGAACTGCGGGGCACTCGACCTCTGAACCAATCTAGAGAAATTGTTGAAGTTGTTTTGAAGAAACGCCACAACCTTCAGCGTCTGACGTCTTCGGCAGAAATCTTTTACGGCCAGGCCGATGCGAACAGACTCTTCCTCGGTACGAGTGTGACACTCTTAACACCTGGAAAGTTTAACTTATGAAGTTCCATATGCATATTTCTGTTCACGCGGTTCTGTAACTTATGCCAGTCTTCCCTGATTCCGGATTAACACCCTCGACTTGGGGCCACCCGTTTCGGCGAGAGACGAGCAGCGAATTTTCGAGAATGTAAGAAACGGACTTAACAAAGGCTTGGTGTTACTGACGATTTTGAGGTGTGCACCGGGTACTGGTTGGCAAACCTGAAGGAAAGAGATCTCTGGGGAGACCTAGACGTAGATGGGAGGATAATCTCAGTCGGGATCTATGGGAGATAGGAGTTGAAGGAGACTGGATTTTGTTGGCCCAGGACAGGGACCGGTGGAGGGCTTTGGTTAATTCGGTGATGAACCTTCGGGTTCCCTAAGCCATCTAGTTGGTTAGTTAGTAAGAAACGGACTATTTGCAACTAGGCTGACGATTCGAGTATCATTGGGCGTACGAGGTACGCCGACATTGACAGAAATCGATAAATACCAAATGAACGACGCACAAATGCAGGCAGACGAACTCACCGATCTCTGGCAGGCAGGACGGCGCAACAAGTGAGTCGATCGGCACGAATGCAACTGGTTGATGCCGACCGCAGTCAGGAATACGCTGAGACACGTGACTTACAGTAAAGCACAGGGACTCGGGGCAGACAGATATATGGCGCAATAATTTTAAGTCGAAACAGTTCAACAGCAAAAGGCACTATGTCTCTTTCGAAAGCCATCCTCGCGAAATTTAGCTGAAGATCGAGACGGGTCATTCCACGTGGTGCCTGCCTGCGCCACATCGCTAGGCGTTCTTTGTACGAAATGAGCGCACGTGGGGCTCTCAGCACGAGCCGCTGGATGGGTGTCATGAACTCGTAATTCTCCATTTCCCACAGTCGACAATACCAACATGACGGACGCACGAACCTGTAAGGTGACGGCGACAATAGTGCCACTACATTTAGGGTCATTTTACGACGCGCGGAAACAGCACTTTGGAAAATGAACAGCTCCGGAAAGTTAAAACAGCGACAGAGCGCAGCACCGGACATCAAAGGGACTCTCACTCAACCAGGACTCAGGCCCGTCGCCACGTGTTTCATTTGCTGATTGTCGTCTAATACGTGCAGTCGCACTGAAACTCTGTCGCTCTGTCGACGACATTTTTCCGCCGAACGAGCGAATCAGCAGAACAGAAGAAAATCGACGTTTAAAACGAATTCTGCAATGAGAGCGGGAAGCTCGAGTTTCGTTTGGCAAGAGTTCACGAATAAATCTTCCGCTGAAAACGTAGACCTACGCTTCTGCAAACGGATCTTGGGTAGCGTAACATACGTTTGATATGGCATACTTTTTGCCATCTGGGAGCATTCGGAATGCACAGCTACGAGGAACGCACGTGGAAAACGCGAGTCTTACGACGAGGGCTACTGCGATTCAGTCTTGGTATTAAGATGTCAGCCTGCGTAATAATTATCAGGTGACCTCATCTTTAGTTTGCGTGTCCCGTGGCAGCCCGCACTGATCTGATCCCTGCGTACTAAAAGCAGAAATCCCCTTCTCCAGCCCTCCCAATCAGCAGTCAGGAAAATGGAGATGTTTTGTGACCTACAGACCACGGCAGTTCCAATTAGACCAGTCGCTGCCTCGTATTTCATACTGAGTCGTAGTCCCATTAACTGCAGGCTTGCTTATCGCTTCTCCGATATCAGGCCGAATATTAGGCAGAAGTTTTGTTGACCGTCGTCGTCCTGTTCCGCTTTGCAGAAAACGCGTATGTCTGGAAGAAAGTATTCACTAAATCCGTGATAATCTGAGAACAGTCAATAAATTCTTCGCGCATTTCTTGTTATAATTCTCGGTTAAATACGGACGCATTTGATTACTCAAATTAGATCGCATCGAATAACTGCATGATCAGTGAACGATGAGTTACGTAAGGAAGCGGCCGTGGACTAATTTAAGAGAACTCTGCAGTGCCGGAATTTGCTTTGAGAGATTCAGGGACAGAAAATATTAAAGTGTGGAAAAAAAAAATTAAAACTCATTTAATACATTCAGGAGAATATTTGGACAAAGTTAGACATAGATGGAAAATCATGGTAAAAACAGGGCAACAAATCATAACACTCGGAACTTCTTAAACGTAAAATGATCGTGTGTGTTTATGGAACACACCTAAAAAAAGGCGCAGGTCGGTGTTTTGTCTCAGAGTAACGTGCATTTGTAAAGAGACTTCAAACAAAACGAACTGAATCTTGCAAAGTAAGCTTTAAATTAGTGACATTAGTGCAGGAGCATATACGTAAGTACAGACGTAATAGGATTGCAACATAAACGCAAAACCAGTTGATACAGTGGCTCTGTCACAGTTCTACGTAGAAGATGGAGAGACTGTACTCCTCCGAAGCATTAAAAAAACATCATCTATAGTGCAAGCTGTGGAAACCTAAAAAGAAATGCATTTGTGACGAAAAGAGGTGGCTAATTGCGCAGTGCAGGGTCTCAGTTGCTCAGCCGGTCAAGGAATCGACTTCTTTTAGGGAAACCGTGTTCACAGAAGCCGGACACTGGCCGCGTCGTGAACGTACACGTGATCGCCAGACCAAAATATGACATCAGCACTTCACGACTTGGCGAGCATTATTTACCAAACACACACGAGACGCTTAATTCGGAAACAAAGCCTCGGAGCTGATTTGAATAGCGAGTGCCGAGTCACTTGGTGTGCGTTAAATCAGAATGCCATTCGACACCGACAGACGGACGCTCTCAGCGTAATTAATTCCACGCCAAAGGGCAGTCCCTCGCCTGCAGCTCTGAGCGTCGCAGCGGCGGAAACAAAGACCAGGACTGTTTTGAAAGAGGTCTTCTCGGGTGTAGACACGCGTTTCGGGGGGAAAAAGGTGCCCCCCCCATCTTCAGGTTAAATTTCGAAGATATATTCAGTGTATTCCTCCGAAACGTTCGTTCTCAAGTCACTACGACCAACTAGGAAATCGGTACACAAACTCACGCCGACCTGAAAACCTCAAATCCTACAGCAGAGATATTTATTCTGTACTCACTTAGAATGTCTGTGTCATAAACAAAAGAGTTAGCAGCCTGTGACTGAGATTCAAGCGATCCTCTGTGGTATGATACTAAAAAGAAGCTTTATTTTTCGTTAAATATTTGGTAAGACGGAAACATGATTTTTATGCATTTTAAATGTTACAAATGTGAAGTACGTAGAACCAATGCTGTTTAACGAAGCAAATAAGTCACTTAATTTTGTAACTGAATTATGATATTACCAATTAAAACACATCCGTGACCTGGAGAATCAAACTTCGACGTATCGGGTGTGATTAATGCAAGAGTTCACTTCGGAGCTTCCTCGAGGTCTAATGCCAAAGGACACGGAATCCGAAAGCTTTATTCCGGAGGCAAGAACATTGCGAAACCAAGGCCTCATTTCAGAGAGTGAGGGCGCTGGAAAAACATGAAAGGTGCAAATTCAATACAAGCAAAAAGCAAAGACTCAGAACAAATTGACGTCACTCTGGATTACCAGGCTAATTCATAAGCACAACAGAGAAACGTGGAAATATGTACGAAGGGACAGACGCACGAGAAAAGGAAATTTAGACGAATGAAGGGAGATTCTAAGCAACCGGCTCGAAGCGGTTTCCCGTGCTCAGAAGTCCGAGATCTCTGCCCACTTTTACTGATGCAGGTTTACAGATTTTATTCTCTATGAGTTTTCGAGGGCAAATGTTCTTTTCATGCGAAACACCGAGTTTTTTTCTAGAGAGATATTTTCTGAGCAAAGTCCCACGAAAGCGCCCGTTTCTTCTTCGTGACAAACATCTGAAAAGCAAATATCCCTTGAAAGTCAGGAGCCACGAGTCCTGACAACGACAATGTTGTTGCTCGCGGCTGCGAGGTTACGCAGGTGATGCGAACAGCTACAGAGTTATCGATAAGTCACGCAACGCACAGAAGGCTGCAATCCGACGACATCGCCGTGCCTACGCAAGAGAACTCACGTAGATCGCGCTTCATGTTGTGACCTAACCTCGCGTCGCCTGTCTGTTGTCAACTGTCTTTCAGCAGTGCAAGGAACATCCACTGTCGTCGAACGCTACCTGGCATCTCGCTGTTACTTAACTTCCCAGAATTACTTTTAGGGATTCGTTGCACCAAACAGATGGACATTGTCCAGAGTGCATCGTTGAACGCGGTGGACGTTCCCAAAACTCAACGTGACATTATTTTTCTCTCTGCGCAGTGCTTGAATTTTCGTTCACAGCCGATGCATTTTTGAAATGTGCTAATTCCTAAGCCTGTCTGTGACTGGCGAGCGTGCCGAGTGCAGGGGACACGAGTCTTGCGTTAAGAATCATCCGAACACAAGAAATTTTCGCCGTAGCAACTGTTCGTCGCAGTGTCTACTTCGCCCTCTCTCTTTCCCTGGGATTCAGAAAAATACAGGCGTTCGGAACGTTCTCAGAATGACGTTTGAACCTGAGGACGACCTAGGAAAAGTGATTTGTGCAGTTAACGCTATCAGAATAAAATTACGTCGGGCTGGACGGAATTAGGACAGAAAGTCTGTCTCCACACACGTTCAACTTCTCGTGAACAAGTTCGCATGCTTTGGCTTCTGGTTACCGTGGCTGATTTTTTTATCAATCGAGTTTAATTGGTGTAAAACCGCCCGGGTCCTCGTTTATATTCTGGTCTACTTTATTTTTTCATTATTATTATTATCCTATATATTCCCCACTTTATAGGGCGTTTACTTCTATGTCCCCGAGACAAACCTTGCCCCTGAGGTACCTAATGCAGCAGCTTCCGAAATACGTTTTTAATATATGTTACGTGTGAGGGATGAGTACATATTTTACGACAGCTTCTTTCGAATGACGTATGAAGATCCTAAAATTGAAATTTCCTGAAGTTCCCCGATGTCGTGTTCGCCCGGGATGTTGGCCAAATATTATCTGAGTGACTTGGAGACAATTCCAGTTGCTCCTACAATTATTGGGATCACTTTCCACATTCACATACCTCAAAGGCAAGGTTTGTCTCTGGTACATAGAAGTAAATCCCCTGTAAAGTGGTGAATATATAGGATAATAATAATAATAATAATAATAACAACAACAACAGCCGTGCTCCGCGCACTGCCAACAAACCGCAGAAGACATTCGATTAGGAAAGAACAAAGTCAGACCCGAGTCCTTGGAGATAAGAGGACTTAGTTCAGGCGCTGCTCGTCCTATTCATTGCTTGTCGCATTATTTACCACTCGTGAGCATAAATACATTATATAACAACAACCAATAAATTATCTGAGAATGACCTTGAGAGTAATATTACGCGACCTTTGTGCGAGTCATTCGAATATTGTGTGAGAAAACAAATAAAAACCAATATGATTGATATTAATGATGAAATAATTAAGGCACTCAACGCACATTATTACGTTACCGAATTTAATTGAATTTGGTAAATGTTCATCATCTCTGTCCAATTTAAAACAAAAATGTTACGAAACACAAACACACACGAAACGTCTGATTTCTGGTACACGGATGGCTGTCTGTCTCCTGGGTTGCTGCGCCGAGTAATCTGATAGATATTGACCGACGTTTCAGAGGTACATGCTGCCTCCACCATCAGACGACTCATCGCCTTAACGATGTAGGCAGCGAGGACGTCTGAAACGTCGGCGAACTTCTACAAAACCACACACGGCTCAACAACCCAGAAGGCAGCCATCTTTGGTCTCTAGGTCACTGTTTTGTGTGGCTGTGAGTTATTTTATCTGACCGAATACTTTAAACCAGCGGTTTAGTTTGAATGTTCTTAAGCGTAGTGATATTTATACTCGCAGCCATCGAAACGGCTTTGTGAGGCACCCTGTGTTCCGAAAATGACGTGTGTGTGTGTGAGAGTGTTCGATTTGAATGCAGAAAAGTGGAGAAGAGCTGATGGCTTCAGAACGATTGGACTGCGACTCTGTTGGGGGGTGGGGGGGGGGGAGGCGAGCTCTTTCAGAAACAGCGGGGCGGAGATAATGTGAATTACAAAGTGAAATCACAGACCTTTGGATTTTGGGCCACACATAAAAAATACTAAGCGAAGTGAAACGCTTTCACGGCCGTCTCTCTCTCTCTCTTTTTTTTAATTTTAACAAGAAATGGCAGAAGGAAATGGACTGCGCGCCTCTGAGCACACAGAGAAGAATAATGACCTTCTGGTTCGAAGCTGATGGATGACAGCACGTGCCGTTACCTGCAAAGTGAGCTGAAACGACTCGACTTCCCTGTTATTAGATGAATCGGTTACAATATTCATTGTGGCTTCACTAAGATCAATAACGGATTCATCTCGCCCTTTCTCCATCCATTAATCCCTTGACTGATGTGTCGGCTTCCTGGCCGATACGCACTAGAAGACCCGCAACATTCACCTCACTGTCTGGTCGCCTGCAAGCCCTCTTCTGTTCGCTCGCTGGTCCATGCCGTCGCAACTCGCGGGGTCACTGGGTGGCGTGCTCTAAGCTGCTGCCCTGCGTACGTACATGTCCCACCTCAAACGATCATCACAGCACCGTTGTCAATTGGCAGCAACCAGAGCATTGAACACGCGATGATCTTGGGAAGAGGGAGGAATCTCGCACAGCATCTGTTAGCCGGTTCGCTATGGTCTACAGACGAATCGGCGCCCCTGCCTGCAGCTCATGATGGGGAAGGAATTTCTATTACACGGGTAGATCAAAGTAAATCTACGAAGCGGCTTCAAAGTTATTACCTCCTATGCTAAACCTCCACGCCCTCCTGCATTTATTAAATGAAAATATAAAAAAAGGACGCTTAACATTAAGTTGGCGGAAACGAGAGATCGATCAATTGATGGCCGCAATAACGCCGAACTGCAACAAGCGACTTGATTCGCCTTGCCGACATGTCATAGCAAATCGGGATGTGCGACAGTTCCACCCGGATGACCGGCACACCACAGCCGACTTTCGCAGTGAAACAGAACGTTCCGTCGTCGCCGCGATGCGACCACAGGCGATTTCCGTCTCCACACCAAATTCCTGTTGCCAAGGAAACATATGAAGCTGCAAATTTCCACTCACTTTCCTCCTCAATTTCACGCCATCAGCAGAGAGGCAAAGCCAAGCCAGCGCGAGAATTACAAAAGTGTTTCACAACTAACTAGATGGCTTACGGAACCCGAAGGTTCATCACCGAATTAACCAAAGCCCTCCACCAGACCAACAAAATCCAGTCTCCTTCAACTCCTATCTCCCATAGATCCCGCCTGAGATTATCCTCCCATCTACGTCTAGGTCTCCCCAGAGGTCTCTTCCCCTCAGGCTTCCCAAATAGTGGACCCAACCAACCAGATGGCTTACGAAACCCGAAGGTTCATCACCGAATTAACCAAAGCCCTCCACCAGACCAACAAAATCCAGTCTCCTTCAACTCCTATCTCCCATAGATCCCGCCTGAGATTATCCTCCCATCTACGTCTAGGTCTCCCCAGAGGCCTCTTTCCCTCAGGCTTCCCAAATAGTGGACCCAACTAACCAGATGGCTTACGGAACCCGAAGGTTCATCACCGAATTAACCAAAGCCCTCCACCGGACCCTGTCCTGGGCCAACAAAATCCAGTCTCTTTCAACTCCTATCTCCCATAGATCCCGCCTGAGATTATCCTCCCATCTACGTCTACGTCTCCCCAGCGGTCTCTTCCCCTCAGGCTTCCCGACCAATACTCGGTGCACACCCCTTGTCCCATACATGCGTGCCACATGCCCAACCCATCTCATTCTTCTCGACTTAATCACCCTGACAATATTGGGGGAGGAGTACAGATTTTTAAGCTCGTCATTACGCAGTTTTCTCCAGACACCATCGTCTTCCCTCTTAGGCTCACATATCCTCTTAAACACCCTTTTCTCAGACACCTGCAATCTGTGTTCCTCCCTCACAGTTAGAGACCTTGTTTCGCACCCATACAAAAGAAAGAGTTTCATATCCGATGTTAAAACTAATTCCAATTTGTTTTGAATAAAAAATCTTCTTACATGCATTAGAGTAATGGAAGTGCTTTATATCGTTAAGTAAAGTTAAGTTGCCGCCGTGACGATGTCAGCGTCATGAGCGAAACAGAGAGCTCATAGAGTTACATCTCGAGTCCTTCTTCAGAAGCCGTCAGTGTCTAACTGGCACTTCAGTTTTCATTCCGTACGCGAAAGCATTTACCTACTACAACTCAGTTCCTCGAGAACAACCGACAAGCCGTCCGCCCACAAGTTTTGTAATGTCTGCGGCAACGCATTCGTCCAAAGAAACCAAATTTTCTTGGAACATCCGCCGCGTTCTCCTGGTGTGGTCCCATGTTCCCGTCACCATGAGATGGGTTCCGATGTGCTCTGTTTCCACCAGAAAGGTTTCAAACCCCGCCAGGGGTGCGTGGCATGTGACGTGCAGTTGATAAGGAATTCTGCCAACAGCCATTCCGTGGTCAAACGTGCGAATTCCGCTCCGGTTTAGTGACCAATTGGTATTACTCCGGATGAATCGTGACGCAGAGACTGACGTTGCTGGGCTAAACGCATCTCCACTCGCGGGGAGACGAGAAATGCGTTCAGCACTTCAATCGGAAAACCCGAATTCAAGAGATTGCACACGTGAACATCAAACGAAAACGAATCCTGGGTACGGACCAACTGTTTGAGACCTTCGGATTTCGTGAAAGGCGAAAGACACTTTCACCGTCCGAACGACTTGTATTTTACCAAGGATGACTGAGGCCTTGCACCACTCGTCCATTCGTACGTCCGCCGTATGTTAACCCTAAGAAACGCTCTGAACAAACAAAACAATTGGAACGACTACAGGCAATTAAGATAATTACAGCATTTTTTCTGGTACACACATTTTCCGCTGTCTCTGAGCTTAAATTCACTTCAGAGATTTCTGGAACCCCGCACTGTCATGTGATGCTAAATGTCAAATTGTCGAACGAGATCCCGGAGGGAACTCGGGTTACATTTCCAGGCCCATCGAGACTGTTTAATAAGGAACGTATAAGACGGACATGTTTTTGCAATGTCGCTTTATAAGTATTCCAGCTTCAAATTCGACTTGGGAGACGGCCACTTCATTCCTCATGCATCCCCAATCATTATTCATTAGTCATCTTATTATCCGGCTACGCATGACGACTATTGCCACTGGTTGGAGGTTATGCCGTCTGGCAACTTGTCTTTGAACCCAGAAATGCTGCAATCGCTTTGGCTGGAGGCCTCCACGACTGGGGAAGACGGGCAGTGAAACATTGGCTGACGCGCGCTGACCAGGTAAGAAGACAGTGTCAACGGTGACCCCCCAGATACCGCGCCGTTTCGACCCACGAGAAACTGCACTGCTCTGGGCTTTTGGATGCGTCTCGCGGACTTCGAGACGTTGATCGCAATCCTCCAGGCCCGGAGCCAGAGCTCCAGTCTGCCGAGACGGTCCATCAGATACCCGACGAGAAGCGATGAACTACGGAAACGTGGCTTGCCGAACTCACTAAACTTATTCTTTTACGAAGACCCCCACAGAGTCCTTCCATTCATCGTCTATTAATCACGGGAAAGGAATGGAAGGGCAGGTTTCCTCTGCATTGTTTGCCGTAAGTAGGGAACGGGGTGTGGAATAGTGGAGGAGTGGTGTAAGTTGAGGGTGGTTGGTAAATGATCTCGGTTAGTAATCTGACACGTTGAAATGCCCGTTCCTCGCCTTGCATAATTTTACTCAAAACGGCTTAAATAATACCCTGGAGTTTAGAACACGTTCAACGAATTTCGCTGTGTTGTGGGTTATAGAAGTCGAAGCTGCCTCCATCATCAGGGCAATGAGTCGACATGAAGATGACAGGCAGCAAAGAACGTTGGTTAAACGTCTACCGGACTACACGATGCTACAACGCAGAAGGCAGCCATGGCGATATCTCGAATGTTACAGTGCCGTCAGGGCCCACTTCGAGCGCCTTATAGACTGCAACGGGAAAGGGGGGGAGAGCGAGTGGTCATCGATAATTCAGACCCAAGCGACCACAGTGTGCGAGATATCGACTGCCCGCGTCACGTGCTTTAAGCATCGACTGCCGGGTCTCCTTAATGCTCTGCAGCTGTTTTGCCATCTGTTAATTAGGAAGATCGCATTCTACCGGGTGTGCCACGAATGCGTAGGGCGCTAGCTAGAGCCGTGGTGGTAATGAGAGAGCACATTACTTCATCTCTGCTTCTAGGATGAAGTTCAAAGAATACTGTCCCTTAAAACGTTTATTCCCGTAGCTGTAAGACACGCATTCGAAGATGCAGAGTTGCTGCGAGGATTTATCACGAAGATCCGTGGGTTGTCGAATGTCGAACGGCTGTTTCGTCACCAATCCTCCCTGAAAATGCTCCTTTCGGGCACCAGCACAATTTTGCCAGCGTTGGAAACATTTCGGGAAGCCTTCTTTTGAAATCACCGGTAGACTGCGCGCCGCGTTGGAAATTACGCCTCCAACCTCGTCAGATCGCTTCCCTTTCTGGGAAACATCAGAAATCGGAACAGCCGGTGGGGGTAACACGAGAATGTTTCCTCCCTTCGGAACTTGGCGGGCGCCATCAGAGCGTCCCGACGTTTAACGGAATAAAATGTTTGACCTGGGGAAGAACAACTCCTGCGATGTCGATGACGTACGTCCACCGCTTTCGTACTCAGTTCTGCAGCTGTTGGCCGCGTTCGAAGCGGAAGTGGACGGACGAGCACCGCGGCCTCACAGGGCAGCAACTGTGCGAGAGTTCCCGTCAAATGCGCCACGTGTCACGGCAGTCAAGCCTCGTACATGATTGATTACGATTCCCGAATTCCATGAACTTATTCCTTGAGGGACGTCAAGTTCCTCAAACTCTCGTGCAGGTTTAGGTTTCATTGAATCCATGAGCATAAGCGCCTCCTTCCTTCACTTGGGATTGATTAATCTTACGTTATTGCTCAGTTTCCCTTCAGAAGGAAACTGGAGCTATAAATCTACATTACATAATTTTACTGCAACGAATTGAAAGACGGAATTTTATGAAAATAAACACAGGTTTACCACTTGTGTCTTGCGTTAATTAGAACCTCTCTCTTTGAAATAATTCACTGCCATTAACGGGTCCACATGGTCATTATCGCGATATTTTTCCGTCTTGTGAGTAATAAGCGTAGTGAATTATCTTAAAACATAAAACAAAAATATTGTTGGGCAGATTTAGGATTGGTTGCATAAATAAAATGAAATATATCTCCAAGTTTTGATAACATTAAACCAGTTTTGTAGCACTTGCGGTTTTCGAGTCTTCTGGGTTGTAGCGCCATCTAGTGTGGTAGAAGTCCTTGCTGCCTCAATCGGCAGGGCGAAGACTCATAGCAAGGGCCTCTGAAACGTCGGTAAACTTCTACCACACTAGATGGCGCTACGACCCAGAAGACTGCCTTCTTCATAAAGGATTTCGGTGTGAATTCCCGTTTTAATTCTCGACATTTGATAAACCACTGGAGAAAATGAAGCATCGTTGGTTAATAGGACATGACCCCGTGCACGACTTCTGACTTGCACGCCAAGTGTTCGCCATTATTATTCATCTTGCGTCCAGTATCAGGAACGGATACTGTGGGAAGTGGGCTAATGGGTCCATACACACACGTACGTCCATCACCTGTTACTTTTCCGGTCGATCAACTGAAGGAAATGACAACGCCAACTACAGGGAGGGGCGAAGGCAGCGGTCACAGGTGACAGCAGGTGCGTGTGGCTTCTGTGCTATCACACACACACACACAAAATTAATACAGCGTCACGAAGGTACACAGAAGCTTATCTGACAGCCCTGCCTCACTCTGTGGCGATGTCACTGAGTTACGTTATCAGTTTAAGGAAGTTTCAAGAATGTTTCCAGTCTCTACGAACATTAAGCACGTAGTTTTATTGGACAATAAGGGTTTTTTTTTCTCTCTCGAAAATCTGAATGTAAAATTCGAGTTTCACGTGAAGAAATGATTTGATTTTATCTCCGTGAACCAAAGTTATACATCCCATCGACAAATTTTAGTGACGAGAGATGACAACGAATTTAATCAAAATCTGTTTAGTAGTTTCGGAGATGTGGCTGGATGGACAAAAACGTCCCCTGCAGCGTACGCGACCGCTTCAGGACCAGAGTTCTTAAATATTTCAAATGGATACAATAATTTTGCCTGTTGTTTTGTATGGGTGCGAAACATGGTCTCTCACTCAGAGGGAGGAACACAGATTGCAGGTGTTTGAGAATCGGGTGTTGAGGAGGATATTTGGGCCTAAGAGGGAAGACGATGGGGCGTGGAGAAAACTGCATAATGACGAGCTTAAAAATCTGTACTACTCCCCCAGTATTGTTAGGGTGATTAAGTCGAGAAGAATGAGATGGGCGGGACATATAGCGCGCATGGATGGGGCAAGAGGTGTGCACCGGGTATTGGTCGGGAAACCTGAGGGGAAGAGACCTCTGGGGAGACCTAGACGTAGATGGGAGGATAATCTCAGGCGGGATCTATGGGAGACAGGAGTTGAAGGAGACTGGATTTTGTTGGCCCAGGACAGGGTCCGGTGGAGGGCTTTGGTTAATTCGGTGATGAACCTTCGGGTTCGGTAAGCCATCTAGTCAGTTAGTTAGTTAACGAGTGACAACAAAACATGTTAAATTTTATTTATATGACGACTACGTCAAATTACGGAGATCGGAATGATCCGGGAACATTCAAGCGACGAGCGAGCCACTGCGCCGGTCATATCGAACAGAAACTAGGGAACGAGATCAATAACGCAGTTCAAGTGCCGTATGTCGGACGCTGTATTATGGACGCCCGCGTTTAGGTTAGGGAAACGACCTGCAAGGTCCTACCTGCAGCAGCCGCGAGGGGCAACACACCTGTTGAGCGCCACAGGCCTGCTCGGCCCAAAGCCTGCGCCAGTCAGATAGACCGCACGCGACACTTCCACTTCGGTTCCGTGCAATCTTTTCGTCTTACCTGACGCTGAATATCCTCTCTTTGAGATACAGCATCATTAAATCACGAATACATTAAGCGCAGATGACGGTATTCTGGGTTGTTGCGCCGCGTAGTCTTCTCGGAGGAAACCAACGTTTCGGAGAGATATACCGCCTCCATCTTCAGGGCCTAATTGAGGAAGGTTACTAGGACGAGACCAGGCGGGTAGGACTGGCCATGCAGAGGTATGGGATGGGTAAGAATACCAACCAGGAGACCGTAACTGCGTTGACCGCAACGTTCGAACAGGTCGAAAGCGCGTTCCAGTGGCGTCAGTTGATTCTTTGGTAAGAGGACATTACAGAGAATGAGACTGACAGGGGCAAGCCTTTGAATCGACCACCTCGTTTGTTTTGCTGGTACATTAAGGGTTCTCTGCACGTGCCAATACTGGCTACCACTTTACCGAGATTTTCTGAGAGGATAAGCAAGCCATGCATTGGCTGCAGCTACCCTCCTCGACTTGCTCGACAACGCCTGGGCCGATTCTGAACGCAGGCGCATCTCCCGGCCCACTCTTTGGTATCCCCATCTGCAATCATCGTCCCTTCGCATTTCAGTTTACGAAAAATATCGCAGTAAAATGGTACACATTTTTTGAGTGCATCCTTCTAACTAAGATTACGTAAAATAAGTTTGAATTTGAGGCGAACAAAGAGAGTTCTTGGAACGCGTAATTCTTAAATGGAGACCAGAATTTAATTGGAAGGATTTCAGAGCTTTCCTTCCCATTCTGACTGAAGCCAATGACGCAAATTCTTCGAAGTTGAAGCCCGTTAAAAATTTGAAATACGAAGTTGCTAAAGTAGAGAATACGTGGAGCCTCATCGCCACGCACCACACGCCTTCCTCGCTCGTGGTCGTGGAACTTTAAAGCGAACTCCACGTGATTCCGTCTGTGTTTCTCGACGAAAGTCGCGTTTCTCGGGTCCCTTCACCAGAGACCGAAACACACTGACGTAGAGAGGGATTGTGGGTAGTTTTGTGACGGGTTATGAGAATGTTCTTACGCAACTTATGAGCACGCGACTTTTATCGCGAGTGGAAGATAACGCGGTGGACAAACGAAATATAAAATCGCTTCTGTTTACCGAACAGATAGCGAGCAATGTTTATTTAATGGAAATGTATGGAATCTGGTCTGTCTGTCTGTCTGTCTTTTTGTGTGTAAATCTCGTCTTATCATTTCCAATTTGCCTGTGTTTGAATTACGCCATCTCGACGTGCACAGATCGTCGAGATGTACGTAGCTACTTAACTAACGCGCGAGTGGATATCGTTTGTTTGTTTTTCGGGTAACCGTCGCAACTGAGCGCACTTCAGAATTCGTGGTGCCCCACAACGAGGTCTGACGCTAGAAGTGATGTAAGAATTTTTAAAGAAATATTGCATCCACAGTGCGTGGACTTTCGTAACTGGACGTCTTGAACCAAGGGACAAATTTCCCCTTAAGTGTCTGACACCCGCTTGTCTTTTCGTAAAAAAAAATCTTTGTTTTGGTAGGCTTCTTTTAGGCTCAATAGACCTTGCAAAGGTTCAGATTATTCAATAAATTGTAAACGTCCAAAAGACAGTTCCTTCAAAGTTCATCTGAAACCCGCTTATAACGGAGTCTCCGTTGCAGACAGAGTTCCGCTCAACGCAGTTACATCTGTGTCTTCAGCAAAGCGCCTTACTCGCGGCGATGCTGACAGTTGTACGGGATGACTTAAGAGGAAACTGTGCAAGCTTCTCGGTCTAAAAAATAAGGTTTCTTGGCCTTCGTTTATTACCACGAAGAAGGAGGCAACATGTTCATCCAAACACATCAGAAACTACCTACAAGCCCAGTGAGTGTCAGAAACCGTACGACCAGGAAGTAAAATTGTACGCCGGTTTGTTCCTTATACTCGGTCCAAATTATCCTCCAGGCACATGCGGGTTCGACGTACAAGAAGTAATTTATTCTGAAACGCGTTGGCATCTGCGACACGTAGCAGAATCTGCCCGTAAAATGAAGAGGTATATTTTATTACCAAGCAAAATAATCAAATATTTAAGACTACACGATGACGGGATGATTTTCAAAATTTCGTAAAGCGGTGTAACCGCGGGATGCATAAACAATCCAACTTCAATCCACGCGCAGCAGACGTTTGGAAATTGGACAAAGCACGTAGAAGGCTTGGCGGATGAATATCGATCGACAAGTAGTCCCAACTATCAAGTAGCTGCTGTCTTTAGAATATCAAAACAACGTAACTTATTCATAAGCGCTGCTTGATTTTGAAGCTAGATAGCGCAATGAGGAATAGAGTGAAGAAGGCAGTCTGGAAGACGACGAAGCAGGAAGACAGACGGACAAGGCGTGTCACAGTACATAATTATAAATGCAAAATGGGTTAGGAGTGGGAAGAACATAAGAAGAAATTGCTCTACAAAGATAAGCTTGCATGACGGAAAACACGGCCATTTGGTATAGAAGTAATGCCGTTTGTAGGCGAGCGCGTCCTTATTTCTATCATCTGAGGGACCGACCATAAACTTATCGAAGTCCTGACTTCTTGAGTCTTGAGCAGCCGTAAGACCAAAGTCCCCGGTGGCTGGGGTGAAACTTGCTGTCTTCCGGGGAACACCTCCTCTCGATTTCCTGATTGACAGGCGTCTGATTAAAATTAATCATGGAGACTTCACTTCAGAGCAAATAGAGATTATGCGGTGCATATTTCATATATTGCCCAAGAGATGGCGTGCTTAATGTCATCGTTATTTCTTAAGTGCGGTGTATCATAACCAAACCAATTTGGTGTTCCAAAGGCGGAGAAGGTACCACGGATTTTAACGCCGTCCTGCTCCTCCGAGGAATCTGCAAGGCGAAAGAGCTGTCTGTACCACTTGCGAGGGATAGTGCGACACCGCGTCAGCTTCACGCTTCGGCCACTTTGCTAATGCCTTCATCAGATAAGAGCACGTGCCAATGGGTCACGACGAACGTCTTCGCAAGCCTGTTGTACGTGTCTCGGGCGTCCGTGAGGAAGGAGGTCTGTCTGCGGGCGAATAGACCCTGGAGCTCGCTTTACGCACGTGCAAGTAATCACGTCTTTGTCTTAGGTGTTCTGTCAAGTCCCGCTCGGTCCACTGAGAGACGTAAATCTGACCCCTGGCAGTGACTATGGCTACAGATAACCACTGGTTTCGTATTTTAATGACATTACCTTGTACAAGTCTCTGGCAGGCGACGTTTACATTTGTACACGTGGACCGTAGAGTTGTTAATTCTCGCATCAGTGAAGACGAAACAGAGGACATGTCACTCGAACGTCGTCTTTTTATTTTTCGTTTCGTATGAAGATGTTAATCTGCAAATATTACGTGATCACGGGAACCTCGAAGAAGGCACGCCAAAACACTTATATAATCATCACAGAACTAAAAAAAGTGATCAAGTAATTTGTTAACATTCAGGCTAAAATAATTAAAACGAGGCGAAAAGTCTTTCTCACATGGACGATCACTGCATTCAGTCGTCGTAAAAGCATCAGATCTTACACACAAGCGTTAAACATCGCCTGCATCAGCCTTACGTGCGTTTTGCGAGGAGACCGCAGTTACATCGAATCAACGCCGATGAAGCAAGGTGGAACTGGTTCCGTCGTTTTCGCAATTCTGTGACTAGAATTCACGTCCCGCGGCGTCTTTCGGTCTGGGAAGATCTGCTGCACTCGCTCTCCGTCTCTTCGCCTTCGCTCAGTCCCGTCCTGTCCTTCCGCCCCGCGCTTCTAACTCACGATTCCAGCGACACCGAATTCGGCGTCGTGTGTCGTCATTAACGTCGCTTACTTTAAGCGACTGAATCACTTTCAGACATCAGGTCCGACTCTGTATTTCATATACGCTGTGAAATGTCTGTTTCAACATTCGTGCTAATGAAAAACGAAACAATAACATTTCTGTACAAAAAGCCGCGAAGTCCCAAAAGATCGCAGTGTGTTCTGTTGAACCCGTTCCCTTTCTGTGTTCCTAAGCTTTCCGTGGGTCCATCCTTACAAATGACACATTTGCGCACTTCATTAAAAGTGACAAACTAACTCCGTGATAAATCTCTGGTCCTCGTAGGAAAGGGCTTACGTCAAAAGTAATTGGAATTAACTTCAGCTCCTTTTATAGAGCGCCAAGAGCACAGAGGATTTCTCAGAGATTTAAGATGCGTTCGGCTCGTTATAAAAGCTTCTTTTACGTTATCTTCCCGCATTCAGGGCAGAATCATAAATAAATTCTGCACCTGAGATTCAGAAGATGCGTCCGTTTCAAATCGTTAATGATCTCGGTACGGTATTATAGGACGTCGCATATTCCGTTCAACTACAAAATAATCGGTAGGTTACCGGGTTTTAAACATGTCTCCACACAGCCTAAGCTGAATGTCATTTTACAGACAAGACGCCATTTTCATTTAGACATTGTACCCAGAGATATCAAAGTATTTGAGTCCGTAGAAAACAGGCTGACAAGACGTGTGTGAAAAGTGTCCTCATTCTAGGCATAACCACAAAGAATGTCTGAGATCCAAGACAGCAAGTCGAGATCGATACATAATACATTTAACATTCTGTCAGCTCTTAAGACGTAAAGCACCAAGAAAATCATTCATCATCAAGTGCCCGCAGTAGCTGATATTTTATCATTAATCAAATTACAATTACGAATAATCACTCTCACGAATCAAATCTATTAAATTTAAAATCGGTTAATTTAATAACGGGCCGATGTAGTGTCAGGCTGACGTACGTTCAAAGCAGAACGCAATAAAACTCTCTCGAAGTTCAAGAAAGTTCTTACCTTGGCGCCATAGAATTTCTCGTGCGACCGATATTTCTCACACAAATGGGACGCCAGTACATTTAAAATCACGCAATACGGGCATCATCTGAGATTCTTACGGCGGCCCAAGCTGATTCGATCAAAGTGCTGGTTGGAGAATGAACGCGGGTGGCAGTGACGGACAACCAGGCACCTCATTACAGGGAACTAAACATACCCTCCGACACTTCTCCGCTACCCCGCATCACGCAACCGTCAGCTTACTCAACTTTTATGGAGAAGAACGCTTTGTTCACTGGCAAATTTAACCACAACACATTTTATCGTGATTTGAGCACGCGACAGACCGACATTTGTAAAGTGCAATGAGACTAAAGTCTAATCGCGGGCTGAGCTTTGTTAAACGCGAGTTTAAACTGTAAGAAATTCGGTACAGAGTAATCATTAACTTCAGTAATAGATTGACAAATTTACATATGCGCTTTTATCGGAGCTACAAGCACGCAAAGCACATCCTAAAACCTCTCTACTGCAGCTATTCGAGCGATAATAAATTAATTTTTCAAACCCGGTTAAATGTACCGTCATCCGTTTGCTCCTGTAATGACCAGCGCTGGTTGTCATAGCAGCAGACAGCGCCCGGCTAAAATTCCTTTGAAGCTTGTTAACTGCCCGCAATATGCTGACGAGGTCTGACGAGGGCTTGGATCAAGAAATGTTCACATGAAACGAGAAAGGTCGAACGATTACGCGATGGATCGTTTATTTCTCGATTAATTTACCAATGATTTGTTAAGCGCACGGGTTAGCGTGCCCAAATCGTAGGTCCTAACTGAAAGCCGTCTTCGTGGCCTCCTTCGTTGTACCAGCGTTCTTGTGGAGCTCCTGAAGTAAACCACGACGTACCTTTGTCTAGACACGCAGTTTCAGGGCCCAGAACATTGAAATACAGAGCAGCCAGCGTTAGGAATCGTTTGTTTTTGAAAACACAATGATCACGGCGTGGAACTTTGAAATGAAACAGAAATTAAGGTCTGGACCTCTCCCACTGTACATTGGGGCGTGCATTTTTCATAGGCACCCGCAAGACACGTGCTATTGTGCACGTGTCACCAGCAGAGAAAATGCAAAGCAGAACACAGACACTAAATCAAGAATATTCTATTTCGAGTGCAGAAAGAAATTAAACACGGGTCCGTCACGCAGTTAAATTGGGCGGGTTTCGTGTAACTGTCACTAGAGAGAAGCGGTTGTCCGTTTCGTTAATTTGAGACTTGTCTGCATTTCACCGGCGACATTCTCCCAAGAAACGTTCCCCCATATCTCGTATTAAAAAAAGAAAAACTGTGATCTTTACCGACGCTTGGATCCGAGTGACAGCGAGAAGGCGTTGAGGGGCTGTAGTGACGGGTGGCTGGAGGGGGGGATTTCGCATTCGAATTTCTTACTAATTATTATTATTATTATTACGGTGATCAAATTTAGGAGGATGAGATGGGTGGGGCATGTAGATCACACTGGAAAGCTTGAAGGAACGGGACCGCTCGGAAGACTTATTTGCAGTTAGAGGGATAATATTAAAATGTAAGTAAACTGGGAGGTGGGATAGATACATGTGGCCCAAGGTATGGACGGGCTGGCGGGCGTGGTAATGAACCTTGTGGATCCATTAAAGGGGAAACAGCTAGACTAAATGAGTGACTATCAGCTTTTGAAGGAGGACACTGGTTGTTTCGTAGACGAACTAATCTCGTAATTTCAGACAGAGACAGCAGAAAACCATTTTCTGGTGACATTTCAGATCCTCACAGCGACGAGTATGACAACTACCGTCTTCTGGGACTCGGTCGTCCTCTTCTCGTTTTGTCCATATAATTTGGAATCCTGTTTTACGTAGTGCAGATGCCAGAACATTTTCGGAGTTTACGACGAGAGTAATTGTTTCATAACATTCTGCTTGCCCAAGGCAATCAATTGCCTCGCACTAGAGAAACCCTTGTGGCGACTACGTTTACTCAGTGTAAGTATCCGACTGTATCAACACTGCTCGCTTTTCTCGGGTCGAACAGCGCGTGAACTCATCACGTTACGTGATGTTTCCAGACGAGGGTTTGTTCAATTGATCCGTTAAAATAATGTCCAAACATGTAGATGCAGAATAAATGTAAACAAGCCCGTACAAATTAATTGGTTCCTCGTCTCAATGAACGGAGCACCAACTCTGAACCACGTAAAACACCGAGGTCGGCTCTTGGGACATTATTCACGCCCAGCAGGAACTAAGAGGGAAATTTAGGTTTTCAAATCTGACGTTTCGGAAGGGGGTCAGTGGTCTTGTTAATCCACGCAGTCTTCGTAAATTAGTAATTTAGGATTTCAGCCTGTTTTAAATATTTCGATTTTGCCTGACTGATGGATTATGGACACAAATATACCCCGAGTTATTCCATTTCCATACATAAGTAGGGTTGGAAGGTCGATCCGCGATCCGAAGGCGGACGGCCCTTCGGAAGGTTTAAACCAACGCCCGCAAATTAATATTTTACTTATGGGTTATTTTAGTACGAAGCCACGGAGCTCTTGGGAACAGAAATGTGGCCTCTCTCTCTTTCTCTCTCTGACAGATTAGACTGAAGTGGCCTACGTTATGCCATTGAGCTCCAAAATAAATTTTAACTAAACGTGTTAAAATATTTACGTATGTAAAACCAGGGACTACTCCCCTTGCTTGCTCCGGTCGCCAACCGCGCCGGAAGCTCCCTCTCACCCTTCAATCACCTACCTCCCCCGCCCGTAACACACTTTCCCTCATATCATACAGGATGCAAAATATGGGACATGGACAGTTAATTAATGTTCATGTCCCAACCTCAAATGCATAAGCACGCGTCACACGCCACGCCTCTTAATAATGCCTCTCACACGGCGTCTGCCATTAGACGGCGCCAACAACCCAGAAGACAGCCACAAGACATTTTAATGCGTTTCTAGTAAAGTCTTAATTACTACTGTCTCCGTCCATTGCTATCATTTGGAAGACAAAAAGAGTTTGTTTTTAATGTAAGTTTTGGTACTAGGAGGCTGTTTTACGTCACGTAAATATTTTGTGTGCAGGAGGAAACGTCTTATACGACTGTTTCGAGTACTCGCGCAAAGCAGGAGTTACTTTGGACGCGTAAGAACTCGAACGTGCTAAGTCGGACGGAAAACTTCTCTTCGTCAGGAGGCAGCAAATGACAGACTAACACGACCGTCAGTGTAGACTACACGTTCACCTTGCAACGAAAGGAAAATGAGGAGAGATCTGAGGTTCTCACGGTGACGTGTACGATGGATGTTGTGCAGTGCGGCTCGACGCTTATAAGAAAAAAGTGCAATTGAGGTCCTGACTTAAATTAAGAAGAATTTCTGTGTACTCTGTGCCTCGGCGGACGCGTGTAAAAATTGTTACAGGAAAAAGAATAACTCAGAATCAAACAAGCCTCAAAGCTCAGCGTAGTTCCGAAATTTACTTAGTCCAATTTTCGCGATTTCTAGCCAATTTAATAAAGTCTGCTTAAAAAGTTTTTTTTATTATTTCGTAAAAGGGACTGCCCGAGATTTCGACCTGAACAGTTCAACCGAAACAAACAAACATTTTACAAAAATTACAGATCGCACGTTTTCCTTCTACGATATGTTGAGAATAAAACTTGCTGTGATAGGTGACAGAGTTGGTTTTCGTAAATGGATCGAGGGTCATTAAGGGTCCTCGGGGGTGAGAACGCAGCCAGCGCCACACGATGGCAGCACAGGCTCACTCCGTCACGCACGCAGACGTTTCTAAGCGTGTCACGCACAAAACTGATTACAATCGGAGCCCTCGCGTTTAAAATTAAACGCTCTTTTAACTAATTATAACTGCTTTTTCGCATTACAGCACAAATACGTTTTTTTATTATACGGTCCTGGTGTTAATCATAAATGGATCTATAGATCATCCGGATAAGCGCAAAAGCATTTTTGTGAAGTAGGGATGCAAACCTTCAGGTCCCATGAAAAGCGGAGAATTCCTTGAATAGCTCAGCGGCTGGCAACTCTGTTCTACTGAGCTAGCTAATTGCAAAGCAGACTTAACAAGAATAAATAAACAACTTTTCGCGTAAGACCCAATTTGATCAAAGTCCCTTCGATAACACAGTTCAACAAATTTTGGGTCATTTGTTGTTATGGGTATGAAAGTAAGTTTACTTTATAGATTTTGGGGTGTTAATCATGGAAATACTGCCTACATTCTCTCTTGTTTTCGAAAAAAACTAATTTCTTACATTTATGCAAGGTATTTTTTAGTTATATAAGTTATAAGATGTAGCTACGAACATACTTTTGTCAAACACTGTGCCTTTTCGCCTTTCCCTTATATTCAGCTACTGAAGCACCCCTTTTCACCGTCCAACAATAATCGGCTAACATGGCGGCACTCCATTCCATCGCTGAGATGTCTTGAAAGAAGCGCTCACCACGTTCGTCGCTGACGGCACCGGAGTTTGACGGGAATAAATCCGGGTGTGAGCGCAAGAAATGCATCTTCAATGACATGTTGCACCCCAGTTTTCCATAAGAGTCAGTGACTTCGCCTTCTATTTGATACAATTTATCACAGTCTTTATTTCGAGTACGAAATTCTGCAACTTTCACAGAATAATCTAGAAGATTTCACTGTTCTAGCCTCGAGGCCAAAAGCTCTGTCTTATTCTTCGGCAGTTCGAGATCCCTTATGAAGTCATTAAGCTCGCTTTCTGTGATCTTATGTGGTTCAGAAGGTTAGATGCTTGTACAAATGACGTAGACGGCTGCTGTACTCCTTCGTATATATAAGTTCATCATGAACATCTTCATCAGAGTCTACAGAAAAACTTTCGGGTGGTTAAGGAATAGGTAGCAGTTCACCGTGAGGGGACGGGGCGAATTGCGGATGGTATATTTGAGTACGTCACTGCCCACTTCTTATTCATTGTCACCCCTTTTCGAATAGGAGACACAACACGGAAGTAAGAGTCTGTGATGTGATTTGTTGCCTCCCTCCATGCCACGGGAACTGCGAAAGGCACAGAACGTCCCTTACGATTCACTCACTCCTTGAGTTTTGATGAACAGGTAGTGTGGAGCCCAGCGCCTACTTTACACCCAAAGTACAATTCGTAAGCCTTTTTTATGTCTTGAGTTAACGTACACTTTCTTGAAGCAAATGTGACTTTTCCACATACGTAACAGAAGTTATCCGGACTATTCACACAATTACGGGGCACATTAATCTTACACGACACAAATACTACGCAAGAAGTAGGAATCTCACAGAGAAGCGTTAGCTGAGAACAAATCACAAAGATCATGACCGGATTCGAGAAATACTGCAAGAGTTGAAGATGCATTTGAGGCGGCAACAAGTTATTACGTAATACAGAGCGGGGTGGTACTATAACTGATAATAATGTAGAGTAACGCACTATTATGAGACCCCAACAGTAATTCGAAGACACGAGCAAATCGACACATTTTAATGTGATTTTCGTTTTGAGCAGTGTAATTTGGGGAACAGAACGTGCGCTCGGGTGGAGAGACGTGGCTTCGTCTAACGCGCTTCGAACAGAAATTGTATTAAATGATGGTCATGTTAATATATTTCAGAGATTTTAAAGTTGTGGTAGAATGGTTGGCATTACTGCTTCGTTTACGGGAAGTCCGAGGTTAAAATCTCGGCCCGAGGACCGGCTGCCCTACCTGAGGTTTCTTAGTCCTTCCAGACAAACAACGAAATGGTGTCTTAAGTTAGGCCACGACCGCTTCCTTCACGTTTTGACAAGCATCGCATCATTTGGCTCCATACAATACCGAGCTACTTAAAGCGTCCATGAATCATTAAAAAATCAGTAGACACGATCAGTCTCTCAACCGACAGCCCAGAAATTCTCAGCTTTCATAAAACCCAAAGTTCAGGAAGGCACCCACAATAATTCCCAGAGCCAAACGATTTAAATCCACATTAATATTAGGTTTTCGCTTCACTTCTCCGCCAAAAATTCTGCACGGACTTCGCGTATCTCCCACGCGTTCTAAGTGTCCTGCCCATCAATCCCTTCTTAATACGGAAATGCCAATGGCTTATGACAAATGATGGCGCTCCTCAGTACTCGCTCTGGAACTCCCTCGAGCCATGTTCCTCCCTTCACATATAGAAACATGAAATGCGAGAAACAGTTCATGCGGAAGGTTTGTTTACAGTGAACATTGTCTTTGGGCTAAAGTCAACAGCAGAGGATTTATTTCCTTTAACAAGCTTGAGAGGGTGGCCAGCCTGTTTTTTTTAGATCGGATATAAAAATTCTTCCGATTTACGTACGCCAATGGAAAACTTCAGCAAGGATATTACGTCTTCCGGCAGAAATTGAAACCCGGGTTTCACGGCACACTAAGGAGAGGAGCGATGTTTGAGACATTAACATAAACACGCAAATTCAAGAAGTAGGAAGGCAGAATAAGAGGACTGGAAAGGTCTGTCCGTAACGAAAAACGCAGTTTCCACGTCAACTGTTTGCAAATTCTAGATTCTGAATGCTCCTCGCTCGTGTTCCTTCAATTCCACTGAATTAACCTGGAATCCTTACAGTAAAAGAAACATTTATTTAACCAATCACAGCTAAAATGCAATCAAAATAATAATATTTTGAGGCGTTATCACTGCATTAAACTTCACTAAACTTTTAGGTTGTTGGCGTCTCGTCCACTTCCTGAGGCCCGCACTTTGCTGTTCCAAAAAACCCGCCCGGACGCGTCGCTCGAATGCGCCTGCGTCAAATTCTCTACCGGCTTATTCATTAACGGTTCTAGAACATTCCGCTAATTTCTAGACCATCCGACGCCAGCCGAGATGTTTCCGGATTACCAGCGACAGATCTCAACGTCTTGAGACGAAAGGCATTTCTCTCGTTGCCCACAGTTTTTTTTACCGAAGCGCACGAAAATGATTTTCCATCGTTTTCCTTTCTTCTCTATTGATTCAATTGTCTACGGGAGACCAACTGTTGACAGAGGAACATCCATTCAGAGGGCCTCGACGTGATCAATAAATGTAACGCACGGCCGCCATATATGCAAACAATACAAAGTGTGCTTTCTTAGAAACATCGTTGGTAATTTTAAATCAATAACAAAATAGCATCATGCAAGTTGGCTCTGTGGTCACGCCCTCGATTAGCACGCGTATAGTCGTGGGACCAAATTCCGTTGAGTACAAAATACATTTTTTTATGCAGACGCCATGCTGTTATTTCAAACAAAAGAATACCAAAGACGTTTACCGCTGTATGGCCGAATTGTAAGTGTCGATCCAACATGACAAGTTCGGACGCCCGCCATGTTGGTATTATCTGTTGAAGGAAATTCAAAAGAACGATTTTAGGGGAACCCCCAACGGCATTACATGGGCGACAAATTTCGATCAAAATACGTCTAGGAATTCTCGAGTTAGGTGAAGATGGCATACGGACAGACAGACAGACAGACATGGTCAGCCTTGTATGAGTTCATTTCGTGCGCATCGTGGAAGAAATTCACGAAAAGCCAATGTTTCCAGCCTCGGAACTTTCTCTCTTGCCTCGACAAGAACACATTTGCAGCTGATTTATTCTTGCTTAAGAAACGTAACTGAAGAATTTCTTAACATTTTCAAGAAGAAAATAAAAACGCTGTTTCGTCCACTCACTCATCACTTACACGCACTGACGCACTCTGTCTGTCTGTCTGTCTGTCTGTCCCCCACCGGACGAGCTGCTCGGTTTTACGCGGCGCTGTAATCGTCGGCTAAACCTAGACGCATTTTTCCACGTATCTGGATTACGCTTTTAACGTTACTTAGGTCTATATATTGTACGTTTTCCGCTTATTACGTCAAGCTTTTAGCCAGACTAAAACTGCAGTATTAAAAGTAACTGAAAGCGATTACGAATGACGGGAGAATCGATTCAGGACAGAGAAAACGCGAGGAAGTCCGACTGTGACTGGATTATCAGGAGTTGGAAGGAAAAGTGAACAAAATGTCGGCAACACAGAAATAAAAATATTGTTTTACATGTCTAAGAAATCTGGCATTGTGAAAATAAAGAATGAAAACAAAAATTTGAGCTTGAAAATAAAGTTTCGGAGACGATCGATCGATCAATCCCAATCCAAGCGAAAAATAATTGGACTTTGTGCGACACTGAAACCAAAATGAATATTCCATTGACGCGTCGACAGACGTCCCAAAGAGGCGTTGGAGTAACTGAATGCGCACTTACGGGGGGGGGGGGGGGGTCGTGAAGAACTGAAATATTATTACGACCACAATTCGAAGGTATTTTCAGTTGAATTGTGTGTTGTGTGATGATGATATATAATAAAAGATTTTTAATTTTACTGGTCCAGGAACTACAAATCAGACCGCAGCATCCGCCACTGATGCACACACAGAAGCGTATCAATCAACTGCAGTAACGATACCATTCTGGAGCGAAGCAGCGCTTTGAAACCTCCTTTCACTCCGAAATGCTAAATGATGTGAAATCAGACAAGACTTTTTCATCCTGGAAATTATTTATGGCTTGACTTAGAAAATAAATATGTTCATTGCATTGTGTGGCAACCGTAAGAGTCTGATGGACAGAAAATTAGTCGTAATTTGGAACACACAAATTTCTTAAAGGGGGAAAAGCATGGAGTAACGTGGCCGCCTACATCTCATCTTCACCGAACTGCAGACACGAAAAATCAGAGTTCTCTGTAGAGTCGCGTCCGGAAACTCACTCACTGTTTGCGAAGTTTGCAGTATGTCTGATTACAGCCCGTAAACTTGCGAAGCGTTTATAATTCTACAACGCAGGTAACAGTCAAGTTCGATGAAGATTATATTCATTATCACTACTCAAGTTCTCTACTAGATGTAGCAATTTTATCTGCAGAATTTCTGGACAATACAAACAGCTAAATGACTTTTGCTGTTACTGGTTACAAATGTTTGGAATTTTGGGCTTCGTTATTAATAAATTAAACGCACCATACAAAATCGTGGACGAAGCCATTCTAGCACCACTAATGCGTTACGCGTTCTGAGAAATTGTCACTGAACACTCTCACAGTTAACACAGATTATTATCTCCGTAAATCCGTCTTACCTTCGATCTGTCGTGCTAAAAACTGCCGATTCCTATCCAGATACGAAAAGGAAACAAAGGAGCAGCAAACTGCCCACGCCGTCGATCCAAAGCGACGAGTAGCAGCTACGCACAGTTCCTATCTGATCCGTGTCCGTTACGCAGACAGCGAATGTTCCCAGGACTACGCCTACCTTACCCTTTATACCGGTCGACGCTGGCGTCACGACGCGTCGACCCTCAGAAGCAGATTCCATACTCACCCCCTCGTAGGTAGAGCACAAAGGTTGGACGGCCGAGTTCACGCACGAAGGGTAAAGCCCTTTCGGTGTCCCGTCCGTCCTCAACGCCGAGGTCTTGTACGGCTTTGAAAATGTATTTCGGAAACCCGACTCCACTTGATTTCTATTGACATCAGCAGTTGCTGACAGCCGACAAAGGGTGGCTCTTCAGTCTGAAGTTTGGCCGGGGGGGGGGGGGGGGGTTGGCTTCGTCTCTTACAATGAGACAGGAAAAAACCCAGATCCAGGGCATTCCAGAAAAGGGAACAGAAGAGAATGTTTGGACCTGGGAGGAAGGAGCGGCTAGGAGGAGGCTTCATAATTTGTGATGTTAAGTGACCATGTCAAGGAGGACGAGGTGGGTGGTTCATGCAGCACGCAAGACAGACACGAGAAATGCGTTCACAATTTTTGACAAAAAACCCTGAAGACACCACCTGCAAGAACGTAGGCGTAAATTGGAGGATAATATTAAAGTGCGTCTTCCAAGAAAAATGAGTGAGCAAGTTGGCTGATTCATGTAGCTCACAATACAAAGCAGTGGTGGCCTCTTGTAAACGCGGGCATGAACTTTCAGGTTTCATAAAAGGAGGGGAACTTGTTGACTAGTTGAGTGTCAGCTTCTGAAGAAAACTATGCTCCATCATCATCATAAGCTTTAACGTTATATGATGAAGTGTAGATAGGCAAACTAAATACAGACCACTCGTGAGGTAGCAAATGCTATTTTCACGATCGTGTGGAGGGCAGGCCATAAGCCTCGCGAAACAAGAAGCCTTGACTTCGGGGTTTGCACAGCGGCAGCATTCACCCTCCTGAAAGCAAACCGTCGCGTGCAGTCGAAGTCACGTACCGTCAAATGGGACATCATGTGGAATGAAGTTTTGCCGCGGCGAACTTGTCTCCTGGAACCACGTACAGCCTTGTAATAGCACGCTCGCTGCCGTGGATAACTACAGCACCGCCCCCAAAAAGACTTGGTTGCGTTTGGAACGTTCCTCCAGTCAATACATTTTAAGTGCGTAGTACGCAAATCCATACGAGTGACGGACTGCGTGGCTGAATTATTGACTCACTAACTCCGTGGGGATGGGCTCTTTCTCAGAAGCTGCAAGTACGCTCGGCTAACCAAAAAATTACCGCGTTCACAGCCACATGAATCCTATTCGCACCCTCCTACCCTACTTCCGTAACATCCATTTTAATATTATTCTTCTACCTACGGGTCTGTCGAGCGGTCTCTTCCCTTCCGTTTTCCAACCAAAATTCTTTGCGCATTTCTCATCTCCTCCATGAACAGCGTTAGCACTGATGATGGAGGCAGTAAGCTCCTCTGAAACGTGGCAGTCTCGTACACGGCGCATCGTCCCAGAAGACGGACACCGCCACCTTCGGTCTGAGTTCCTTCAAGTTTCACACACATACAAAACAACAGGTAAAATTGTTGTTTAGCGTAATTTAATCTTCTCGTCTTTAGATAGCTCAGTGGATGGACAGACAGAAGATTCTGACCAAACATTCATCAGATTTACAAAGCTCTCTAACTGCTACTTTCATTTTGTTACAGTCGCTCCAAAATACTTTATCTCCGTAACAAAACGTTCAACAGCCACAGTGACTTCGTCTTATTTTCTGGTGTGTACACTCACGCCACAAGTATCTGTTGCAAGTAACAGGCCTTAGAGGCACAACGTTTTTTCAAAAAGAATTTTGCTTGTGCATATATTATGATCCAATTTTATATTTAAATAAATCTCAATTCCCATCTGGGCGAACCAGATTCGAATTCTCGTGAAGAATTATTGTGACTGAAAGGAGTTGGATTGCTTTCGCTTGAATCTCTTGTCTTGTGTTGGATGGGCAAGAACATTCCAGCCCCGATAATGTTTCCCGAACAAGAAATCGAAGTAACAAATTTTGAAGTTTTAAACTTCGAGGCTGTGGAAGTGACGTTTGTCGCAATGAACACTGGGACCTCGCACCCGATGCACGAATTCAGCCGTTCTAGGGCTGTTAGGTGCAGACAGACGGACAGACAGGGCGATGCAAGTAGTCGCTTTTTTATTCTTCGATTCCGAATGCGCCTACAATCTGCATACGTCGAGTTGCGTCCATATTTTTACGTAAAGAATTACTGGAACGGGTATGATCGACATGGAAACAAGAAATGTGCGATCTCGGTGTGACAGACTGGGAACGGTCGCGCTCCCTACAGTACTGTACTCCAGCAACAGTTGGCTCCTCACGAAGAGGAGGGCGACCACCAGCAAGTCGATTTCGCTCAGGAGGAAAACCTCGCTGAGGCGAGTTCTTTGACAAACTGCAGAATATGGGCTTCAGTCAGCAGTACTGGATACAACGTGAAGCAGTTCGACGTCGCCACAGCTCTGAACGTCGGAATTAAGGTAAGGCATTTATCTCAAACTCGTGAGACAGCGGACATCAAGAGTAAATGAAAAGATCATGTGCCGGACGCATCTCCACGGCTCCCATCCTTTAATCCACTCGCTCACCCACCTTTCGCTCGTCTGTCTGCCTTCCTCCTTTCAAGTTTACAGGTGGAAACTCGTCATAACACGTGATTCGCCTTGTGGCCGCTTCACTGCTCTTCAAGACATTATCTGCCCATCGCATCTCTTATAAATGAACTGACCTTTCTCGCTACTATTTCAGGATAATGGACTTGCCGAACTGTTAGAATGAACATTTCCAGAGCTGAAAATCGTGGTAAGAAACCGTGCAATGGGTGCACACGCGCGAGGTCTGCTCTGAAGGGGCCGCTGTGGCGGATGGACCGAGGCACGTTGCCGCCAACAGGCACAGAAATTGGACGACACTGGTATCAGCTTCGGAACCCGGGCGCAAGAGAGACATGATCACACCAGGTTCACTTGGAGGATGGCCTACAAATGTGCAGGAGACGACAATATTAAAATAGGATCGTAAACACGTCGGGTGTGAGGACACAGACTGGATTCGCCAGCCTCAGGGTATGGTCTGATGGCGGTGTGTTATAAACACGGTCATAAAACATCGGATTCATAGAAGACAGAAAATGTATTGACCAGCTGAGAGACTACGAGCTTTTCAAAAAATAAATCTCTTACATGGAGTTTCTTTTTTACTGTATGAGACTGAAAATACTTAAACTTGAAGATACATCGGAACCCTTGCTCAGTCTTCGCATTTCGCAATTCTCCAGCCGGAAACATTGTCTTTTGCGTCACGTGTGACTCCACGTGACACTGACAGCAGCTGCGCCAGGTCAAAGACGAAATTTAAATCTTACGTGCGTCTTATCGAAGATGGCTTCCCGCCCGCCCGTCAGTAGGAGCGCGGTGACAGCCTCGTTCATTGTGCGGTGGTCAGACGCAGATCAGATTTGGTCCTCTCAATCGCCTGCCCTGCCAGTGTGACAATGGGGCGAACGGAGATGGCCAATCGCCTTGTTCCGGATAATGATCTTTGGTGTAAGCAGCGATAATGCAGGCTGCTCGTTGCTATGCGACGCGCCTCGCGACTGTTGTGTCGGGGCCTAATAGCAAAATATGCTGATTTTTATGACAGTGTCTGTTCCACGAATCACAAAAGCGCGTGTTTAACGTAGACGTGGCTAATGGACTCGATGTTAACATTTTTTTTCTCGTAATCATAAGATGTTTCGTACTGATTCCGTCTGTGATAATCCAACTAGGGGCGCTGGAACCTCAAGTCTGTGTTTCTTATGTATTTTCCACCTAACATTGAAATTTATGTTTCACAGGGTTGCTTTAATCGTCTAGAAAATTCTTTGATGCTCAGGAATTCCGTTAGGTGACTTGAATGCTCGTAGCTCTGACGGTGAACGTTGTTCGAAGACAAGTGACGGTCATTATCATTCAAAGCAGAAAGGAGACTCGATCCGAGAGCTAACCAATGACGAGGCTGAAGTTTGTATTTGCTCCAGTCCGTTCTTTCTAGCCTCGAATAGAACAGACATTGAACGTCGTGGGGTGGCTCCTGCCTATTGCCACCCGGACTCCGTCACTGACTTGTTGCCACCAGGAAGCCGATTAGTGCGGCACGAAAGGCCTTCAGCTTCCGGATTCGACGTGGTGTTCACGAGACTGCGACGGGGACCCGGGCGTATAGTCAGACGTCTTGGCATTTATGTGGACAGACCTTGCCAAATTGAAGAAAGTGGCCTCAAGATGTCAACAGCAAATTCTATTATTGCCGTAAATTGGTGAAATCGACCACACAGTCCGACAGACAAATCTACTGCATTGCTCTCTACTGCAAATCACGTGAAGCTCACTGCTGGCTTCCAGCTGTGTCCCGTCTCACTCCGACATTCTGCGTGCAAACTGTCGCCTTCCTTCGCCGTAAGCTTCGTTTCCATCAGCACGTCTATTTTTCACTCTTCGACAAAACTTTTATCCCGCCTGATGTAGCTTCGCAGCATCCGTGGCTGGATCAGAACGCGAATAAGCTTCTGCTGTTTGAAATTCTCTTATCGCCACTAACTCAAACAAACTTTAAGGTATCCAGAAAGAAAAAAAACCTGCTGCTCTCATGTTACAACAGATCTCTGAAAAAGTCATAATGCGTAAAATCACAACTAAGTTTTGGATAACTTAAAATTACATATCAAACGACGACGTCGTATTTATGAATCATTCATAAGAAACGATTGTAATGGATCCACTGCCTGCCCTACTCTTTCAGGGGCGGCTGCAGTTCCAACCAAAAACCCGAGAGACATCAATCTGTGTTGTCCTACTTCATTCTCAGGCAGTGAATGTCCTGTTTGTCGCGCGAACAAGACCTGTTGACACTGGCCGTGGTTCTCCCATCGGCTTCCTTGCTTTTTCTGTCCACCCCAACCCCATCCATCCCTCTTCCGCTGGTCTGACCCAATTATCCGCCCGTCGCCCTGATGATGGAGGCAATAAGCACCTGTGAAACGTCGGTAAACTTCCACCAGACTACACGCGGCAACAATCCAGAAGGCAGCCGCCGTGAGGACCCGAAATCTCACCTCTGTCATCGGCAAACACGGCAGCCTCTTTTCCGACCACGCGCACAGAAATGAACGCTGTCCGTCCGCATGATTCATCTTGACACGATTGTTCATCGACACTATCATCGGGTTCTGCTGTGCTATCTTACGTCTGAACTTCCTGCAATCGGCAATACCAAAATGGCGAACGAACGAACCCGTGAGATGGAATCGACACTAGCGCCACTTGCAACCGGGTCACACCTTAACATTTTTTTTTTCCAAAAATACAAATCTGTGTCGTAGTAATTCTTTGTGATGTGTAAAACAGGAATCGAGAAGAAATATTTTGAATTCACCGGGAATCGGACCCTTGACCACGTGTGAACGAGTCCAGTGTGCCACCACAGAGCTCGTTCGCATTCGTGAGATCAAGAACACAGAATCTACGAACTAATTTTGTCCTTCAGTTAATACAAAGACGAGCCGTCCGTCTTCTAAGCGCGGCTTTCTGCAATTTCCAATACAGATTCGGCGGGGAAAGATTGCATTTAGTGATCAGTTTTTAATGCAAAGTCAAGACCCTCTGAATCTGTGCTAGTCTGCCAGAAATAATCTTCCGCCAAGCATGCAAATCACATTTGACATCACAAACAGAAGATTACAGTTCCACTAGTTTCTTCTGTCGATAAGGAGATGAGTCGGCAAGGAATCAACGCACGCATTGATTTTTCCCCCTTTTTAAAATTTTTTGGCTCCGTGATTTGTTTCTGTAGCTGTAAAGTTGGCACGCTGAAATAAGCTACTGAATTTCATTTGTTTCCTTAACTGGACGTCATTACGCTTATCTTTCACGGACGTACGCCGAGCATGGAGATAAGATAAGGCTTGTGCCCTATATTATATCGAGATATATCATAACTGCCGGTTGTTCGGTGAATCCCCACAGAGCTGAGCCCGACTGCAGCGCCACCGAGAAAGGTTGCTCGCCCTCTGGCGGCATTTCGGGGAACTGGCAGTCCGCGTTTCGTTTGGACAAAAGACTGTCGCTGTGGACTGAGACATTCGACTGTTTTAGTGGCGTCAATGCTGTTTTCTTGAGGGCATTCGCCATTTGGAGCCAATGCACCTTTTTTAGTTGGAATTCTGACAGCGGAATATACAACTTCATTTGTTTCTTTAAGCGACATCGCTTATATTTATGAAACAGTGGAACTGGATTTCTGTACAATTTTGAACTGTGTTTCTTTTCCACACTCAGACTTAATCTAGAGATTCTAAGTTCGAGTTCAGTCACCGCAGATATCTGAGTCAGAAATTTCACAAAGAAATCGCAAACACGCGGCTGTCTCGGTGACTGATCATAAGGAGAACGCGGAATTACTTTTTCTTCCTTCTTTCCTTGCCTTCGCAGTGTCAGGAGTCTAGAACGGAGTTTATGAAAATTTATCCAGCCATTTCTACTTCAACTTAGACTGGACGAGTTGGACGCCGCCTTACACGAGTATCGGCAACATTTATGAACAGTCGATCTTTTCCTTGAGGTAGAAACTGACTTCTTATTTACGAATTCTGGTTTCCGTGGCAACATTAGAATTAATCTGCCCAGAGCACCTGTGCACTTTTACAGTCGAGATTTTATTCCGCCCTGAATTTTGCTTTTAAGACATTAATTCATATTTAATTAATTCATCCATTTATGCCAAGACTTGTCTTGTTCACGTGCGCCCACAAACTTCCATACCTGCGAGACTTTGGTTCAGCCTCACAAATTATTGACAGATTGTGTTATCGGATTCCCAGAATAGAAAATGATGCAATTGTGCTTTTATCTTCAAAAGACGCGTAACCTTTGATCTTCGGGTAACGCGAATGTAGTTGGCTGAGGACTCCAGGCAGCGACCGATATTTCCATTCCGTCAGCCCAGCGGAGGATGGAGAAGGCAGGGCGGGGTCATGACACATGCACGAGAAGGGAAATACTGCATGGTGCGTGGTTTTTACTTTACAATAAATACATGCAATCAACGTTTCCTGATACTCGACAAGGGACGGTCGTTCTTTTTTTTTGGGGGGGGGCAGACTGGTGCCAGAAACACGAAACCCTGGAATGGGGCTTGGTTCGGAATCGCATAAGACATGGAACACTGGACAACTCCGCCTCAGGAGTAACTGGAAAAGTGGAATTCTGTTTTGATTTTTCATGGAAGTAGAAAATCTAATTTGGAAAGTCGAGTACATAATTTAGTGATTCCACCGAAGGACTGGGGGGGGGGGTAAATTTTGATGAATTTTAATGGGGGGGGGAGGGGTGCATAAGAAACATTGCAGTAGCAGCCTAGAACTTGGGAACCATCTCAGTATTTGCTTAAAGACAGAGGAAAATAAAAATGACCTGTGCCGATGGCCGAACGCAGAACCTTCCGACTGCACACTGGCGACAAGTCACCAGTCCGGCAGCCAAAGGAAAATAGCAGCCTGTAGGTTTATGCAACCCGAGTGCCACAAGGATTATTGATAGTTTTCAGCGCACGGAAAAGGGGGGACTCACGTGAACAATGTCTAGGAATTTAGCTCGTACCGCAAAGAAAACACGACACTTTACCGTTACAAACATCAACTGGTTAATGCTGTTTAAGAAGTAATCCCTGTGTACAGTCAGAATGAAAGAACTGCGAAAAATACAAATATAAAATGCAGAGTCATTGACTGTTAAAAAACGCTGGACGCATACTTAATGCTGAGCTTTAAAATTATAATCCGTAATCACTGCAGTAACACGTATTGAACCGAAGAGTCTCAGTATTCGGGCCTATTTAAAATTTCCTAATTGTGGATACCGCCGCTAGAGGGATGGAAGGAGACAGGAGACGCAGCACGAGCACGACTATTGACGGAAGAAAATCACGACGCCACGCGCAAGGCAGCAAAATTCTCGAAACTTGGCGTCGGAATGCTTCCATGTATCACTCCATCTCTGTGACGCTGCGTTTTGAACTTTGAACTTAATTTCGCATCGGAACGGCTGACACACATATATTAAAAATGTATTTTCCAGCGCGTAAATTCACAAGGTAAACTAGCAAATAAAAATACACACGCGTGAGTAAAATATACAAATTTAATAGGTAAATAGAATGTTATATTTACATAAACAGCGGCTAACTAGAGTGCTCTTTTATTCGATATCTTCATACGGATTATTGATTCTTGGAACTTTCAACTGCAAGTTCGAGAGATTGTATCGTCCGCCACTGCCACTTCCAAATGACGTGCAAGAAAGCAATCCTGGCACATTTTAAAGTATGAATTATAAACTGCTTGGAAGAACTGAGAAAAATCATGGAGAATCCCAGTCGGAGTACTCGACATCTGGTCCACCTTATTCCCGCCGAATGTAATCTGTAACTTCACACTTAATTTCTGAAAGACACATTTTAATATTATCTTCTTGCCTCTGCCCAGATATCGAACGTGCTCTCTCTCCACGATACAGATTTCTCTATTAAAATTTTGCACAAATGCTTGTCTGGCGCGAGTTGTGAAGATAATTAAATTAAAACACCTGTATTACAGCGTGATCATTGATATGGTCCAGTGGAGAAACTGTACGGGTCTTCGGGTTGCATAAAAGTAGGAAAATATTTTACCAGCTGACTGCACTCTTAGCTTAAGACTTCTGCGCCGTGGGATTACCTCCTTGGTGAGTTAGTCAAGTGCGGCGACCACTCATCCGAAGCATCACCTAACTGACACAAACACGCGGGTGTTATTACACAAGACTCATCTTCCTAATGAGAAATTCACCGCAGAAGGACCGAAGAAATGTTAGTATTGCCGTATCTCAACTTAATTTAATACGAGATGGACGTAGGTCGCTTTTCACTGAAGCCACCACGGGCGCTAAGAACACACAAGAGCCCGAGGCACTGCAAATCATTTCCTCAGCGACGGTTCTTAAGACGTTCTTCAGACACACGTGATGGCCACTCACGTTCATTGAAAGAACGCGGCGTTTGCACTTACGCGACTCAAAGTCACGAATAAAATGCCCTTGTTCCACCCCAGCTCCTGTTCTGCGGGCTACAACGACGACATCCCGGCTGAGTAAACTGGCGGTAAGTCGTCTGCTTCGTCTGCGAATGCGTTCTGCCTTCCTCATGAATATTCAAGTTTGTCTTATTTAAATAAATAACACGGGCGGTGCGTGGTTGTTGTATGAACATCTCTGTCGGTGCTAACGCGATTATCAGGGCGGTGGCGAACACCACAGCGCCTCTCCCCTCCTCTCCTCGTCCCGTGGGCACACAGGATTTCGGTTCCTTCGACGACGAGCCTTCGCAAGGACTCCCCGGTCTGCGGAGGACAGCACTACTCAAAATGTCGTGCTCGAACCACCGTAGCATGGGTGGGATTCAAACCCACGATCACACACAACGAAACCCAGAGGTCGCATGAACTGAAGTTGACCAAACGTCGTCTTCGCTTATCGTAATCCTACTTAGGGCTCGAATGCCAGTGTTGCCTGCAACCACCTAATCATTCTGATTTTTCTGCTGTTCGCTCTTGTAACACGGAACAGAGGGGCAAAATCATACTTTTTACGTTTAAGCATTACACACACTCAGAACAATTAAGACGGCTGTCTTCGTCCTGATGATGGAGGCAACAAAGACCTCTGAAACGTCGGCAAATTTCTACCAGACTATACGGCGCTACAACCCAGAAGACAGCCATCTTCACGTCGTGAAAACTTCAAATCCTACTTAAAACAATTAACGTGACTTCGACAATGCTGCTTAATGAAACAATTTGGCTGACAAGTGACGGCGAACGGAGGATACTCATTTCAGACCCTGGATCCAGTAACAAAAGATTTTATTCCGGCTAATACCGGGATGACGACGTACAGCGGCCAGCGATGATTTTCTGTCGCCAGTCGACTGGGCCTGCAACCTGCGTAACTTCAGGACTTGAAACGGAAGTGTAAAACACGCAAATATGAACGCAAAATTTATTCTTTGCAACATGGTCCCTGTATTTGAAGTAACATCGCATTTCTTACCTCTGTAGTCAGGTCCACAACAAAGATTGTGACGTATGAACCCTCACAGGTCAGTAAGATCAATCGATCTTACGATGTCACACTGATTAATACTGAAGCACCGTTAAGCACGCCTTCGTTAGATAATCTGATCTCTTATGACAGCCAATATAATGTTAATTGCACTTAAAATAAATTAGATGCTCACAAATACTTCTTTCCTTCCGATAAGGCATCACGTTTAGTTAAAAATCATAAAATTACAACTGGTCGGAACCTGCTACTCCCATCATCATTTAAGTCACTTAACTTAACACTGTAAGCACTCGTTGCTGAATTACTTAGTACGCTGTTTACTTAAAATAAAAATGCCAACAGTTGTAAATCTAATGGATTCCTATTTTGCAAAAATTCCTTTAAATAGCATAAACTATGACGTTGTAATCCTGGGGTCTCGGGTTCGATTCCCGGCGGTGCCCGAATTTATAACTTGTGCTGGGCAAGGCCGTGGTCTAGGCAACACGGAGTTTTCCTCCGTGGCATCCCAACAATTACTCCATTCACACACAGAAGAAGGCAATGGCAAACCACTTCTGGATCATCTGCCAAGAACGTATATGAACAGGTCCCAGTCCGAGAAGAGAAAAGGATGGAAGGATCCTGTTCATATGGACCTGTCGTCACACAGAACACTAAATAATAATAAGATGAGGTGGTCTAGCGGTTAGAACGCTGGCCTTGTAATCCTGGGGTCTCGGGTTCGAATTTATAACTTGTGTTGGGCAAGGCCGTGGTCTAGGCAACACGGAGTTTTCCTCCGTGGCATCCCAACAATTACTCCATTCACACACAGAAGAAGGCAATGGCAAACCACTTCTGGATCATCTGCCAAGAACGTATATGAACAGGTCCCAGTCCGAGAAAAGGATGGAAGGATCCTGTTCATATGGACCTGTCGTCAGACAGAACACTTAAAAAAAAACTATGACGGCACGCGTACGAACTTATTACTTTCTACGGGAATGTTAAGAACAATAACGTCACTCATTAGTGCAGCAAAACGAACGTCTTTTTTTCGCGTCAGGACTTAGCCATTACATATGAATCACATTACATTCCTTAAACGGAGTCAGACCTGTTTTATGGACTGACGCGAATTAATTGGCTTCAAAGTTCAAAACGAGCGGCTCGTGGCTGGCAGCCGGTCGAAGTGCTTAAGTAATCGATATACACGGGTGGAACGGTCCATAAAGCTGCCGGTTGCATCAGTCCCAGGGTACGGAAAGTTCCGCCTCCCCACGCCCCCCCTGACTTCGCTGCCTCTTACTTAATTCCCTGTCGTTCGCGGTTGCTGAACGGATGCGAGGCCGAAGAGTGAATCTGCGCCCGGGGCGCGAACCAAGTGCGTCAGCGGAGACGCCTTCCGTTAACACCGAATATACGTCTCGCTTATTTGAATAAGCTCGAACCTTCTCTGCGAAGTCCCCGCATGCAAACATCGCCCAGTGTTTAGTGGAGAGACAAATTCGCAGTTCGTGGATTCGGTGCAACTTTCCGAATACTGGAGACAGAAGACGATGGAAAATTCGGCGATAAACAAAAATTACTCCAAAGAAAAGGGGAACAAATTAGCAAACGCACGGTTAAGGAAACGCGGCTTTCTTCCGATGAATATTTAAACTTTAACCGCAAAGTACCGACGACTTCGCGTTCATTCGTAGTCAAACATTCTGCTGCAGAAACTGGAAACTTCTCGGCTACTCACATCTTCGTTGAGGGCAACAGAAAAAGTTCTCCGCAAAACTCCTTCCATGTCCCCATTCGTTGTTTGGCAGCTTTCAGTCAGTCTTGATTTCAAATCACTGTTAATTTTATAAAACCCTTTCCAATTCAATGCGGTTTTAGGGACGCGAGAACGCGTGTTGGTCCGTGGTGTGGTCAGACTTTCGGAACGGCGCTTCGACAAAGAAAGTACACTGATAAGGGCTTCTGCTGTTCCGGAAAATGCTGGGAAAACCGACTACACATTGCTCACGTTTTTCCTTTAACAAATTAATTGTTTTGTTATTATCTTAAAAATTACTTAAATGTGTACAGGCGAGGTGATTATCGTTTCTTCATCGCAGTGATTGATATGCGGGCCGCAGACTACGAACCTCTGCGCTGTATTACTTCATTCCACGAATCAGAGTCGCCATTTTAGAGGGACGAGATGTGAGAGCAGCCTCTTGGTTTGAACGATCGGTCCCGAACACGAACAGCTCGCCGGTCGCCTGAACTCGTCTCTGTGCGGTAAACGGCCTCAGTCAAGGAGAGAAATTAGAACCGGGAAGGAACGGGCGCTCCTCTGGGATATCCGTTTTCGCTTTAAACCCATCTCTCGGCACGACACTCAACTTTCCTGCGGGTCAGCACAGCGTGAGTGAACAGATTTCCATTTCCTTTGAAGAATGTTTTCCGCCTGCCGCGTCCTAGTCCAGCAAGTTTAAATCTCACTGACAGACCTACCAACGGCTTCCGTCACACAAGCTCTCAGAGACCTCTGGGGGCACAGAAATACAAGTCGATTTTCCATAAATATCGCGAGAAAGCCCTCAGTGCGCAGGCAGATGGGAGTCGGCTGCCGCCCTCGTATTTTGTGTAGGGGCATTGTCTCCGGTGATCTCTGAAGCTAAGTTGCAAAGAGCAAACAGTGAGTCAAGGAGGCTTCGAAGACGGAACTTCCACATTCAAGTCAGAAGAAGTGACAGCCACGTGGAGGAAGTTCTATGACAGAAAGATAAGATCTATAACCGATGTAAGTCATCAGGGTGAAGAACTTGAGGACGATGTAATGAGCAGGACATGTAGAAGAGATGCGAAACACAAGATTCTGCTTGGGAAACCTCAGAGGAAGGAATCGGTCCTGACACGCAGGAATTAGTGACAGATAATATTAAAATAGATCTTAAAACATGGTTGTGAAAATTCAAACAGAAATGAATTGTTTGTGGCATGACGCCAGACGACTGCGATTGGAGGACTACGAAGGAAGAGTTTTCCTTCTAAACACAACGGCGAATTGTCATCATCATTTGTAAAGTAACTCGGCAACGTGGTGCGAATGATGGGTGAGTGGGGGCATTTCCTCACAACGTAACTTCGAGCCTGGAATGCGCTTTCAACTTTCGCGTTTTATTAGAGTGAGGGCTTTTGGCGACTGTGCCGGCTGCACGGGGACGTTCTTCCCGCTGTGCGCGATCACTGTGGCGGTTGTCGCATGCCCCAGTTCTAGCGGCACATACGCCAAATACACTTCTTGTAGGGTAAACCACGAAGCTCCCCGCCATATAAATTCCCAAACTGCTCATTTACACAGACACTTCGAACGCATGTAATTAATTTTCCTATTTTAAAGTCGGAGCCTTTGTTTAACATGCAAACAAAGTAATTGACATGTTACAACTACCGCACCTCACTCTTAAATTTCACCAAATATTGTAATTTATCTTGGCGAAAATTAAACTTAAAAATTGTAATGAAATATTCTTCACAAGAATGGTACAATACTGTGATCATTAATGCCACTAGTTTATGAAAGTAATATCTAATTTGTTTCGAATTCCATTTTGCAGACTTTCAAATTGCATGTCAGTAAAAAGAGAGGGCTGAGCCCTGCTGGGGACAGTCACAGGTCACGCGAGGTCAAAATCATCCGGCACAAAAGGTCGTCATGACTGCATAAGCAAATCACTGCGCACCTCAAGGTCATGCTGACACTTTACTGGTCCTCGCATCAGACAAATCCGAAGCCAATTTGTATCAGCGTAACGCAAATTAAGATTAGCGTTAACTTATTCCTTCTATATTTTGGAACCAACACAGAAACGAATATTAACACAACTGGCATCAGAACCTCACGATGTCGAGCTAAGTCGTTGCAGGAATACAATAATATAAATGTATTTATGTATTTGAACGGCGATCTATGGGAACGACATCGCTAACTTTTATTCAAGCGGTGACGAATGTCAAGTCATTCAACACAAACAAAATGTTTATTGACATTTTTAATTGTCCTCTGCGCACGGCGAAAGCGGTCAATGAAGAGAATCGACATTGAAAATGAATGAAGGAAAAACGTCGCCTTGCTTCAGAGAGCAGAAGTTTTAAATCGGCGGCAAAGTACGACGAGAAATGCAATATATTCGCTTCCTCGGAACCAAGCGCGAGGGAGGGTGCCAGTCTCTTAGCATGGGGGGGGGGGGGGGCACGGGGATATTAAGAAAACTTCATTGCTTGATCGTGTTACTGTCTCAAAAAGATAATTTCCGAAGAGATGAAGAATGCCACATCATAGGCGATGTTAGCGCGCGTAATGGAAATTCTTACAGATCGAGTGCATCGATCTTGATGGACGACATCTGACGGGCGTCGTTTTTAAGAAACGACTTTGTTATAACTTTCCTCAATAATGGCAAACGCTCCTCTTCCGAGTCGCATTTCTTTGAATAAATTTGAATAAACTGTGATCGACTAGTGCATCTTTAAAATGAAGAATCGACCCCCCCCCCCCCCCACATACCTAAAGGTTCTCTCAGAACATTGACGTCGGAAGGCAGATCGTTTCAAAGTTGCCACAGTGATGGCGCCAAGTTTGTCCACGTGATTCACGAGTTTCATGGGTCCTCAGAAGGAAACATCACATCGGAAGGTCACTCAACGACAGTCGATTAGCTCTTCAAGGAAAATCAAATACTAAAATGTAACGGGGAATCTGCAGCCATCTGACGGCGAGAAAAGATCTTTGACGCTCAGTTTCTGTTCGTCTTGAGCTGCAGACATTCGCAAGTTCTATTTCCTCTTGGGCCACGCGTACGCGGAGATGAGACGAGGGTCTTCGCAGTGACAGCCATTCCGAATTAAACCAACAAAAATTGTCGAAGTCGTTTGCGTCTGAATACCCCTCCCACCTACAAACTCTTCATTATCACTTCGTCTCCAGGGTTAGAATTCGCAAGCAAGACGTCATCTTCGCAAACTAAATTCGCCAGTGACATCTGGTGCCTAACTTCTGCAGACATGAGCCGTTCATTGCGAATGCAAAACCCAACGAGCGGGACACGAGACGACATGCATCGGGCTACATCGACGGCGAGACGCGTAGGGGAATGAGGGAGAAAGCCGACGTCTGAAAAGTGCGTAAATGCGTTGTTTGGGTGCGAATTCTAATCGATTATTGCAGACAAAGATCAGTTAAATCCTGTGGTGCAATGAACTACGGGAACAAGGCACAGAATTTCTAGAGAAGGCCTACGAAGTGCCTCTGACAGACGGAATTGTGCGTACACGCACACACTGCCACGAATTTTGCTTCATTCGTCTCGTCAAAAATTGTACGACAAGATTTGCAGATCTTAAAAAGACATATATTCTGCATTGTATTAATTTTTTTAGATAAAATAAGAGCACCGATTCGACGATCTTGGACAAGGCGACTGCTGCCCGCTGCTTAGCGTCTGAACAAATTACGTTATAACGTAACGCGACACGAATATCCCGGCCTTCATTACGAAGAAACGTTTCCTTGGCGGTGATCGTTGCAGGTTGCACATTGGACATCATTTCTGTGCCCTCGTTTTATGGACCTCATGAAACTTCGGCCATCAAATTCACAGACCGGAATTCAGTTGCAGGTCATATGCCTCTCAGTTAAATAAAACATTCCTACTATAAACGTGCATCTTCTGCTCCAGAACATTTCACGTACGATGCACAAATTAGGCTTGCTACGGTCCTTCAACTTTGTACCGTACGAAAGTACATCTGCGTGAGAATAAAATTGCATTCTAACCCACGAATCCGTAATCAGAGAGTTTGTGACTTTATTAACCCTTTCATGTCTCAGAATGGTCGTTGGCTTTATTTCATGGAAAGATGCGTCAGTGCCTTTGTCCGACTCAAACTTTGGAACCAACTGTACCAAATGCGTGCCGTCATAATACCAAAAAAGTACGCCTCAGTTATTTTCCAAGAAACAAAAACCCACTCTTTCAGTTTGACACCCGACACTGCTGAATGCAGTTCAATGGTCCTGCCACTGTATTTGTCTCAAACACAGCGGTGAAGATGGCGCAGTCTGAGGACGCGGTGTCACCTCGGAATGAACAGAGTGCAATGATTTGAGTTTTTGAGCGTTTATCATCATCGCTAAAAGATTGCACGTGTCCTGGACGCAAGCCCCGGTTACGCCAACTCGAATGCCCACTCTCTCTCGACCCACAACCTGACCTATCGATTGTTAGGCCCTTTTTGGTCAAACACGTCCAGCAGGCTTGGAGCTTGTTCCTGTACACAGCCTTCTTAAACTAAGCTTCAATCTCTGACTGGACAAAGATCATAATCAAAATAATGACGTGTATCGTGGACCACCTTACGCTCTGGGCTTCTAACCAGTGTGCCGCTGGCAATCATCGTCATCATTTAATTATCTAGTGCCATCCTGAGAGCCTTGAGGATGTTTGAACTAGGAACAGAACTTTCGCCGTCCAATTGCATGCTCACAGACTTTCAGAGAATATGAAACTTCTCGTCGGGCGACTTTTATGTGAAATGCAATAAAACAATTTTGCGAAATCTACGTCGAGTTCCCTGTTTTATAAGAAAAACTAATTAAGTACTGAAGCTAGGAACCTGAGACTTGATGTAAAAGCTGATCACAGACAAGACTAGAAATTTTGTATCAAACGTTTCCTCTGAGCAAATTACTGTAAATATGGTTCTGGTGCGAAACTTCGACATTCTGTCTCGCACCAAAAAGTAGGAGTGACTTCTGCATATGTAACAAATAATCCAGAACGTGACAACTTCATGTTCCAGATTTTTTAATTGAAAAAAAAAAACTATGAATGCGTTCCCTTACAAGATCTCGGTCTCTCGGCTCGAATAGGAACTTCGAGAGCCTCATCGTACTCCGGGCGAGACGCCTCTCGTCCATTCCTTTACACCCGGAATTTCGTTAAGGCTTTGACCGGGATGTTCTTTTGTTAAATCTTATGTGGTACCGCCTGATTCGACTTCTAATGGTTAAGTGAAGTGTTTTCTTCGCGGTACGGTCTGGATTCGTAAATATTATGAAGACGAGCTTCGGCTTCAAAGGGTTAACCAGCTGATTTTCGTAATGGTGAGGTGTAGTGTTTTCTTCGCGGTACGGACTGAATTCATAAATAATATTCAGACGATCTTCGCCTTCAAAGGGTTAACCAGCTGATTTTCGTAATGGTGAGGTGTAGTGTTTTCTTCGCGGTACGGACTGAATTCATAAATAATATTCAGACGATCTTCGGCTTCAAAGGGTTAACCAGCTGATTTTCGTAATGGTGAGGTGTAGTGTTTTCTTCGCGGTACGGACTGAATTCATAAATAATATTCAGACGATCTTCTGCTTCAAAGGGTTAATATACATTTTAATATTAGTGTCCCACGTACGACTAGGTCCACCAAGTGGATGCCTTTCTTCAAAGATTCCAGCTAAAATTATGCGAAAATTTACAATTTTATCCAAAAGAAAGTTGCGACCTAATTTAACAGCTTTTACATTTTAAAGGTGCGAGTGAACTTCTGCGAACTGCCTGTTAAGATCAGGCGCCATGACTTTCAGGCGATTGGCATTTCCCGATTCGCTGTTTACGCTAAAAACTTCCGATTTTATTTGAATCTACATAACTAACTTCTTAAACTGCAAACAACATCGTTATGTGAGTGACAAACGACTCGCAAGTTTTAAGTGGTTCCCTGCCTACAGGAAGTTCTGGGGGAAAAAAATTGTGTTGCGAGATTTCTTTCGATTACTTTTCAGAGGAAACACATTCATGACTAATCAACCAAAAATTTCACACTTTTCGCTCCAGCTTCGTCAGTAAGAAAGGTTATCAAATGGCCGATGGATGTCAAAAGACGGCCTTATTGTCATTTCATTTTGCGAAATAAAAGCAGTTGTCTGTAAAGTTCCATCAGACTCCGCAGCGCCTTAAAAGATTTTATGCAATTGCTCTCAAATGAGGAGATGCTTTATCGTCGTTGCTTTTAAGCTTCATTTACAACGAGATAGCACGAAGTTCCAACAAAACAGAAGGATTGGAAGTAAATGGCTATCTTAATTCATTGGGCGAGAACACAATTATGTTGAAGAAAAACACGGACGCCATCTGCACTGGTACAAAAGAAGTTTCTCTAAAATTAAATGTAGCGAAATCTAAATAAATGCACGTTCATGTCTCGACACAACAAAATAATAAGGCCTGGTAGTTGATAAGTCGTTCAGAATCTTTCGCCTTTCGTCTGCTGTCTAAAATCATAAAACATTAAACTATTTACAGTTCACGTCTTCCTTTGTCACGTTGGCAGAATACGACCTCCGAGGGGCGAAGGGACAGGACACTGCGTTATCGATTGGAGGACATGTAGCACGCACGGGGAGATAAAGTGGTTTCGAAGACTTTGACGTAAAAATGGTTGGATTAGATTCATCTGGCTCAGGATAGGACAGACGGCGGCCTCTCCTGCACGTGTTAACGCCCTTCTGGACTTCATAAACCGGTCGCAGCTTCTGAAGATGGATCCTGCTCCACGTCTGTACTCGTGGGCGTGGTAGAGAGTCTCTGAAATGTGTCGCACTTAACCTAACATTCTTCCTCCTTAGCCGTCTCCATAGTCGATGCCGTAAGAACACGAAATGTTTCAAATCGGATGATTCGGCAAGACTTCCACACAAAACTTCTGCATGCATTTCTTTTACAACCCCGTAAGTCTGCTCGCCTTGTTGCCCCCCTTTCAGCGCACACGGCCAACGCATGTGTAGTTTGTTGTGAACAGGACTGTACACAACATTGAAAATGTTCGGAATGTCAAATTACAACACAGCCGACGACAATTCGTGTCACCTGTCTGAATTTATACCGAAACATTAAAATACGACATAAATTTAGCAAATTATGATCCGAGGATAACTCGAAGAACAAGAAGAAGAATTTTTTTACGAACAGGGTAACAACGGGACGTAGCTGTCAGTCTAGCGACGTTTAGGTAGATTCCGGACAGCCTGCCACCTACCAGCCCATTTATGTGGCACGCGGCTCCTTTCAAATCCCCACCACATCTCTTCCGGCGCAAATTTCGTTTCGTTCCTTAACTCTCTTGTGATCGGCTCAAAATGGTTAGAACGTCGAAACAAATTAGCGTCTAATTGCTGTTCTACGGTGAAGCAGGAACCGAGATGAAGGTACGAACGAAGGATTTGGATGAGCTTCATTACGAGGAGAAGGAATTTCATGTCTGCCTCATTAATTCAAAAAACTGACCATTGTTTCACGTAGTAGCTTCTGTAATACGACCCCGGGCGATCATCATTAAACATCTGACAACGAAACACAAATCCGGTTCACTTTACAGAACAACGCCTTCACATTTCGGCCTATAGACGCTCATTCAGACAGAAATGTTTCAGCACGTAACTCGCAGAAAGATTACGTCTGGCAATATTTAATCACATTCGCCTTGCTACAAGCGTTTAAGAGAACTAACAAGTAATAACAAAATGTGGTACAGGCGCGTACCTGGCAGTGGAGGTCACACAGACGTCCGTAAACAGCAACTTGCTGATTCAGAATTCAAAATTCCTGCCTCCAGCATTTCATTGGTTATCGCTACCACGCCGGAAGCTAAATCCAAATGTTAACTCAACCGCTCAATTTGAGTTCCACAGGCTGAACAATAATTGCTCTGAGTTAATATTAATTCTAAGATCTATTTTACTTCGCCAAATTTAATATTTATAGGTCAGCGACAACGATGTCTACCTCTCTCTTGCTTCTGAATGTCTGCATATTGTTCATTCAGAGAAACTGTGCGTTTAATTTGCTTTTAGAATTAAGAACACAAATTTTAGTAAAAGGTAGTGACATTTTAACGATAATGACGTGTGTTTTATTGCAACGTTTCACGTGGATTTTGTCTTTAAAATAGTTCCAGTGTTTCTGGGGGCTCCAGTTTTGGTCTCAAATCGTAAGTTCGAGCGTCTGCCATGTTTTTATGGGAGCGACTTCCAAGGGGAAAATGTTCGTTCAAAAATTTCGTGACACCGAGTGGCCTATTCACGATTTTGTCTTTCAAAGCTCGTCACAGTAATCGCATTTTCGTTTTGTACTTTAACGCAACTTACGTCTGGTAAAGAACTGTCGATTTTTAAGCTTTCGTTACAGGCAACGTGTCCTAGTAACGACGTTATGTGAAGTATCTTAAATCGGTACAGACGACCTCCGCGTCTCGCTAAGATACCCAAAGCCGATAACGCGTTTTAGTGGTCGAGAGTTCTCCCTTCGTGGCAACAAACTTTAAAAAAATATACTTTTTATTCTTGACAAAAAAAACAATTCCCGCTCAATCACTCAAAATATGGGTCCGCAGAAGTACCCCCCCCCCCCGCATTTTAATTTTTCGAATTATTACCTCCATGGACCAAGTTCGTCTTGCAAAGATAATATTAGCTGAGTGTATCAACAAAATCAGAGTTTGTGGAAATCGTGGGTTATATTCCGTTTACTCGTGAGCCAGCAGCTCGACCCAGTCCACATCCGCATTACGAAACATCTTGCAATGTTTAATTACTGTGAGGGGATTGTCACCCCCCCCCCCCCAACCACACAACAGCCTCATATTTACTAATACTACAGAACGAAAACGTTAATTACAATTGTTTACTCGTCGTCTATTTTCTTATGACTTCTGCGCAATCAGGTTTGGCACAGAAGTGACCACGTGGAAAGTATCCAATAACGAATCCTATCCAATCTAAATTTCCTGGGAACTAGGGCACTGCTATTTATATGCAATTTTGAAAGAAACACCCGCTCGCCATCTATCGGACAGTTTTGCCAAGCGTCTGAACCGTCTCTCAAGTCGATGTGATGTTAAGTTGGTGAATGTGTCTACCGACAGATGTCCGTACTGTGCAATGATAGCTTTTGACGGCGAAGCATAGATGGCAGGAGCAACGGAATACGGAACGATAAGAATTTGTAGCATTTTCCACGTCCTTTATGCAATGTGAAGTGTGGGAACACGGACGCAGATGTTCGGCGTTGGATGTGCGTATCCTTTTCTGCAAATAAGGAGGCACGACGAATTCTGGGAACAGCACTCTTCGTCTTTATCAATAGCATCATCGATCCCCGACGGGGGCACAGGATTTTTCCTCTAGCCTCTGCGTCCAGACCGGCTCTGGGGCCCACCCAGCCTCCTGTCCAATGGGTACCGGGGGTCCTTTCCCGGGGGTAAAGCCGGCCGGGGCGTGATGCTGACCACTCACCCCCATCTAGTGCCGAGGTCAAGGAAGAGAGGAGCTATACCTCCACTCCCCCCAAGCGCCTACATGGCGTATAGTGGGACAAACTTTACTTTACTTACCTAAAATTAGCACTGATTCGTAAGATGTGTGAGAATCTACAGCGAGATCAGAGTCACTTATGGAATAATCCCAATTGTAAACGAAGAACTGCTTAAGCCCAGGAAGGCGACGTATTCCCTTGTTCCATTTAATTTGACGATCTGTGGGTTCGCGCCTCCGTCCTGCACATGCACTGCGCTTTATTCAATTACAACCCAATAAAGAAGTTACGGACAGACGCCAAGAATAATACAATAAAAGAAGGAAAATACCTGAGGCAAAGTGGCTTTCAGCTGAAGAAAAGGGAGCTCACGTGGTGCAAACTCTCCACCGTTATTGGACCACAAAACTGCTTGTTACCTCGCAACAAAGTACGAACGCCATCTGTTAATGGACCGTCAGAAACAGAAAACATCGTCACGTGTCGAGTGTAGTTTCCTGAATTGTGACGCCCAATTTCATACGTACGAAGTTCGCGTCTGGTTTTGAAGCGAGGCCGAGCAAGACACGTTCCTGTATGGAAAACAAACGGCCTGAAACGTCGTTCACGTGCCTCACGCATTCATGGGAAATTTCATCTCGAAATGTTCACCGTACGCGTTGATACGAGGGATATTAGCTGATAATGGTTGCTTGTAACGAACTCACGGCAGTGGCGTTAAGGATCGCAGATTTTTTGCCTCTTAAATGACGGAAGTCACTCTCTGACCCCTGCAACGAGCCGTGCCTAAGTGTCATCTTAAATCTCATATGAAAGAAAGGGATCATCGTTTTATGAGTCTGTGCGACGGATGCAGGAGAAAGGGAAATCTAAAACAAGAAAGAAAAGACAGTATTAGAAAGTTGGAAAATTGAATTTGTGAGCAAAACGTCCTGTGACGTACAAAAGTACGCCCACGCACTCGTACGAGATTTCCATTTGTTTGGAAAAAGTCTCGAAAGTTTTCTTCGCCGTGGCTTGACATCTTGCTATTAATTTCAGCTATAAGTTGAGGGATCGTTCGCAAACCACGAGCGCACGTCAGCCGCGGTTGTCAAACCGTGGCGGGCAAAACAAAGGACTCGCAGGAACTGAGGTCAGGACCAGAATCGCTTGTTTTCTTTTTCAGTGGTAATCCGGAAGCGAGATTACTGGTTTCGGATCCCTCAAGAATTCAAATGCGTTGATAAAACATGAAACCGTCTGCAAAACTGAATGCAGACACAAAACCGCGGATACTCGAAATCCGCTGCTGCCAAGGCGGTGGTTCGGGGGAGGGGGGGGGGGTTGCTGTAATCGACGGAAGTCACCGAAGGGCCTTCTGCGACGCTAAATTCTACTGTAGACACAGTAAGAATGCGAGCAAACGAGATCACGTGTAGTCCACACGTTGAGGAGACCGAGTTCGTCAATTAGGATGTAAAATGTATGACTGAGACATCAACGAAGTCTTCTTTTCTGTGTTCCTGGATTCTGGAGCACTTCGAATCCGTCGAACAACAGAGAAAACTCGGAGATCAACTGCATTACTGGAATCAAAATTCCTCTTGAAGCTAATAAACTTACGCGGACGTGGTGAATCCTTTGCGATCAGGAGGCAGCATTCGATGGCCTTGGTGTCAGAGCTCGGCGAAACTCTTTCTCGAACCGTTTGAATTGTGTTTTACTTTATTTACTCTACTCGGATGTCGAAGAAACATTCCATTTTGCAAAAGCACACATGAATGCGAATTTTGGTCAAATGGATTCCCACCTGAACTATTTGACACGTGCATTTCAAAACTTAAAATAAGTCGGTTCGGGGCCGAGAGCTCGCAGCGCCACAGACGCACAGAGGGTCAGTGATTGTGGCCACAATTCTGATGGCTTGTGCAGTGTCCAGCTTTCCTTAGACCAGAGAACGACGCGAGGACTTCGTAACTTACCACTTATTACTTACGCTGCTCTGGGACGAAGATGTTACGGCGCATTAGAAAGAAAATGTAATTTTATGACTTGTACGTGGCGCAAGCCGCCCATAGTTCTCCGTTAACTCCTAACCCAATTAGCTGCAACCGCAAAGAGCTCTCCGTTTCGAGGGGACTTTCTAGGTCGATGACTCGTATTGTCCTCATGAAACCCAACTGATATTTCAGCCACGCGATAAACAAATTCTGAAAGATTTGCTTTTTTCATACCCTTAAGTACTAAGAGTTATCGATCACGTCATGTAACTAGGGTTTGAGTTTTTCACGCCGATGAGTCCTAAGACGGAGGTCTCGTTGGTTGTGGTGAATGACTCGTCGCCCTGATGACGGAGGCAGCAAGGACCTCTGAAACGTCGGTAAACTTCCACCAGACTAAACGGCGCATCAACCCGGAAGACAGTCATCTTTCGCCATCAATTTGTTAACGTCCGTATCTGACAATTCAGGTATGGAGATCTCTGTCTGTAGTTAATATTTTAATGTGACGTTTATAACGAACTACAAGCGACCAAGATCGAAACACACATCGTCGAATTGTGTTCCTCTTCAGTGGGCAGTACCTGGTACTAGCTATTACGAAGCCAGGAAGGAACAAAATGTCCCACGTTAAATTAAGAATCAAGCCATCAAGACTTGTGGGGATTCTTGGTATAAATTCATTAACTCCGAACTTCTGCTAATAGCGTCCCAGTTGAAGCGAACAGTTGCGCCAGGAAGTGCAAGCGGGATGCTGCAGAAACACGAAATCCTTCGGCTAAAAGTTTCATAAACGTTTTTCAGGTTAACGGCTGTTTATGAAGATGACAAAAACACAAGAACTTAATCTGTTATCATCTACCATCTAATAAATACATTGTGTTTGTCTATACTTCGCACATTTGTGTGAAAATGTATTTTGGAATATTTCCTCATCAAGGGGAGATTGAACTGCACGTGTGTACAAGAAATATTTGTCCATGTGGCTAATGTTTTTACTACTAGTAGTACGTAAGGAACGTCCGTGTGTGTCAGTGCACCAGCACCTCACAACGTCGTGGGACGAGTTGAGTTTCAAGCCCAGGCCGTCTTACCCACAACGCACTGGAAAGGACGCGCTGTGTCACCCGGTGGCAAAGCTCTTCGAAGTGTGAAGATTGGCTTCACGATGCTAAGAGTTGAATGGCGAAGCGGTCAGTTCTTAGCGACGTACTAACACTGTTGTTATAAACGTTTCGTTCATAATTAATTAATTGGTTGCAGAAAAAATATCAGAACCTGCAAAACTGTGCATAGAAAAGAAACATGGCTGCCAGTCTTCGTGGTTTTATTCTTATAGGTTATGACGTTTCGGAGGAACATACGAGTCTGCAGGACGGCATAATCTATAACAACAACAACAACATTGTCATCTTCACTGCAGTGAGGACCTGAATCTGTGTGAATGGGCAGATGAATGTGTGGACAGAAGGTGGATGGATGAATACCTGCTGAGATTAAACCGCGGATAAAAATATGGACTGATAACACGGTTACAGAATATCGATCGACCCCCTCAGAAGATTCCAAGAGAACAGAGGAGTTAGACGCGTCGAAGTATTTCAAGTTCTTAATTGAAAACGAGCGACGCCGCGCACAGTTCGGCACAAATACTTTAAAATGTCACATACGACGAGGATCGTCCACAATTTGTCCTTGCCGTACCAAGGAATAAAAATAAAAATTTCGGGCTACGCTACGCTTTGCGAAAACGTTTCGTGACCAAAGTTCGACAGTTCAGAGAACTAGCCGCAGGACGGCCCACGGATTCTGCGCGTTCGGTTGGTCTGAAAGGCATCTTTGGAAATGAAGAATCTGAAATTGGAGCTTTGTGGAATATATTTCAGATTCCTTTCTGCGCAGATATCCCGAGATGATCCACGGATTCCCTGTTTTCTCCACAGTTTTAATTGAACTTGTAATAAACTTTCAAAGCCCTTCCTCAAGTACAGGATGTTTCTGAATTATCTTACCTATTACAGAAAACAATAGGAAAGTAAATTGCAGACGATAAATCTTGCGATTTGTGCATGCAGGTATGAAGTTCGTGTCTGCACCGCGGGAAGCGCTACGAGCGATGTGATGGCCCGAGTATTGTTGACGTGGCGTGTGGATTTGGCTAACTCTCGACTAGATTATTGGGCAATTATTTTTCTTTGGAGGAAAAACCATAACTAGAGACGAACTCGATCGAATTGTGTTGTGGTACCACAAATGGAGAAATTGCATTCATTAATCTTGTAATAAGACGACGTCGCACTGCACAAGATTTAACTACGTGGGAATTTCTAAAGCAGACCTTTCCAGGAGAAGGAGCCATTCTTGTATTTGGCATTTCATCTCATTACGGTGATGAAATATTCAAGCGGATTTGTAAAGAAAAATATAGCTTAAGCAATTGGATAAAAATTGACAGTTGTATTTTTGAAGTGGGGGTCGTCCCATTAAAAGAAGTTTAATGGGGCCCGAACGTAACTTCCCTTACGTATAAAAATAAGATTAAACTGTGAACTGGTGGAATGTTACAAGCACTAATAAACCCGCATATGTGAGAAAGATAACCACCAAGGTCTACCGTGGTTCATGGCAGCTGTGGTCATACGGCCACTAATGCAAATGAAAGCGCGAGAGGCCCGTAACACCGTTACCATGGCAACGGCTGCAGTAATTTAAACATAAGAGATGTGTATGATTCAGGCCTATAATATTTGTGGCGCGGGGTCTGAAATCGTTCAGTAGCTCAAAGGATCTCACTCACTGCCTGTGTTCCTGTTTTTGACGCAAAGCAGCGACAGGTTATGGATGACGCAGCAATGCAGAAGGGTTAATTTATCATAATTAATTTAATTGAACCACTCTTAACCAAAATCCTACAACTTTAATCCAAAGAAGAAATAAGCGCTGGTGTATTTATGTCTATTCGCGTGCTGACTGGTTCAGAATGGGCTGTAATGAGACTACGTTTACTTCATATATTAATATTAATAGGTTATAATATTCTAAAATAAAGCAGGCGTCGTCTGAAAGCATCTTTCCACTTCCCGCACAACGCCTAAACATTTATTTCCAAACAAAGAGCCTCATTTCTTTGATAAAACTAAAACCCAGAATTTTATTACTGATTGCCTAACGCAGACTGGACGAATTTTAAACACGAATTAGGCTACATTTTAACAACAGCGACGAAACGAACCGGATTCTTTCCGCCACGTCCGGAAGTCGGGCTCCGGCTCCGTACTCACTCGGAAGTGGATGTGGTGGGTTCTGGAATCAAGGACTAACGATCTGACATTTACGATCGCCGTCTTCTCAAATTCGCTGAGGAATTAGGAACTACAGTCCCGTGAATGTAAGCTGCGAGTTGCTGAAAAGTTGGCATTTGTTACTGCATTCACATTAACAGTTCTCTTCTAACTCGAGATGACAGATTTAATAGCCAAAAATAAAAGCTTCGTACCAGTGCCTGAAATTATGCATGCTGACAACTGCAGCCAAGCGTTCGAAGAAAATTCCCTACCTAACAAAACAGTGATTTGAAGAAACGGTGTCCAAAACATCGATGAACAACCACTAACCGGGATTTAATGTAGCACGATTTTGTATGTAAACTAACAAGTCGACAGATACGTCTGTCGTCCTCTGCTCGCAAGAGAACATTCATGAAGACTGATGCTCTGTCGAACGCTTGCAGAGAGGACAACAGCTAGCCACGTGTCTTTGCCTACCTGATTATAGAAGAGGTTTGCGATGTTTCGATGGAATAAGAACGGAAAACTCGTCCGAATAAAACACTTTTCAGGCGCAGATGTCTTGGGGCATTAAAATGTAAAATCCATAATACAAAATAGCTCTCGCGTATTTGTGACGTAAAGAATGGTTTATTTATTTATTTATTAATTTATTTACACATTTTCCGTTACATAACGCATCGGTTACACCAGTAAAAGGAGATAGAGCGAGAGTGGAGGACAGAATGCCCACTCCGGTACAGCGAGCGTCGGTCCAGTTATACGCTTTCTGTACGTTACGGTTCGGCGTCTGTGAACGCGAACAGAGAAATCTGATCGGAACGAGAGCAACAGTGGAATTAGTCGCAAATTTTCGGAGTAACTTGCAACGAAAACTATCCTCGGTGACAGTCGTAACAACTGAATTACCACGTGACATGTGCCACACCACTGAGACAACCTCAGATTACAAACACTAACATGGACGCTGCACGGACGTCGGAAGCCAAACCTGGGGTCCTCTGGTCGCGTAACTGTTGTCAAGGAAACGAGTGTGTAAAATCTAAGAAAACATGGCGGCACCAGTGCTGGAGGGAAGGTAAAACTTTTTTTTCGGAAATTATTCGCGCAATGATATTGAAATTCTGCTTTAAATATTTCCTTATGTTAAAATTCGCAAAGACGTCGACGATGCAATGCGAATAGTCTGACAAATTTAGCGTACGGGTAGAAACGTGTCTCTCCATCGCATAACCATCAAGTATGGCTGTTGTTGGCGTTGGTGCGTCGTTAGCGAAGTAGCAACTTCGTTTGGGGGTGACGAGGCTCTCGCCGAACACGACTGGACGGACAACAGCAGGTTCCTGAGAGCCTGGCATAGACTCGACGCTAATTTCGTGAAGTCCTTGCAGACGGGAGAAGAGCTGCGAACTACGAGTCTAATATCATCTCAAAGGCCCGTGAAGCATCTTTGACTAACGACGCAAGAATATTACAGCAATCCCCAGCTGCCGTGCTACGTGTCGCACTCTGATTGACTTCCGGCTGGTAGACGAAGGTAGTCGAGTACAGGGAACACGATCTGCTCAGATCGTTACGTAAGCGAGGAACGTCTACTTTTACCCACTTTCAGTTGAACTGAAAGAAATTTCTGTCTCCGATGTGTTCCGTAAATTTAACCTTCCAATTTGCGCTAACTTAGGTTCGGAAGGGGGTGATGGTTGTCCCCTGACCACTAAATCCGCGATTATTCTAAAACAAGTGAGATCCCGCCTAATTCCATTAAACTGAAAGGACACTTCTGGGCGTCGAACGTGTTCTGCTGTAACCGTGAGAAGCAATTAGCTCCTGTGAATAATATTTAAAAAATGAGCACCTGCTACTACGAAGCGCAACTCATCTGTATGACGTCCGGCACGGAGCAGCTTATGGTTGTGCCGATGAAGTAATTCCCACCCCGCGAGGAGTACGAGGCCATCCCCAATGATAAGCGCCGCCATTGTAAGTGCACGCGAATTGAATTCCGAACGGAATCGTTCTTAAAGGCGAGCGTCAGCAGGAGGCCACTGTTCGTGGAGGCTGAGGAAACACGTGTTCCTTCTCCCTTCTGAAGGTATATAAATACGGCGTTCAGAGACTGCTAAGGCCACTTCAACTCCGTATAATGAGCGCGCATTTGAATGACAGAACAGCACGAAAATGATCTATGCACTTGTCTAAATACGATTATCGGATACTAAAATGAAAATTACCATCACGCAACTTTGTAACGCCAAAACTGCACGGCGTTGGAACCGGGTGATAAGAATGAACGGCGAGCGTCTGGGAACGAGATTTTTCCTCCGGCCAGACACGAAGTTCTCGTTAAATTCAGAGACCCCTTCCGAGGACCCAGTCTGTGGACTTCAGCAGTTGCAGTGCGAGGCGCGCCCTTAAGACACTACTCCTGTATATTGCACTTGAGTAATTCTCCTCTGACCTCCTTACAGTGTAACCAGCGATTATTTCCTTAAACGACATTAATCAATTTTGGTCTTTGCAATGGTGCAGTGTTGTGTTTCCTTTGCGGTACGGACTGAATTATTAAATGTTATTTGGACGAGCTTCGGCTTCAGAGCATTAATTAAGTTTCTCGTGTAGGTGGACCCGTGCGCTCCTGAAACTGACTACGTATTTGAAACACACAAATGTGATCCAGCACCAGCAGAGGGCAGAGGGTCAGAGCATCGCTGTTCGTTTTAATAACAGCATCTGATACTTTCGTCTGATCCTGAGAAAAAAACAGAACATTTCTGTGAACTCTTGACCTCGACTTGCCCTCCCTACATCAATCAAATTACGAAAAGTTTGCATTCGTTAACTGGAACACGTTTTCGTAATACTGTCATAATAAATAAGCCGTGGCACTGAGGAGAATACGGGCGAGGAGCGGTGTTACACGATCTCTTTTTGTAGTCTCCACACACATCAATACGCCAACTGAACGCCGATTACTTATTCCAGTTTTAGGGCTCACCAGATAATTGAATGTCAGATGGACCTGTCTAGTGTCAGAGTTGACTGACAAAAGAATGAAAATAACATGTTATGTCTGATTATCCTTTGAAGTCCACTGAAATTACATATCCCACCTGCTCTCAAAATCAGTAAACTCTCATTTTGTGTATTTGGGATTGTCATATCGTTACAGAGTTGTGTTGTTTATGGCAAGGGCTGAATCCGTACGCATTATTTAGGCAACCTTAGGGCTTGAAAGGGCCAGTTCATGAGCACAATTTACTTACTCTTACTGGCGAAAACGACCGATACATTTTGTACAGCTAATGTCAACATTATTCACATGTTTATATTTACCAGTTAAAACACTTCTGATACATTTCCGACCGTTTTAATTGTGTGTTTGTTACTGAACTGCACGCACGTTCGGCGTTTTGTCGCCGTATGGTAATGACGTTCTCATTACCGCGCGGCATTAACAGATGTCGCCAGCAATGTGGGATGTCACACGAGCGTCAGAGAAGCAAATTACCAAGTTTCTTAGTCCAGTGGCCGATGGCAGGAGGACTTCATAAGCTGAAGGTTTGGGAGGCTCAGTCACTGCACGGAGCGTCTTCAATATCAACTGAAGCCTGTATCTGTAGGCTTAAGCCACGGCAATTATAAGTTGACTGATATTTAAGAAAGAACAAACTTATTCAGAATCGTTCCTCTGCAAACGTTAGAGACGCAAATAGTTCCGTTCGCCGCTGCCACAACTTGGCATCCCTCGCTAGAAATAACTGATTTATGGGCCCAACAGATTCGTGTTAAATGCCACGAAATGACATGACGACCGCGCGAAATGTCTCTTCAGCGTTCAGTTTCAAGGCGATAATTAACGAATCAGTTATATTCTCAACACAAAAATTAAACACGACTGACATAGTAATTAGAATTAGTGGTCGTGGTCTTACGCACTTGACATATAATTTTAGTTTCGTGAATATTAATTTCCATATAGTTTTTGACAGACATCTATTGTGCCAAATCAATGCCAGTCTTCGGCGCATTACTTATGTTAGACACATTATGAGATCATCGCTGGTTCAGAGAAGTTTGGAATGATTACCTGTATATATAAATGTTAAACAAGAAATGTCCAAGGGCACTTTCGATAATACCGAAAAGGGTCCAGATAAAGTCACTAAACTAGGGGTGGTACGATAATGTGTTATAATTTTGGTGCGGTTAATTGGTCTTCTTCTTCTTTATTACGCCGTCTCCTTTACATGAGGTTGGCGACATATAATGAACCGGATCCTTCCATCCTTTTCTCGGACTGGGACCTGTTCATATACGTTCTTGGCAGATGATCCAGAAGTGGTTTGCCATTGCCTTCTTCTGTGTGTGAATGGAGTAATTGTTGGGATGCCACGGAGGAAAACTCCGTGTTGCCTAGACCACGGCCTTGCCCAACACAAGTTATAAATTCGGGCACCGCCGGGAATCGAACCCGAGACCCCAGGATTACAAGGCCAGCGTTCTAACCCGTGGCGGCGTTAATTGGTCTACCGTAACAATAATTTAACACATTCGCAGTTACAACCAATAAAATAGTTCTGGCTGGAGCAGAATTCGACACTTCGACCACGTACATACGAGCCCAAAACGTTAACCCATCAATCAAATTGCTTTGCCCAGTAGGACACTGAACTTACATAGCCGACATGTAACATTACAACCCGTTGTTTGCTTTCAATAGCCTGACCCAGGTTCGTTATCGTTCTGTGACACCAAACAAATCTCTTCTGGGTAAGCGTCATTTGAAACAACCAATCTTTATCTTAATTCCATTATTGTTCGTCGCCCACGCTGGGGCTCTGAAACGCCCCCCAGGTGACCGACAGCCTGAATGCAAATCAAACAGGGCAGGCTCTTCGCGTGTTTAATAAGAGATCAGACGAGTGCGTCGGGCAATGATGACAGGGACAAGCCTGTTTACAAAGCACGTGCCACTCTAACAACAGCGTCGTCATTCTGAACGCCAGGTTGCAGAGCAATAAGGGATGATGACGAGGTGAGGAGTTCCTGCAGCGAGGGACTTAATTTCGTTTGAGTGTCGACCGAGGCTCAACACATTTATGGAGGAACTTATGACAGTGCTTATTTAAGGACGGGTTTTATGGCTTAAAATGTTGAATTTAATTACAAGAATGTCAAGGTTCAGCACATGACTGGAGCTGTTCGAGATTAACTTAACTTGATCGCTTACGTTCAATTGTTTTATCTAACAATCCATTCGGCGAAGAACTCTCACGTTTGCTTTGGAGGCGAAAGCCCTGGACAGATCTTCTTGAAAGGCAATCTTGGGTTTACAGAACCCTGCATGAATTTCAGTTACTGTACGCACGTTTTTAAAGTGATTTAATACAGTCATAAAAAAACAATAAAATATCTACTGAGAAAGTAAGAATTTTCGGGGGTTTTCTGAAACAGAGGCAGAGATAAAATATTAAGACATCACATAAAGTAATCTCACGTCCTAGTGCACCGAAATCGCAGACAAAATGAAGTCCGCTCCGGAGAATTGTAAAACAACTGACAACTCAGCTGCGTTAACTGCGGTAAAGTACCATCTACGGGCCATAAGTCGTAGTAGGCGTACTGAGAAAAAGTACCGACACCTTCCGGAGCGATAGGCTACTTGTTTCGGAAGCCAGCACCAGAGTGCGGGCTTCTGCGTGCGAAAATTTCGGAGTGATGGACAAATTATTTGTCTTCGCTAGTACGGATGTAATATTTCGAGAGAAGAATTCAAAATGGTCATTTAATCTCGGTCTGAAGTGAGTGCAGAAACTCTTTCAGAAAAAACAGCGCCTCTGAACCAACCTCTAAAGATTGCTAATCACTGAAGATGAACACAACGTGTTCCTGAGCCTACTAATTAATCTTGCCTTGCAGAACTAATTAGTTCATAATAAAAATGTAAAACCTCTTCACTCATTCGCTATTAGCGACAGAATCGCAATAATCAATTAGTAGATTTTGCATTTGTAGAAGAAACCTCAAAACTTTCTCCACCCGGATGTTTCAGTTGTGACTCCCATGGGGTCACAATTTCAACAAGGCTGTCACGTGACTTGGTCACGAGTGACGCTGGCTTGTGGCGCGTGGTAGAGCTTCAACCTCAGAGAGTCGCATTACATTTACAGTTTCATTCATAATTTTGTGCAAATACTGTGTTTGGTTTCGGGGAGTAGACGCGGTGGGAGGAGGGTGTGGGGTGGTGGAGTTTGTGGCATGACGTAACTGGAGACAGACGGGGCGGAAAGTTAGCCTACGGGGGGAGGGGAAACAATGTGTTCATGTCATTATTACACCTCCAGTCAGCTCTAGTATACGCAAACTCAGGCCACAAAATTTCATTAAGGGTATCTAATAAACATGACAGTTTGAGTTAACAGACTTAAACCTGGATTAAATATCAGATCGGGTTGCAGGCGGCTCTCGAAAGTACAGCCAAACTTTAAAAGAGAAAAGAAAAACGTTCGACGACATGAATTTGATCTGCAGCAAAACACGAGTTGCTGGCAGAGAAACGTCGAAGTCCACGAGTTTCCACTTCTCCTTTCTTATACGCGGGCCTGCAGACTCTCACGTAGGGTTTTTTTTATAATATATGCGAAGGTCCAGGTGAACGGAAGCGATTATGCGACACTTCACATGTAGAAACCGAATGGCAGAGTGCTCCGAGCGAACCAATCGCTGCAGACCTTTGCGACCCGCCACCAGGAAAGGCGAACCGACTACTCAGAATCACAGCTATCATTCCCTTAAATTGAAAATATACGCAATTATCTTCTCTACAGCAGGAAAATGAGTTACTCTGGCTGCCAGGTGTGGAATGGAATCCAATTGTCTGATTGACAGGGACTCCAAAATAAACCCACGAGCACACAAAGGAATTAGGTAAAATTATTACAGTGGCTGAACAAAGGCCACGTTCTGTTAAGTAATAAACAATAATAATAAAATAAAACAATTGCTCAGTACGACCACCGTGTGGCGACACGCTACACATTCAGGGAAGCTTGTTGTCTTTCCTTGCTTATTGTACGACGCTGTATTAAATGGGCAGGATGTGTAATATACGATGAGAAACGAATTGTAATTAAACGTGGAGAGGCTAAATGATTTTGGGAGTGCGTAATCATGTCAATTTATCCCAGTATTGCGATGGATAACTGAAAAGAAAACTATTGAACCTTTGTCAGTTTCATAGCTTTTATTGAAAGAAAACTTTTCAATTACCGACTACCGTTCGATTTGGTTGATTATTAAACGTATTGTGTGGTCTAGCAGCCATTTTATGGGGCACTGCAGTTCTGATTGGCTTGAAGATTTCCTTTTATTTAAGGCTTCTGCGCCAAATGCAGGATACATTTTTTAAAAGTCTGGTTCATTAGGGCTATCCAAGATTCAAATAAGCAGGGAAATATTCGTTGCTGTGGTAAGGAAAAGTACGAACGCCAATGAACAGAGTTACATCGGGGCCCGCGCCGTGGCCGAGGACAACGGAAAATTCTTATAAAAAATGTTCTAATATGTTTGAACGTGCTCAATGCTCTTCACATCTCTGGATAGTTCTCACAACCAAAAGATTGTTGTTGCCACATGGAGAAAGAACTGCCCTGTTTAAACATTCCTGAACACGAAAGCATAGCTGGAACTGGAGAATGGTGCCTTTTCAGCTGTAGCCTCGGATGTGGCTGGAGGCCTTGACGTCCTGAGAAGAACAGCCTCTGCTTCTAGTGGGAGGCGTTTGTGAAAACAACTTTCTTTCGAATGGATGTGGGGGAGTAACACCCAGAAATGTTAGGATCGCTTTGATAAAAGCCCCTGCATGTTGGCAGGGGAGGGGGTCATTTTAGCTAAGTGCCTCCGTGTTTGGAAACAGGTGTGCCGTGCCTCTTGTATTACTACATACTGGCATTTGCCTCGCGTCTGGGGAGAATCACGGAAAAACGTCAGTCCTAGTCGAACTGCTCGTTGCGTCGAATGCGCATGGTCGACATGTGCAGCCCAGGTCATCCATATTAATTTCAAGTTACCACGAGCGTCGCCACAGTCACTAAACCATTTAAAGGAAACAATTCTTTCCAGGAAGATTTTTCATCATTCCCGGAACCCACACGGATGGAATCATCTGAAGGAAATAAGGCAATATGAATTTTCCCAGAATGCAATTCATTTTTACAGCTTATCGTATTTATAGTAGACGCTAACGCAATTATAAGCCCAGGATAATTTCACTCGTTTTACGAATTCAGGGTGCAATAACTAACTTGTTTGACGCGACATAATTACTCAAGTTAATTGCTCCGTATTTCAAGTCGATGGTAAGAACATATAAAACATATTTTGAATGGAGTAATGCGATGGTGGTATATACGAAGCGAACAGCTTGAATTTAATTTATTGAAGTTTAAGTAACTGTCTGCCATTCAACGATATATTTTATTCTGAAAAAAATTGTTTGATTTACAAGCGGACTGACATTACGCGGCAACTTCAGAACACGTGTTTTCTCACGTCGACGTACATCTGAACACAGGATAATTATTATCGGGAAGGCGTTTATTACCAAATATTGAATGCAGAATGAAGACCATTTATTAAAAGCTGTCGACACGATTCAATTATTTTCATACCGGCCAAATACTAAGTCTAGTGCACATCGAAAATGGTCGACTTTCTTAAGATGGTTCAGTTGGTAAACATGGCACAAAATGGAATTCTCTCTGAATAATTAACGCTTACTTAATTGATTAACGGTGTTAAGGAGTCTAAGAACAACGTTCCTTTAGTTTGCCCTCTGTTACAGAAGGGGGGAAAATATACGCATTTAAATAGTAACCCCAATTCATTTTCATTTACAATGTTTTATTAAAATTACAGGACTATACAAATTAATAAGATTTTAAACGTAAAACATATTTATTAAAATTTTAAATATAATTCTCATGCGCGCTGACAGACTTCAAACACGAAATGTGTGTGAAGTAAGTGAAATATTTCAGATATGCCTTCCGGAGAGATCTCATCCTAAGGCATTATATTTGCAATGGAACGAAAACGGCGTCTGTAAAACCTGAGTGGATCTTTCGTCTCCTGCGAAACGGAATATATTTCATTCGTACGCAAAACTTGAATGATTTGACCCTGCTACGAGCCCTGCTAAAATTGTGAAATATCTATCAGTTCACTTTGAACCAGAAATACTTGTAATGTAACCTAACTTTACTGCATCGTGCTTAATTGTGAGAGACGGTTTCCACAGCGACACAAAAGACAGCTTCAAATACGACCCAACTACAGAACTACAAACTTTCAACGAACGGCGTGTCGAAATGATGTAATAAGATTAAGCAGATTTCTCTTGTCTATGCATGTGGAGAGATTCACTGTTCAATTACGAATAAAGAAACATCGCTAATTCCGTCGTACAAACTTTCTCGCAAACATTTGATATCAGATACACACAGCGCAACAAAACGCTTTCATGTTATCTGTATTAAAAACATCCTGGTGTCTGGTACGTAAGAATGGCTTATTAAACGTAATTTCCATGTACTTAAGCCCTCGTTACCGAGTTCTTAGTACATTTAACAAAGATTAAATGTGCCTGAAGGCGATGAAACTTAAAAAATCTCGAGATGCAATTAGTGGCCGGCGTTAATACTGACATCTTTTGCAAGCGTCGGATTTATTTTTTCAGGTCGTCAATAATTTCGAAGCAGAGTTTAGGCTCTAAGGCTACAGGCCAACTAAGGGGAAAAATAATATATTTATGTTAAAGTGACGATTAAAACAAATCAACCAATAAGAAGAGGGTAAGAAATGTGAACTGGCGTATTTAAATGTCTGGAATTGCTTTGGTGCCTTGCCTTCTACACGCACGCCCTTCCGGTGTCTCGGTTCCTTAATCGAGCTCAGAGCCAAGAAGGCCTGAACTGCACCGGGGTTCGAAGCACACTTCCCCTGGCTTTCGGTTTCAGGTCTTACTTCAAGTTAAGACAAAGGCCTTGCGGATTGCTCCAAGTTGGAGATCCGCTCTGAACGTTAGCTCCACCAAACTGGAAATGTTGAGAATGTGCTTGATATTTGCTTACGTCTCTTCAAGAACAGTGCCCGCAGCTTAAATGAAGAGGTTAGTCTGTAACCCCAAACAGCGCGATTTATTACGTGGGTCAGCGCGGAGTCCTCCAGCATTCGCGTGTTCTGCCTCCAGCAACACAAACGATGTTGCAGACTTCCAGCGTCAGTGAGCGGGGCACACGCGATGCCTGTTTGCGGCTGCTTAATCAATGCACGATTGCTTAGATTAATTTTACTTCAGATTTAATTACTTTTTGTTTAATCACAGATTACATTAATTGGTGTTTCCTTATTATGGGTTCTTTGTTGTTGGCAAATATTATCTTTTCATTGTTATGAACTCTACAACCTTGTAAATGAAGCAGGGAATTAGACTCGCGACTAGCACGGGAGAAGAGAGGACCGCCACTGCCGCGAAATGCGGTCAGTGGCGGTTGTTGGAAATCGGAAATTAAAGAAGAGAACATTTCGTGAACTTGGGCCAAGTTGTTCGAAAGCGGAAAAGACACTTCGGGCCATTTTTCAGCATAAAGTAACGTAGGGTAAAATAGCGAAATAAAGTTATAACCTGGTGCTTGTGCGTCAACTTCTGAATACATTATTCAAGAAATATTTGTGTTGACAAGGACATCTCGAGCAGCCGAATCCTCGGGGTATCCAAAAATTAAAGAAAAACTGTCACTAGCTTGGGATGGGGACAGCGTCGTTAAACAAACCGTAAGGAAACTGCCGTAAGCCAGCAACAAATAATTTCATTGCGGGTACCTCAAATGAACGAATTCGTACGCAGTTCGAGTGATTCCGACCTTTCCCAAACATCGCCGACGATTTTCAAGCGCAAATATTTACCTGCACAATCAGAATCAATAATGCCAATCGTCCCACTTATTCACCAGAATCACTGACGAGCATTAAGCCAGCACAACAGATTTGCGTGTGGCAGGACGGATCAGATGGTACGGGCTGAACGATCAATGTTCGATTCTTCGCTGGCACAGGTGCTTTGAAAAGGGGGGGGGGGGGGTGCGCATACAGCGGAGCGCGTACCAAACTGCGCTGTCAGCCTGTCCGTCCGTCCGTCCACACGAGGGACTTAAAAAATTGCAGGAGAGGTTTTTTTTTTTTTTGAATTTCGAAACTGGGCAGTTTTATGATAAACTGTCGAGCCATTTCGACGTTTGGTTGAAATCGGGCGAAATTAAGCACGCGTGTCTGTGTTCTGGTAGGCGAGGACGTCATGTCGGGTGACTCCTCGGTCACCCGGGAAGATCGAAGGACGAATCGTGATTCCCGCGTGGCGACTTCCGAAACGGGACTCGGGGTCCGTTTCGACTATCCGGCTAGAGCTGCAACGACTAGACCAGAGAAGATCGCCTTACGGGCCCTCCGTGACGGCCCGTGGTCCGCCATCTCTTCAGACCGTCCGACGGCATTGCCATCTGTCGGTTTCCTCAATACAAACATTAGGCCCACAAGTAATTATAGTAAGAATAGGCTTATTCAGTTCCGAGAAATTTAGCACAAATCGGGTCTTTGAATTCTGTTGACAGACCTTACAGTGCGTCCCATAAAAAGTTTCGGACAGGGCAGAAGATCGCGAGCTACGAGTCGAGTTGTGTCAAGTCGCGAATTAATTGATTTAGTCACAAGACAACTTCCCGATTTACGGAATATTTTTTTTAAAATTCATTCATTCGCCAGTGTTGCAAATTACGTTTCACTGCAATTCGCTGATTCATTCGTTACTGTAATTAGGCACCCACACACGCGAACAGTCAACTGAAATTCGCTCCCCCAATTCGCCGGCTGCTTCAGCTCCGAGCCCGAAAGTAACTCCTCGTAAGTCGACATTACGCCAACTTTTAAAATTTTTGTTGATTCAGCGTGGGTGTAATCGGCAGCACCCACGCCGCGGAGCAATTACATATTCTTTTAAGGCAAAATGGCAACACCAAAAGCAGATTAAGGCGATCGTAACCGACACGAATCAACTTCTCGTCCCGAATGTCCCACCTTCCTTCCTTAACAAATTCACTCTTGCGATGCCTCGAACCCAAACATCTCGTGCCACCTACGCATCGCCCCCCCCCCCCCCGGCCCCGCCGACGTCATTTGTCTCGTCTTTTCACACCCCTTCCATCATCTCTGCCCTGCGTAACGTTCCCTGTCCGATATTTTCCTCCTGCACCCCCTCCCCTTCACTCCGCCCCTGTAAAAAGGGTTCTCTGTCGCACGCACTGGGGTGAACCTTCCCCGTCGCACCTATAAAAGCGCTCGCCTGTCGCGTGTAGCTTCGGAGTCCTACAGGTGAAACCGGAAACTGCACCTCAGACGGAGTCCACCGAGCATCGACGCACTTCATATCACGAAAAAGTACATACTTCTTCTGAGTTACATGTCTTAGCTTGAATTCTGTTCTCTTAGAGTTTGCGCTAATTCCATTATTTGAGGTGCTGAGAGCCTCGTATATTCTAGCTGGTAGCCGTTACAGAAACCTTTTCGGACTTTTCCAAAGCATTCCGATTCGTGAGCCAGGAAGTGGTCCGCGATGTTCTCGCCGTCTTTAGCCACGAGGACGTCTGCTGTGGGAGTCGCAGCGAGGTTTGCGATTGTACTTCTCGTCTTCGGGTTCGCCGAATGTGCGACCGGTAAGTAAAGTGCGCAACTGCCTCGTGGTCGAGGCGAGACACGAAGACACACGCGAGCTTGGCCTCTCAGCCTCTGTTCAGCTGTGAACAACGAGGCCGGTAGTGTTTGTCTTTTGTGTTATAATCAACGCTAAAATAAGTTTTGTTCTTTTACGTGTATTGCAATGCACTTCCTTGGTAAGACCGAATAACGCAAAAAGTGAAAAGTGTAAGAGCTTGGTGGGTGACGTTACAAGTTGTCCCGTGGAGCAGAGACCAGGGTTTGTGAACCCTCTCGCTGCCTCGTGCTCAATTCCTATCGGGTCCCCAGTGTCGCCTAGTCGTCGGCTACCTGTTGCACACCTGAACACAGAGCCCGTTCAGTTCATGACACGGTCTCGTGTCACTTCACATACGCGATTTTCCTCCGTCAAAGACACCGACAACCCGCGGTACAAATGCTTTCGTATCACGTGCCTCTCCGTGGGCATGCACGGGGCGTGGTTTGGTGATCTGCCTAATTATCTAATGACCAAGGATGCAAACGCTGCAGGCTCTAACCGAGTCGTCGTCAAATTCTTATCCGTGGCACAGCCGGTTGTTACTCGGAAGTGCTTTCAGTTCGTGTTTCGACATATCGGGGCCCTTTTCAGTGTGAAGTTTTTAGACCTTCGGATATCTTACCATCGTTTGATTCAAAGTTGTTTAAAAGTTGTGTCCAGACCACGATCACATCTCTGCTTTCCTTATGTTCACAAAAATTTCAGTGTAGTCCGCTCTCTGCCCCCCCCCCCCCCCGGGTTAAAGTGAACTCAGCGGTCCATACAACTGAAATACAAGCTGTATTAAGGCTCAGTTATAAGACGAAACGCGCGCTGCGTGTCTGGAATGTTCGCCGGCCCTGGGCAAGCGACAGACAACATGCCGCCGCTGTATTCTTAATGCTGATTAGCAGAGCGGTCGAATTTTGTAAATTTACGATCAACGCTATCAAAAATGCATTCTTATCTTGAAATTATCAACGTTTAGTTTAAATTTTGTGATTTAAATTTTCAAGTGCTTTAATGTAAGCAGTGATTACACTGAAATGTAAGTCACTTTGTCATCCCAAGGATCGTTCCGTGTAAGGCGAGAATTTTGTGTATCAGGACACATGTACTGACGCGCCAATCCTCCGCTCATAACAAATCCAAACAACGGAGAATGTTCTGTTTGGCAGTTAACTAACCCCAGCTGCAGTGTCACCTTACGAAATCTGTATGAAATTGTATTAGGTCCATGTGGATGTGTAGATTCGGACAGAATGGAGCGGAGTTCTGGGCCGTGGGTGGGGCTCGATCCTCCACTATTTGTCGACTGGACGTTGTTTCAATTATCAGCTGAGCCGCTGGGGATTTCATCGGAGGCAAACAGGCGTTTGGTGCGTAGCCCGGAGACCGACGTCCGCCGACTTCAGGTCCAGTTAGGTTAGGTCGAGTGACTCAAGAACAGGCGGCCGTGGTCTATTTTTGAGTACTATCTTAGCATCTGTATCGAGAGACTCCGAAAATCGAAGCAGGAATGCTAACGACTGGACGGCGACATCGCTGATTCCGGGACTGGGGTTAGAAGCGATTTATAGTTTCCGAAAACCGTCAGCGTCGTTCAATAGAACTGCGTTTCTATCAACACTCGCCATCTGATGCACATCACACGCTTCTAGGTCGTCGTCATAAATTAGGTTACATAAAATAATAACATACCGTCAGGGACCTACGTCTGAACGTATTTGTTCAAAAATTGCGCGAGGAATACGACGTAGCTCGCCCGACTTACGAATGGCACAAACTTCGCACCTGCAATCGCTTAGAATGGCTTTCGTTCAATCGTCTGCCCATTTCTGAGATACAACGGCCCACCCAGAATACGCGACCGGTCGGCCACGTCCATTAACACCTCCAAAAGGGAGGAAGGAGTCAAATTCACTCCAACTCAGCTTACATTTTCAAATAGGTAAGTGAAACTGGTCACTATTTGTCACGTGGTCAGACGGGAAGGGGCAGGGGAGAAACATTATAAATGAACTTATTCCGTGCAAGTAATAATTGAAAACGAAAAAGTCGCTGGCTGTGAAACAGAACTTTCCAGTTGCGGTTGGACAAAATCGTACGAGTTAGCGGGTCGTCACAATAACGGCGTTAGATTTTTTTTGTGCCTTGGAGTTAAAAATGACAAAGAACAGTTAAAAAGTTTACCGGAAACAGAGTTGTCCAAAACTGAGGCTGAAGAAAGAGGCAAGTCTTGGATCTGTGATAGCGACAAATGTATACTTAAAAATTACCGTCTTAGAATCGAACCCAGGACAGAGAGACGCAGTACTTCACTAATATATTAATAACTGACTTTTAGTTCAAAGGATATTTGCGTTATCTCGAGCTGTGTTTGTAATTCATGCTTGACTCTGGAGCGGAGAGCGTGCCCTGAACTGCAACGATCAGCGTGTTCATAATCCCTCGGCAGGGAGTACAAAATGCGAGTCAACCCTGAAGCTTCTCGCCAGTTTCAATGCAAAGTCGCTTAAAGGTGTTTTACATTTACAGCACAAATAATTAGGCTACTTTTCAAATACACGACATGGGAACTGAGTCATTTGTAGCGTCCGCTCACCTCAAACGACGCTGACAATTTTAACTACCAACGAAGTTTCACTCGGGACTCGACGCTCTGGGGACAACGAAGACTTGGTCGTTGTCTTGTAAATGGTTACTAGTGTTTAGGAGAAGGTTTCAACCCTGAAGATGGAGGCAATGCGTTCCTCCCAATCGCCAGTAACCACGTACAAGACCGCATGGCGTTACTACCCAGAAGACCACAATCGACATAATTTCCGGACTGTCGACATTTATTCGGAAATATTACGTGTCTTAATTGGTATTTTAATCGCACATTTAATGACTTTTCTAAAGGAAATATGCGCGAAAAGGTTTATTGTATGAGAGACATTCGGACTGACACCCACGTAAAAGAGATGAGATCGTGTACTCCTCTAACGCGTCATAGTATCTATTAACATCCTATATAATACTGGACGAGGTGTAAGGTTCTCGTGGTAACGGGTATGAAGATGGTCGCCTTCTCAGGATGTTGGGGCCGTGCAATCTGTGTAGATATTCACCGACGTTTCAGAGATGCTGCTGCCTCTATCATGAGGTTGATCAGCAGGCAACATGACTGAGGCAGAAGCACCCCTGAAACGTCGGTCACCACCTACCAGACTACAAGAAGCAACACTCCAGAATGGAGCCATCGTCATATTAAAACACGGTGATTACTTATTTTAAGTGCGTGTTCGCGGTATTTGCGATCAAGAATTTTTACGTGTGTCCGGCTGTGTAAGCCAGCGCCAGTCCTTCCGCCCGGGGACCTCGTCAGACAGCGGCTTCTCTGATATTACTGAAGGCCCGCGATTATATTTTCCTCGTGATGGGTGCTGTTCGCAAAATGGCCGGCTTTTGCAGTGTGCGCCTGGGATATCATCAAGATGAGTTTCAAAAGATAGCGATAAGCTTCCAGAATCACCACTAACCATTGATCACGTTACTCAGATGATGGAGTATGATGAACCGGTTTCTGAATCAGGTCCCGCGGCACACAAACCGACGTCTCTGACACATCGAAGATTTCTTTTGGGGGCACACGCGTCAGATGCTGAATTTTGAGGGGTTGGGGGGGGGGAGGTGGAAGGGAGGTGCTCGTAAAACAGTGAGGCGCGGGCTGAGGTAGCCCGTGACGTATCTTCCGAGAGTAAAGTGCTGAGGTGGATATTTTGATTTAACACACGACTGTAAAAGTTCAGTCACATGAATGTCATTACGTATCTAAGCTCTGTTATTTCAGATTTTCTTCTGATGCGCAAGTTTTCTTGGCTTGTTTGTTGTTATAAATGCACTCTGCTCATACTGAGATCCTCTGCATGTGCAGACCGCGTTACAGTAACTTTCTCGCCTCCATCCACTCTGTTAAAAAGAAATCTAAGGCGAGCTATACGACATGGCATGACAATACCAATTTTGCATTGACGTGTTATTTATTACCTTTAACATGTTGGAAATACAACAGCCACCGAGCAGCGCGCATGTTTGTACGAGCAGTCTTAAATTAATAACACTCTCCTGCTGAAACCATAAGCGGGAACACAAGAGGCTTTATCCCTTGACATGTCTAATAATTTGATGATAAAATTTGTTCCGTTCTCTGTAGCAAGAATTAATAACCCAGAAGACTGAAGACGTAATTCCCACACGCTCTGCGTTTGCTATTGTCATTAGGTGGAAGCTGTGCAATATATGCACACGGAAGCCTCTTTGTTTTCTTCGGAGGAATTCTCGAGATCGATCCTGCCCATTTATGTTTTGAGTCTTCCCCACTTACCTTAATTCTAGTCGAGCATCTTAAAATGATTTATTTTTCTGTGGTCTTCTGGAAAACTGCAATATCGGGATAAACCTGATATTTTGTAGCGGAATCCGAAACCCGATACGAACACCAAGAGCTATATTTTTGAGTTTCCTACCATTAATTCTACGCTAACAGAGGCGCTTGTGTCTCACCTCACAAGTTCGCAAGGCCGCCATGTTCGTGTTGCTGGTGTCAGGAAACTGAGCACCAAGTCTGTGGCGTGGACTGCAGGTGTTTGGACGTTTCGGAAGAACGTGCGACCTCCATCTTTAAGGTAATGGAGGGAGTTCACTTTTTATCCTGAAGACGGAGGCGATACGTTCTTCCGAAACGTCGATAACGCCTTGCGAGTTTCCGATGTCACAACCCAGAAGAACTCAATCACAATGTTAATTACCCTTTGTTCTTTGAATCTGCACGACATCTGAATCGAGCTTCATGAAAATTCTTACATCGCCTCTGCATCTATTAGGGCGAGAGACGTTGACCGCACATTTCCTCACAAAGTGGCCGCCATTCGCTTCGCGTGGCCAAGATACAGCGAGAGACGAACGCGGTAACCACCCAGCTTTTATTTCACTTTGTGAACACAGGCCGTCATTGTCCACGTGTCTCAAAACAGTTTAGTGTAACAGACACGTGTGCACTTCGAGGTGTTGAGCACGTGATGATATTGTGTTGATAGTTGTTAAATGCTCTAAGTATTGAAAGGGGCCTTTTCCAACGCTGACTACGCCGTCATTCCTTCTTTCAACGTGTGCAATGTGCATTTTCCGTCCGTCCTGTCGCTCTGCGTACAGAAGTTGCGGCCTCATCGGACTCCGTGACACATCTCAGTCTTGTACGGGGATTCCCAGCATTTTGCTTGTTCACTGATGATTTATTCCTCTAGCATCGGGCATTTCTTATGTTTATATATATTTCCTAAAAAGTCAGCAGGTAGCCCCGTTTGGATTATCATCATCCATTAGACCGTCCCTAGATCCACCCTTCCTGTCTCTTGTTCAGTGTATTTAGATTTATTAGTATTGTAATTTATGTTATGTATGCGTTCTGAACAGCGCATGCTAATTTCCCCCCAGTTTGTCAAAATACAGTCCAATCGCAAGTTTTAAATTTGAATTTATAAACACTACTATAATTATAATAATTAATTTTCATATTTATTTTAAATTATTCTTTTAGCGTAATGCACTCCACGCCCTGCATTGATTTTTTTTATTTTCGAAGGTGTTTGTTACTGTTCTAATTTGCTTATCTAAAACATAAATTTCGCCCACTGCATATATTCTGTCCGCCTGTGATCTGTTAGGTTAGGTTGTTAATCATGTGCATGTTGTGATGCTTTAACTACGTGATGTGGACGGCATCCATCTTGTGTTGTCCTGCATGTTTCGGCGTGTTACGGAACGCCGTGCGTGTCTCTGTTGCAATTAAGACGATTTTGTGACATCTCGTGGCGGAAGATATTATGAAAAATATTCTAATTTACCGGAGTAATGAAATGTGTATCTGAAAGTAGAACCTAATGGCGTACATAGTCATACCAGTTCCGAGCCCTCAGCTTCAATTCCATAACATTCTGTTAGGACAATTCAATTACTAATTTCAGTGCGTCGCATTCACCGCCAAATGGCTATTTCTCAAAAAGGCTAATGTTCCTGTACTTACTACCAGATCAGTTTATTCGTTAACCTGTAGAAGTCGCCGCGTCATTTAGGCGATGATATTACGACCTAGCACATTGAGACGCGGCTCTGACGTATTTCCGTTCGAGTACTTCCTGGATGACAGGAGAAAACACAATCGACAGCTGATGCGCTGGTGCATCGCACTCTCATGTGTAGGTGACATCCGCCGGATGTAAATTTAAGCCGTACATTCGATCGCACGTCTCGGAGATGCAACACGAAAAAGTTGCTAAGAGATTTTGACCCTCGAGTCAGACGACAGACATCAAACCTTGCGCCACACGGAGAGACATTTTTCTACATGAAGTTGGTAATAATGAGGGGACATTCCGTGGCTATCGCAAACTTGTGTGCAGGGGGGACGGAACCAAGAGACGTGAATCAGAGAAACGAGGAACGAGCAGTCTTCTGGGCCCAAACTGTGATTGTGATATCAGAGACCGTTTTGTGGCGGTAGAATTACAGGAAAGACACGTTTTTTATGTGTGCAATATTCGCGGCATTCGGCACCGATCGGTAACACTTTCTTTCCGAAGAAACTTCCTTCACTGCCAATTGAATTGTTTACTAACTTTATCATCTCTGTTATCATTCGCTGTACGTCTGTAACAAATTTCTTCAAATCAATAAAGATTTAGCCATGTGCCAATGGAAGTTTAATGCGCGTTTAATGCGTGCAGAGTAGCCACCACATGAAAGTTTCGTCGTACATAAGACGCCTCGGTATTGCAGAAATACAATTTCTCAGAATCTCTCTTTTCACCTCAGCAGTAACGAGCAGACAAACTGTTTTGTGACGTCATTCTTTGCGCTCGATTATTTATAACGGTCGGGGTCTGTACTTAAAATGTCATTATGGCAACGTTCGTCCTCACGTCGCGTGTATTTGACAAATGTGGCCCTCGGATATTTATCTCATCAATTAATCATTAAAAATACGAAATGAATCCTCTCCGTTTCCATAATAAGGGTCCCCCCCCCTCACCTTTCCATATACCCACAAATGCTCATTGAGTTTCGTTCGGAAAACCTGAAGCAAGAGACCACTTGGAAGACCTAGGCATGGAGGGTAACATGTAAGCAATGTTGCAGATATAGGGAGGAGGGCATTTGTACTGATTCACAATAGAGGGCTCTAGTGAACAAGGCAATGAACATTTCACACAAATTAAGATCCGAGGGCACACGAATCTAAACAGCGCTGTTGCCAAAAAGTGTTCACCCATCGAAGACCACCGTCGGTGGACTCTTTAGCAGTCCATCGAAGACCACAAACAAAGAAACAAAAGTTCCGATTTTAATTGTACGTGCTGCTTTGTTACACGATTCAACAAAAATGAACTTTCTTAAGGAAGAGTTTCTCGTCATTCGTCACTAAAAAAACGTTCTATTCGTAATACAAAATGTAATCTTGGAAGGAAACACACGCATAGAGCAGTAATCTTGGTGCTTTCACAAGGAACTTTCATTCGACCTCAGCATATGGTGCCAGGGATTCCCCGCGTAGTCAAGCTGGCGTTTGTCTTTTTGGGGATTCCCCACGTGGGGATTCTAACAATCACTTCAGCGAGTATAAATACGCGAAGGCTTTTTATTTGGAGGGGGGGAGTCCGTTGTTGCTTCGGAATTTAACCAGTAACGGGATAATATTACGGCAGATTCTAGTAAAATTGACCAAAATGGATTTTCATGAAAATACGTTCAGCTTTCCTGGACTTGTTACAAGCAGACAAAGTTGCAGACGGACAGACAAACTTGGTGAAGCTGAACTTTTTTTTTTTCATTTCCACACTTTCAGTTAGTGACGACTAATCACGGGATGACAGGCGGAAGAAATGTCACAAATTGGAAATTCGGTTGTTCCTGCCGCTCTCCTCTGGATGATTCAAAGAACTGCAGAACAGGTGGCAGGTTCGCCCCTCCCATCTTCCTTCTGACATCGGCCGCCGTAACTCGGCGTTGCGTAAGCCTGGACTAGGCAGTTACGTAACTCACAAACTGACAGTCGTAACTGCGTGGCGCGGGTGATATTAAAAGAGCCTAAACAAACAAACTGCTTGTGCCTCGTTCAGAGAAGTGTAATATTCCCGACGCAGAGAAGGAAAAGAATTGCCATATTAGCGCAGTCTTCAGCTGCTGTGACTCCATTTTTAATTTTATTCTAAGTTTTCTGCTCTCTTGCGTTCACTTGTAATAATCTTTCTAGCTTTCCGCTTGAGTGTTACGACATGCCACTTAAAAATGCATCGTATAACTTCTTGTTCTTAATTTACAGCGACGCCTTCACTGTTAGATCGTAAAGCGTCTACCACAAACCAAAGAAAGACCTGTGGCGCACTGATCCGAAAAATAATTCGCCGCTCTCTGGGACGAAGCACATTTTAAAGTATTTCATTCGTCGCGTTTATAACGTCAGGAGAAATAGGATTGGTCTCGGCGAAAATGAATTCTCGACTTTAGGTCGTGTTTTGGCAATGAGAGGTTCTCCAAGATGGCTGTCTTCTGGGTTGCTGCTGCCTCCATCATCAGGGCGATGAAAGCTGATGATGAAGGCAGCAAGGACCTCTGAACTTCGACCAGACCATATGGCGCAACAGCCCAGAAGACAGTCACGTTCATGAGACAGAGATGTCTGAACGCTCACGTAGCTCAACTCATGTAAGAGGATGACAGGCTTAAGGAACAGAAACGACACGCCAATCCAGCCGTTAATCTGAGAGAAACGCGTTTCGTAAACTCTTCACTCCCCGTGGAAGATGAATCTATTATGGCAAATCGGAGGCGAGTACACAGAAATCGACCTAGGCCTCCATCTTTAACGGCCTTGGGAAACAGTTTTATGTAAGAATTATAATTAAGCGACAAATTAGTGCGTTTTAAATCAAATTATGCAATCAGATGCAAAGTAATTGTTTTACATGCAAGATGGAAAACGTTTCAAGTTATAATTGCCTGGCAAACGACATTTATTTTAAACATGAATACTGTGTACTCATTTGCCCCGATGTACAACTTCGACTTTCGGAGATAAGCCGTCGCCAGTGTTGAAGGTTTGCTAACGTTTCGGCAAACACAGCAGCTGCCATCTTCATGATGGCTTTAAAGTACGTCTTTTGTTTCAAGTCAATGCCGGAAGACGGACGCCATGTACAGTTCATTTCATTTTTAGTTCAGTCCCGACGTACGCATGCAGGAGGAACCCTGGAATTTGCCTCGTTCGTTGACAGCAGAAGAGAATGCATCCGCAGATAAAGTAGTCCCTTAAGTGCCGTCGCATTTAAGTGCTATTTGGAACATTCAGATATTCGTTGCTACGTCATAAGTAATTATGCATGGGCAAGTTTTCGCTATTTTGAACGCCCGACTCGTCATAACTGCGATCAAATCATAAATCGTTCGCCCGACCTCACCGGGAACTGAACTTCGCGTTACTTCGACTCATATAAATTGTAATCAGAAAGGAAACTCGCGGACAGGCCATCCAAGTCCAGTCGTAATTTTATATGCGAAAACTTACGAGAAAGACGAAAACTTATCTAAACATTTACTGAACCAATAAATCTTCGCCTTCCTCTGCCGTTCTCTGCACTCGCCAGCGCGAGTCTCTCAGTTAAAGAGAGTTTCGTTTGTTCCTTCCTACGCGTTCGCACGTACCAAACGCAGACGACGTATTTCAACTCGCGTTTCCCACGACATACAAAGGACTCGAATCATCCTGCGTTATAACAAAGTAATTTGGTAGCTCTGACAGATAAATTAATTCCAATACCGGTACGTGCCTTAATAGCAGCTTAAATCCAGTTGAAACTAAATGTACTTTTCTATATTATATTATATTAAAATATACGCACTTCAAAACGGCAGGCATAACCAACTGCAACATGAAGATCTCGCCATCCCAGATAGAAAAAAAAATGACTTTAAGGACACTTCTAACATATGTTGGATTAAATGTCTTAATATTTTTGTTCGAGACGAATTTGACAATCGCACATGAAAATTTCTCGACAAAACTTTTCGTCGCGTTTTGTCTCGTGCCAAGGCGCCATGTGTTCAATCGTCCCATTTCCATTATTACTGCATTGTCGTCGTTCGCTGGAAAGGCTGTTGTGAAACCTCGCCTTGCCACTCGAAAAGATCCATTAGCTGATGTTCGTCGCATTCAACTCGGATTCCTCCTCAGCGACTATTGTGTGTCTCGGTTAGTCATTGCAGCCAACAAAGGACTCAGACGGTTCCAAAATTCTACCATTTGTTTACACGTGCAAAGTCACCCCACGCAACGTGACACAAAATTTAGGAGCCTAGTCTGACTTACGCTACTGTTCTTCTCACCCCAGACGTTCGCAAACAGCCCGCGTTAAGAATTGTTAATGAACAGTAAGTCTGAAGACGTTTTGGTCTTCGGTGGCGACTAATTTTAAAGGAAATGTCGCCATTGTAGCCTATAATGGAGGCGTCAGATTTCCAAAGACACGGGGACAACGATTCGCTATACTAACAAACAAACAAGCTCGGAAAATGTGTTCCACACAGGAATAAGCATTTTCTTCTCACGCGTTCTTTGCAACGTACATTTAAAAGTACGTGTTCGATGGTTCCCACTTTATCTACAAGATCGCAGCACCTCAGTGTCTACCCCACGAATTTCCTCATCCGCCATTTTGCTATCACCGCTCGTAGGACATTTGAAACTCTGAGTCTGACGTCGTGCAGAATGGCACAACCTCAACACCGAATTTAATCCAAATCCGTCCAATGATTCTCGAATTAAATCCACTGGACGGACGGACAGGCACGACCAGCCCATAATGAGTTCTCCCATAATAACAGCAAGCAACTCAATATTCGTTGACAGTCTGTATCACAATAATTACAGCTGGAACTGTCATCATGACCGTCATGCAGTTTCCAGGCTCTGGCCTTAAGAAATGCCTGGGTTTTAGGACCGCTTGTCAGGTACCCCCTTTCCTTGCTATCCTCGAGTTATGCAGCGGACTTAATCTCTGCGAGTTCTTGATTTGGCGTAATGACCCTTAATGCGATTAAAATATTCAGTAAACATTAAAATACGCCCTCTCCGACAAACACGTGCGTCGTCCGGAAATGTGAAATTTTGACGTTTTGGTTATAAACATCTCCGTGAGTGTACGTTACTTACCACGTCAGTTCCTGAGGGTGGAGACGGAGTGTTCGACTCCTGTGGTCACCCAAGATGACTTGGCTGCGTTCAGTTTTCGTGGAAGCCAAATGCGTTACTGCAAAGAGAGCAAAGTGAAGATGAGAGACTGAGCTAGTGACAGCTGAATTGCCGGATAAACGAGCATCACCGAGACCTTCACTACGAAACTGAACCCGTGGCCCCAATGTGCTTATGTGTGTCACGTCGTGTAATCTCGTCGTGATAGCTTCTGTTTTAATTTTAATTTTAATTTTAACACATCAAGGCTCCCGTAATCAGCCGCAAGTATTCCCAGATGTCTCCATAGGCGTGGTCACGTGCTTTAACACGGATGTGTGTGTGCGCGCCGACGCCGGAGGTGCGCGCTGCTTAAGGCGGCTCACGTCAAAGTCACGACGAACACTCATTTTTATTCCGTAAAGCAAAGATCGTGGACATCTCTTCGGCACTTAATGGAATAAAAATAAATTTTAAACGACTAAGTTAGTGAGTCCTCTGTGCGATGTCGTAATAAACCTCAACGCAAAATATTTGTTGGCAAACAAAACGGAAGACGGAAAGTCGATGTTTGCAAGTGAATTTTTGCGAACCGGCCTTAGTCTGACTTGAGGCACTGTTCCTGCATTCTCTCGGAGGGACTGGGAAAAACCATGAAAACGTCAGTCCGCATAACGAGTATTCGGGTCCAGATTTTAACACCGGGATTCCCGAATACGATGCAGGAATGCTAACCACTCGGCTGCACCTTTCGGTGATTTTATGATGAGATGTAATGAATAGAAATGTTCACAGCACTCTTGGAATGCAAGTCTCCATGTGTTCAAGGGAATACTGACTAACAACTTTAATCAGGTTGTCCGAAACGTCGGCAGCTAGACCACCAGAAGACACGACGTGTCCTCAGGTTGCGCAAGAACAGACGACCGAGTACGGATGCTACCCGTTTTAGGGGGGTCGGACTTCACAGCCGTCCGCCCCGAACGCCCGTGACCGAACGGATTCGTCTGAACGGCCCAGACGAGACGAGTTAAGTTAAAGCGGAGGAACGTGAGGCCATCGGACGCAGTTGAGATGGGCTGGACCAGGGGATGAGGGAACATGCGGTGTTCTGACGGAGAACCCCGAGGAAGGAGGGCAGCTATTTTTAACGAGGATAACATTAGAACTGATCTTAAGTAATTAAGTGCATCCATTCTGAGGAGAGCGTGGTGAATGCTAAAGGATTGGTACCCGTTCATCCTTTCCCATGCAACATAAGGAAAATGCGGTTAATGGCGTCGAGAGACAGCGTCGTGCGTGTTGCCTGTGCCCCTAATGATGTTTTAACTAGCCATTATCCATTAAACTTCTGTAAGGATGTCAGGCCATCGGAGACTAATCAACCTAACCTAACCTAACCTAACCTTCTGATTCTGAACCCAGAGTAACAGCGCCACGGTCGCCGAGATAACTACTGCAATTGAAACATTAGAAGTACAATTCTGCTCTTCGACGCCATGATCACTAGACAGTCTGCGAAGTCTTGTTGCTCGAGAAACATCTGTGCAAGCATTTTGAGACCTGCGTCGGCCACTGGACCATAACCTGTCAGAGCTAAAATTTATTATTAGATTTACGAAGTGGCTAAATTCTGGTCTCTTCATCAACAGCTGTGCCGAAAGACAATTCTTCCCGCGCCATGACACCTGGGACCGCGAACCTCATTCCAAGGCCGATTACTGCCTGATCGCAGATGGTCACACAGTTCTAGGTAACAGGGACTGACCACTGACTGTGTTAAATGAAGACTCCCCATTATGTAATTATTTCCACCCTCCGGAAACTTCACCCCTCTTAGATTCAAATATTCTCCTGAGTACTCTGTACCTAACCTAACCTCAATGCGGGTTCTTCCCTTAACGGGATATACCAGGTTCAACAACTGTAAGAAACAAAACGTAAAATTATAGTTTCCTACTTTTTTAATATTCGCGGCTTTTTTGTGTTCCTCATGTTCTGGAGAAGAATAACTTGTGGTCCCGTCCATGTCTGTCTGTCTGTCTGTCGCATCTTTCCTAAAAAGCAGGCAACCCCCACGCCGCAACAATTGTTTGTTTTAAGTCGCTTTACGCTTGCGGCCAACATCTGAATTACATCTGACCGCATCTGCTGAAATATTCAGAGTCCTGCAAATTTACATCTGCCCTTTCATCGTCTCGTCGATTAATATCAAATGCCCTCGTCCGCGTTCTGCGCGGTCTGAGCTCTGCAAACGACGTTAGTACGCCGTCAGTTAATCAGACTTTCCGCGAATAACACTGCCCCACCCCACCCCTTGGAGGAACTCGAAGCCCCTGGAAGAGGCAGCGAGCAGGCCGTTAATGAACCAACACTGTGGTTTTCCTCAGTTACTCTAGTCAAATGCCGAGACACGACACTGAAGTACAACATGACCGCTTCCTTCCGTATCGTCACAATTTATTAATTAATTCTTAATCACTCTTTGATTAGACCGTGCAAAAAGTGAGCTACTGACACAGGCCTGACCGTTAGCCAACTCGTGAAAAAAGCCACGCCTCTCTCTCTCACATTCCATTACCAGTGAAGCACACCCTCTCGCGCGTTCACTTTCTTAGTAGAGGTGAAGGCAGGTGATGTCACTTCCGATACCCTGGCAAATATGGCCGACCTCTGAATATCATGTACGTGAGACGTTTTAACAGTATACATCACAAACCCTGGTCTACTCAGCAGTCACAGGCGATATTACCTCAGGTTTCCTTCATATCAGGAATAACTAACTAACTAACAAGATGGCTTACCGAACCCGAAGGTTCATCACCGAATTAACCAAAGCCCTCCACCGGACCCTGTCCTGGGCCAACAAAATCCAGTCTCCTTCAACTCCTATCTCCCATAGATCCCGCCTGATATTATCCTCCCATCTACGTCTAGGTCTCCCCAGAGGTCTCTTCCCCTCAGGCTTCCCAAATAGTGGACCCAACCAACCAGATGGCTTACGGAACCCGAAGGTTCATCACCGAATTAACCAAAGCCCTCCACCGGACCCTGTCCTGGGCCAACAAAATCCAGTCTCCTTCAACTCCTATCTCCCATAGATCCTGCCTGAGATTATCCTCCCATCTACGTCTAGGTCTCCCCATCCAGTACCCAGTATCAGGAATATAGAACGTAAAGGACAAATTATTAAATTGTCATTTATTCCACTGTGTGTTTATCGTTTAGCATTTCTCTTGTCCGCTTGTAGAAAACAATTAGTTCTGATTTAAATTTGTGAATTTGAACGTGTCTTTTCGTCTGTTTTGCAGGTTCGTGCCTCAGCTACGGCCATTCCTGTTGGGGAGGTAAGGCGATCAGTGTAAAAACAGCGATTTTAACTAAAAACAATGCAACATTCACAATTCGACTTCACAGTACAGAATAAGTGGGCTATAAAACAGAACAAGCCCGTCTAAATAATATTTTAAAATTTAGCTCCTCCCTCAGAAAAAAAAACGAATCGGTTAATGGCGTACACGCGGTCAGTGGCTATTTGTTTTGAGAACCATATGAAAAACACAAAATGCAGATTTGCTTTAAAAAGAATCCGTTCAACGCCCACTGTGACGTGTCATGCCATACGAAACAAATGAGTCGAGAACCGCTGGACGGATTCTGATAAAATGCGGTATGAATGTCCGAGCAAAAAATTTAATAATTGATAAACATTTGTGAGTTTTATAAATTGTCCACGTTCCACGGAACACTAATCTACACTTTGTGCAAAAACAGCCATAAGAGACAACTGCTTTGAACAATTCCAATGAAGTTTTGGCAACCGCCAAAGAACTGTTCGCATTTGTTACTCTAGATTCAGCGTGTGTCTAAATAAACCACAAGTAGCTGTTAGGTTGCAAATATTATTGTCATTACTGTACTGTGCTCGTCAGTTGCAGCCGTGTGTACGGTCGGCGTTGTTTGTTCAATCCGACCGAAGTTCGTCCACGGCTCGTAATTAGACGAAGGTTAGGATGTCGAAAATCAAAATCAAAATGAAATGACTTGTGCAAAGACAATGGAAAGTTACTAGAACGAAAAATCTGTTTTTCTAATTAAATTGAAACCGCCTATCCTCGTGATGGACTAATATTTATACTCGGATATTGAAGTTTACTTTTCTGCACCCTTTTAATCATTGTTTTTAATCGGAATAAGAGTTTAATTTTGTTCGTATTTGAACAGTCTCTCTTAGAGCAACAGACGATTGATTTTAAAATTGCAAAAAAAAAAAAAAAAAAAAAAAAAAAAAAAAAAAAAAAAAAACAGGCCAATGGCGTGAATTAGATGAAACGGGCAAATATCATTCATTCCGAGCTTCGAATAAAGGCATTAACACGAAATATTTACGTAATTTAAATGTTCTTCGACTTGTAACCTTCTAAATCGATTATTCGTTTTGATATTAAACTCTCGCGAAATGTCACTGTTCACAATAGAATGTCTTCGTACCTTTTTCATTTTAACCTCGAGTTTAAGTTCCCTCAGCAGCGTCCGTAAGCGAGAACGGAAATCTTACAATACTTCTGAGGTATCCCAATGCGACAGCGACTTTTTCGAGCTTGCTCAAGACGATTAATTACTGCTCCTGTAACAAGGGAGGAGACGGCGTCGAAGAATGACGTCACACACACAGAGAAACGTGGACACATAACGCGGGGGGTTGCGGTTGGTCCACAGACATTCTGCTGACAGGTGTCAGTTCAGAGCGGATTTGTCAATGACCTGAGGTTCGCAAGGCGGTGAGTACGAATGTGGCTGTCTTCTGGGTTGTAGCGCCACAATCCAGAAGATGTCCACGATGTAGCGTAATGAGCTACTATTTATACCAGCCTTTTACCTTTCGAGAACCCTAAAATTCACAGCTCACAAAATAGTGACTGCGAGTGTGAAACGTCGCCCGTTTCATGCGATACGATCATTAATCACAAGTCGGCTTATTCCAAAGGAAATTTCTCCGAAAAATAAGTACGCCTGAGGAGTGCGTGATTTATGCAGGACACTCTATATTTTTATGAGAAGGCTTGGATGGGCTGGACATGTAGGTAGGACAGGGAGGGGAATATGCATGCAAACCTACTGGGAAACGTCTACCTTGAAGATCGAGATAGAGACTCGAGAATAAGTTGAAGTTGACGGTTACGGAAGCAGACTGCGGGCCTTGGGTGAAGCTCGAAGGAGCTCAGAATCCTTTCCAGCGCCGGTCCTTGCGACAGAGTAGTTGGTATTTACTGGTTGTGCCACCACGGCGTTAATTGAATTAGTATAATGACATTTTTCGATACATTTCGAGCAAAATTGCCATTACGTATGCGTTGCTATGAATACTGACAGTCTTTTTCTAATGTTTCTGAACCTGTGACAAAAATATATGACATGCCACATTTTTGAATCGAATCCCGTCCGAAGCTGATAACATTATGTAAGTTCGTGTGTAACAAACCATTAGTATGGCTCACGTGCGATGAATGGACTTCCCACACTGCAGTCAGCTGTCAATCACCGAGATCCTGTAGGCCCGCTGTCAACGTCAATCTGCCGAACGTCGCGGTTAGAATTCATGACTCGAATCTGGGGATCCTCCGTTCAGACCTCGGCCCCCCCACAGACCAGCGGCCCCGTCCGAATGCCTGTCGTGGGTTGTCCGTCGCTGGTCGCGGTCGAGCGCGCGGACCGAACTTCAATTACCTCTTTCTTTCGCGCCGCGTACATCTCACCAGCCACAGAGCATCTTTTCCAATGCATGACCTAGGGAGTCACAGAGCGTCGTTACGTAAAAGAATAATCAATAATTCTGGCCAATCTTACGCCAGTCAATTCCACGATCGGTATTAAAAATTTAAGCACACGTCTCCAAGGCAACTGCATGCAGTCTCATGAGAAGACTGAGGCTTGTGTTTGTGACTTTTGACAATCTGCTGTAACCAGCAACAAAAAGTCTCCTTCTTATAGAATTCAGACTCGGCTCAGCGCCTGCGCGTCTGTAGGCAGACATGAATCTCAGTGGACATTAAGCGAGTTAGAATTCTGTCTAACATCGAGATACGCGCAGATGTAGTTGAAAAGATGCATCTAAGACAGATCAATAATTCCCACACGACCTTTGGACTAAGAAGGCCACTTGTAATCTACTACACGAAAGTCAATCACAATCAATTGCCTTTGCTAAAAAGAAATTCAATTCTAAACATTATTCATAGAAAATGCGAGATCTTCATGAGGGTGGAGACACTTGGAAATGTTAATGAAAGAACAAACATTACAATTTTTTTAAGAAGGAAACAAAACTCGCAGATGGCATTTTAACCACGTGGCTTCCACCTTGACCTTGCCGAGACTGGAACTGGGCACCATCGACGTCCACATCCGATAGTGGCCTGTCTTGCAGTAATGCGCTTTCCTTCAACTTTTTCTAGCGCATGGCAAGAGAAGTGGCAACGTCGCGGCGGATGAGGCCCCAGTCGACGTTTCCGAGGCCGTGGCGGCGATCGCGGCGCCAGAGGACACCCGGTGGTTCCTGTCCAAACTGGTGCGACAGGCGGAACCCGTCAGCGGCAGCAAAGTGTGGAAGAGGCTGAGGGGCGTCAGGGTACCCTCTGCAGCAGATCGACGACGCAACGAGGTACAGTGGAGGAACGGCGCCTCCGAAGAGGAGGACGAGGCTGAGGCTACGGGCGGAAACGACGCCGTGGCCAGGTATTTAACTTTCGTCGATACACGAGGTCATCTCTCGCTACGGACCCACTATTTGTGCTCCGAAGGACACCAAATGTCGTAATCACGTGCGTCAGACGTCGTGAGAGAGAAGCTGATAGTGGTCGCCACAAATACATGATCTATGTATCGATCCTCTGGTCTAAGGACGAATGGCAAGGGCGCATGATTGCAGGATGCGGGTCCTTCCCGATTCGCGGGGGTCAGAATATCCCGAGATATTATTCAGGGTGGAAATTCTTCCTTCTAATGAAAAGCAGTTTCGGGAACACAGACCTTTCGCCGCACAACGCGAAGCCATTTGTAATGTTTCGATTTATACATTCTTTTTCAGGTCTAGAACCATTCATCTCGAAGGCTCTGAAGAGACGCCTGCAGGCATCTTGGTGCCTGCAGGCGGGGAGTACCCTGCGGGGGAGAACCAAGACGCCGAGGTGCTCCTCATGGCGGACGACCAGGCACTCAGGAGGACGCCTCAGAAACTTCGAGTCTATAAACTTATGGTACGCTGATCACGCCTATGAATAATTTGATTACCTGAAAACAAGAATGTGACTAAACGTGTACTTGGAATTAAAATACGAAAGGTTGAGAGGTTGTCATGGTAACTGCAAGGCGTTTTTCACGCATGAAAATGCAGGTCAATAAATTTTTAATATTATCCAAGTACACGCTCTGTCCCTTGTTACATTATACGAGGTATTTTCTTGTGATCGTCTTATTATGAAGTTTTCACCTAAGAGTGTATGAGAATTACGGATCGGACTGCATAGGAAACATTTCGAAAGCAAAGAACATTGACCTCGTAGACGAACATTAGGCCCGCCACTATACATCCCTTACGGTTCATTTAACGACGCTGCCAGTAGCTCATAGCTCCATACCGTTGAGCGAAATGGCTATTAATGAATTATGAACTGGCAAAGATACGGAAGGAAACGGTCGGGACCCAATTTTAGGTATTTTTCTGAGTTGTCTTAGGAACAACACGACAGGACGATGGGACTCGGGGCCCAGTTTGGAAAACAGGACTCCAGAATGCGAAAGAGCAAACCAATCGGCTCCGACGTTTCGAGTAAACTTTCTGTTGAATTTCCAAACGCTGTTACAGCAATATGTTACAAACACGAAGCAGAAATTCAACTGATGGCATTGCAAGGTTCAGTTTAAAAACTCTCAGGTAATTTGTGTTCAGGCTGCATTTAGGCCTCTATGCGGCACGACAGTCAAGCTCCGTCCGTACACGAGTTGAGGCTGAAGGACACATTCCGGCACATCCTCGTCGCTCCTTTCAGAAGCAGCCGACCACATGCTCTTCTAAATCTCCGACCTACTCACACACGTTTCGCCGCGTCACGACATTAATCGAGGAATTTCAGCCACTTCACGCTGTCTCGAAAGACCCCAGTCCTTGTTTAGGGGCTAACCTCAACTACGGAGCCCGAAGTTTCATCAGCCTGTTCACAGGAGCCCGTCACCGGGCCGTGTCCTGAACGACATGAACGCAGTCCACATTATCGCTTTAAAATATTTTAAGGATAATTTTAAGCACAACGCTTTCGCCTGAATAACATCCCTGAAGCTGTCTCATCCTTCGGCTAAAATCTTTTAAGTCCTTGAAATATTGCTCTCTCTCCGACTCCTGCTACATTCCCCACCCATCTCCTCCTCGTTGATGTAATTTGTTAAAGGCTACGCTTTGTGGAGGTCCTTAATCTGCACTCCTCTGCAGCCTCGTGCCAGTTCATCTCTCTCTTGGCCAAACATTCCCCAGCGGAGAAGGCGAACCGCAGACAAGTCGCCAGTGTCTCTTGGGAGTGCAAAATCAAAGCGTTAATTCATCATACAAAGACAAAAGAAAACAGTTTAGTTTCAAAGCCAAGGGCTGGAATTTGCAAAAACACATAAGGTAGCCACAATTAAGTTTCCTGCGCTAGTTCCGTCGGCTTACACTCGGCACATCTACACCTCACAAACGAAGATATTCGCTGAAGTACACGCGCGGCTGATGTTCAGAAAATACCGCGTACACGAAATACCCCTGGGTACGGGGTGTGGTAAGCATTAAAAATAATGGAGCGAGGCGAACACGTACAGAGGAGACGCGGGTGATTTATGAAAGTCGGAGCTACTTGGCAATCCATCGCGAAAGGAAGGTTGGTTTAAAAAATGTAGAACATTCAGCCAGAAGTAACGTTTTTGGGCACCGCGAGGCTCATTTGGATCTTTGTTTCGAGACGAAAATTCAGTTGCTCCGACAGGTTCTACAACTAAGAGTCGAGGGGGAAAAGCTGAGCGACTGTCGCCCTCCGGAAGGGAAATTAGATTTCCCACATTAACCAAGTTTCAATGAACGGAGGCCCTGAACAATTACACGTGCGGGTTCGTGGTCTTACAATTTTCTTTTGTCTAAATTGGTCGCCAGACGTTTTGCGAGTCGTCAGATGTAAGTTCAAGGACAGCTGTAACAGTGGAGGCTGGAGGGCACTAAGGAGATGTTCACGAATTATCCGGTCCGCTCCGAAGCCAGTAGTGAGGCGAGACTCGCGACATGTCTGGCGTCTTTGCGCAAGTCACAGACGCCCTTTTATGTAGCACGCGAAGACACAACAGACTTCTGCTAATGCTGAGTACTTTTTTTTTTTTGTTTTCAGAATCATCAAGGAGGAAAGCTGGACTAACAAACCTGAGAAATTACAAACAGAAAACTATAATTTCATTTCCTCAATGGCCCCTTTTGACTCTGGAATACTGCAGAAGTAATTAAACGTTCATCTTTATATAGACTCAGAATTAATTGATATTAAAACTCCCGTCTCGAACGGAGTCTATCCTGACATCTGCAGTCTTACTACTAAGTTACCCAAACAGTGGCTTCCTTCCTCCACTCCACTCCACAAGTTGTTTCAGAATAAAGATTCGTGTGACACGTCCACTGAAGCATGTGCGCTGTGTTTTCTGAATTAGATCACAATTAAAATTAATAATGTCTTTATAATAAAAACAGCTGTGAACTAATTCACCATATGCATTATTATTATCCCATCCATTCACCATTTTACAGGGCACTTACTTCCACGTACCCGAGACAGACCTTGCCCCTAAGGTTCATAGGGCAGCAGCCATTTCCGGGATCCATATTGTTTCTGGCAAATGCCACGTGTATTATATAATTTTATTTTATGAAGCGTCTGTCTCATTCCCACGCAGACACAGTCGGTACTTAAAGAAATCTGAGAACTCACGACCTCACGAGTAGTGCGCGTTATTGAGTTCATTGTGGTTGACGGTGCATGAAAGATTAAAGTCTTCTATTTGTAAGCGATATTCGTAAACTTTCAGTTTAATATATCAAATAATTTTGATGACTTGGCTGTATTAAAATCTTCTTCCACGTTACACTTTGTGAGAAAAGATCTGTATTTCGGAATAAGTTACATGCAGATTCTGCATCTCCACACATCACATGAACTTAACTTAACTAAAATTAAGTGGCGGTCATCCTAACACTGTTACCGTCTCAGTGAACAAATAACTACATACGATGACGTGCTTTTAAGAGGGAAAGACTTAGGTGCTTTATCTTCTCACAAAATCAAATAATACTACGTGTGGCAACATCGTAGCACGTACACAGAAGTACGCACATTTTAACTACACGCATTATTTTTGTTTCAACTTATAATTTACTTTCTGCGAAATCTCTGCGGAAAATACTGAGAAAGTCGCCTATTCTTTCCTGAAAAAAACATTCGTACTTCGACCCTAATTTCGAAAATCTTAAAGGTGTATGAAACAAAACAGCACTTCATACACGAACGTTAGTAAACACAGATTTCAATATCAGTAGGCCTATTCCCCCTTTAAATACTTATTATAAAGAGAACTTACAACATTTCCATGTAACGTCTTTCGAATTCATTGTCTGCGAAAGCCACGACGGTGTTCTACCAACCAATCATATTTAAGTGAGATACACAAGTTATGACACGCCTTGAAAATTTCGTGCGAGATCACATGTTACAGAAAGTTCCCAAATGATGCCCGCACATTACAGTACTAACCTTGTTATCGACCTCCGCGTGTTCTGGCATCAACAAGACAACCCCCTCCCCTCCCCACGTTACCGACGTGGTGTCAGGACCTATCAAGACAACACTTCCCCCGACCGACGGATAGGAGGCACAGCATCTGTTGAGTACCACCCCACCCCACACACCATCGCCACGTTACATCTTTCTGGAACAGCCTGTGTTTCTTACATCAGCCGCTCTACGAATGAAACTCTCCTCTGTTCCTCTGGGTTGTGACGGCGCGTACACTCGCTGGCAGACGCCCGTGTCCCGGCCACAGCCCAGAGTAAGAACGTGGGCATTTTAACCGCCGTGGTAACCTGCACGTGGTTTGCAGGTCTCAATCGCGACGGCCCCTGGCAACACGCACAGCATCGGTGTCGCACAAGTTGCCGTGTGTCAGGCGGAAACACAGTTAAAGTGCCCAGCAAAGGGACGGGACCGCGCGATGGCTTTGCGTGCGTAACTTAGATGGAACCACCTGGGACACCTAGAAAAGGCATTCTTTCATCTGGGGACGCTTTGTCCGTTTACTTTTAAGAACTCGTACTTCGCTTTTGAAACGTAATCATTTCATAACGCAGACACCGAGACCTGCGCGAAATAACCGCATGCACGACTACCAAAAACCAAAAACATTGTCTAAAGCTTCACGTTTCTCCTCTGCCCTTTGGTACAGGCGTCGGTCTCTGTAAGTAACGAAGTCAAATTTTAAGTTTAGTGAAAATAAAGACGAGGGACTTAACAAAATTCAATTAAGTTTGCACGTGACTTATTAATTTATTTGTTGTTTATTTAACGACACCGACTACGAGATGATTAATAATTAATTAATTCAAAATTACAAGGAACGAAGCGGCTCTGACCTCACCGCAGCTGAACGTCAGAGTCGTCACTACAGCGAGTTCGACTATCGACCGAGATGAAGAGGTCATTCTCCTTCATTTCTTTTCGTGTTAATAAACCCGCGGAAAGAACAACCGTGCGTGTATGATTACCGAAGTTTCTACCGAGAAGACTGGGACAACAGGATCCTCACAAACGATAACCACCTTACAAGTCTACATGACATGATAACTGAAAAAAAGGACCGTGGTCTGACATGTCAGCGGGAGGAAAGATGAAGGACAGAGTAACCTTGGGCCTGTGACCAGTGGCTCCTCCACATTTTTAGGCGGTCTGCAAGCGAAACTGACTTCTCGACACTCTCCACTCACAGGATCCCGAACACCAAAAGCTGTACCATCAAACTGTGCATGTGTTAGGGCGAGGTACACACAGTCAATGCCCCTCTCTGGCCCTTCACCTGTCAGCCCACAGGATCGCGAACCACGGATGAGTCGGCTTCAGTCTTGAGAGCTCCGACTTCCGCCTCCTACGGTATCATCTTCAGAGTCATCTCATTTCACAGACACAGAGCGAATAACGAACACAAATTCCCTGATTCAGCATCACCGGTTATCGCCATTGCGCGCTACACTGGAACTCTTCAATTCATTTCGTGTGTGGCCAGCGTTTCTACCGAAAGTTTGTGATTCAGATGCCACATTTAAGGGACTCATCGTCCGTCTCCTGATGATACATGAGCGTAATGATGACTGGAGAAAACCATGTTTCAGTGCCACTTTGTCCACGACATGAACTGCCCTGGGTACGAACCCGAGCCTGCACGGACAGAAGCCGCCTTGCGCTGTGACACGGCCTTCTATAAATATTACTAAGGGCCCCTACCAACTTCCTCGTCAGCACAGCAAAGTTCCTGTCCAGAACATGACAAAGTCCGGTAGGAACTTAAATACAAGCCATCACATTTTCTGTCTTATTTCGCCTGCCGTGGGTAAAATTGATTAAGTAATTATTATTCCTGAAAGATTTATCAGCCTATCGTCTTTCGCGCCTCTTACAAATTCTCCTAAAATAAAAAAGTCCTTCACATTTTGTTCAGTGGTCAGAACTCGTAAAAGGCAAAAAGAGAAGAAACTGTTACTTAAACTTCCTGAGTAGAAAATTCGATTGTTACACCGATCATGCACACGGAACGTCCAATGCATTACAAGATTTGTGACGTGATTTAAGAAGATTCTTCTGTTGGGCGTGCAACTACCGAACACTGCTCGGCGACACCTCTTCGCTTGTTTGATCTGGCTCAAGTAAGAACATTTTTAAAGAGAGCAGACCGTTTTAAATTGTGTCTGACATAATTTTTCCGATTTCCTAAATGGGCGCATTCAACACCGCGTTCATATTTGGGCAATCCGTACACAATCGATCTACACCGACTGCTTGTGACTTCGTCCGCCATCTAGCAAGCAAATTTTAACTAGTATATATCGTCTAGTGTGGTATCTTACCACCAGATGGCAAGAAATTTGCATTCAACACGTCACGCCATCCACAAAAGAAAAGTGGTCGCTGCCTGAATGTTCCTACTTCAATTTGTTTGTAAACAAAGTGACTCACATTTCCCCCACAAAACCAATCGATAATCACCGGCTTGCACTTTGGAAAAATGAGCCACAAATGTGTGCAACTCTTGGCGTCTGTAAAAAGTCACACGAAACAAAACAACGGACGACGGATCATTCACAGAATTACAAATAAAAACAACCGGCGATTCCTTTCGCACATCACGACGTTCAAAAACATGAATTTCCTGATCTCCAAGATCAGATATGAACCCGAGACCTTCCCAGTACGAAGTCACTCGGCTAGCAGTGAACAAGGCAGCATGTTTTTTTTAATAGAAGCATGTAATTAAATCTGTAACTTTCTTCGAAATTTCCATTTAATGAGTAGGTAGCCATATTTAAAAAGTACAGCTCACGAAAAGGAATTTTCAATTTTTGTTTTCGGTTGTCCTACACGCACAAAATACATAAAGTATTTCATATGCCCTGAGGCGTATATATTAACTTCGAATAAAGACATTTCTTCCATTCCAGTCCAACGAAAAGTTGGTAAATTAAAATTCGAATGTTCGGGCATGTTGACGTAATTAAATTAGCACGATATTTATTATTTGTGCAGTGCGAGGCGGGTGGGGTGCTTGGCCTCAGCACAGCCATTGCTGTATTCTGGTCTGTGGATTCTCGGTCATGGCGGCTTTCGGACCGAAACGATTGGCTACGTGATCACATTCGTAATAAACTACTAGGGTTCTAGATTACACCGTTCAGAAATATTAGTTTTTACGTTTATGTGGCATTAAGATTTCAGTACACGAAAAACACAAATCCGACAGATACCGACAGCTATAAAACTGAAGTCTAACCTACCTTTACAGGATACAACGCAGACACACATGTAGAAGTCCACCATGGTCCCACTGTCTTCCGTCACGTCACACACTTATCACTAAACACGTAGAAAGAAGATCCCGAATTACGGAAATAATTCCACGCTAATGAAAATGCAATCCACCTTCACAATCACACAAAACTCTTTCAACTAAACGTCAAGATGGCGGCGCATTTGGCAAGTACTGACAAGCATTACTAGCTGCAAGATTTAGGCTGATCTGGAGACCCCTTCCTTTCACTACACACTCGACTACATCAGGGCGAGTCGGGTAACTCGATTCGAGTAGCACTGATAGAAGGAACACCAACTGGAATGCAAACCCTCGATTGAAAACACCTTTGATGGCGTGGTAGTTAGCGCCACCTAACCCTGCGAAGCACGAAGGTCTTGTATATAGCATTTAAAAATTCTGAACGTGCTTAAAAAAAAGAAAGAAATATACGCGTCTCCATTACGAAAACTGAGTGGTGGATGCTGTTTAGACGAATGTAATCGTTGTTTATAGTGAGAATCACACAGAAGTCACGAATAGGTTTAGTGAACAAAATTCAGAGTTTTTAATACTGAAGCACACACAGACAATACACTTTTCGGGATAATATAATTACTGGCAAGGAAATATGTGAACTGTATATTTTAATGGCCCTGAATAGACAAGTGTTGCCTGTAATATTTCATGGGACAACAGACAACATGCATGTTCTGCCATCAATCATACCAACATGGGCGCGTAAAAGACCCTAACATTGTTTACATAAATACCTTCAGATGAGAGCAACTTTGGAAGTCGTGTTAAATGCCTGCAATATTTATATTTCAGAAATAAATTCTTAATTATAACAGGCCAGCCAACTTAATCCATACAAACTCTAGAAGAGTTATTAGTCTAAGTGGGACTCGAGTAAACGCCGTGTTACTTAAAGGTCCAGTGTGGATTACAGAAAGGCGGAAATTATAATCAACAGAGTAGAAGCCCAGTAATCAAGAACGATTATCTGTAATTTTTAAGTGTAAACGTAGTGATGTTAAATGATCGCGGATTAAGTTGAACCTACATGTGAAGAATCAAACTGTTACAAGTGACGGTTCTTTGTTTCGGTAGGAAAAAGTGTCAATCTTGTCGTAGGGCCTTACGAAGGATTCCCCCCCCGTTCCCAGGGGTGTCCCACTTACATTTTTTTAAAAAAACAGTTACCTTAAGTGCCAGTGATGGAGCTCCTGATAATTTTACCATCGTCGTAGGGCAGTTTCTGGAGTGGCGTTTAATCACGAGTCACAATCACAAATCATTAAATTTTAGGCAGTCGATGCAGTGCGTCTCCACATTCTGCACGCACGGTCGTAAGTGCGTGCAGCTTCGGCCTTCGTCGATTAGGGGAGTGGAACCGGCTGTGGGAACTTGTGAGTGGGGGGAAGGGGTTACGCGACTGGGAAACCAGAGGAATGGGATGATATTTCGCGGAAAATAGAAGTAAGAATAATCGAAGGAAGAGGCGAGGACAGGATTAACGAAAGAGAAGCCAGAAAGGCGAAACTGGGCTGCAGTTAAGGACTAGTAAGGCTGAAGATGACTAAGTAAGGGGCTCGTAGGGATGTTCAATGCGGAAGGCAGGGTGACAGCAGTGAAATAGGTAAAGCTTAGTTTTTATCCGTGATCACGTTTCATGAAGACAATTTATACATCGCACTGTGAAAGCTGAAACCTAAAGTCAAGAGAAATTTCAGTGTAAAAATGTTCGTATACACAAATACAGCGCAAAAACTGATTATGAATTAATCCGAAAGACAAACAGACGGCTATGGTATAATTTTATTACACATTTAACTTTCATTTGGGTACAACACATCGTTATGATAAATTAGTACGTCGTCACACGCTGAATAAAATAGTAACAAATAAACTTTAAGTCCTGAAGTTAACAGTTATTTGTGAGGACTGAAGATACACATCAGCATTGGTTAGCCGATTATTTAAATAAGTTTCTCTTTTACGAGCACCAAGATAACACTCGAATACGACGTAAAATGAGATCTCGAGATTATTGAAGTGCCAATGAATGTTAACAATTTGCGCAGTTCTAAGAATAAAGGCATAATTTGATTTGGCGATTCTTAAGAATGCCCTAATTACAGCTCAGTTCCGCTTTGGAAGCTCAAATCCAAGTCACATTTCAAAGTTGTCGCGTTGGGTACCACCAAATATTTAGAAATATTCGTGTTCGCCAAAATAAATTACGTCTTTAAACACACAATAACATGTAAGATTTGAGGTTTTCACGGCGGTGAGTATGAAGATTTCTGTCTTCTGGGCTGTTGCGCTGTGTAGACTGGAACATTCATCGCCCTGATGACGGAGGCAGTTTGACCTCCGAAACGTTGGTAAACATCGACCAGACTACACGGCGCAACAACCCAGAAGACAGAAATCAACACACAATAATATAACAAATTGATAGCATTACACTTTGCTGTTAAATGAAGACAACATGAAAAGAGCTGACCTCTTCAGGAAGTACAACTCATATTTAAAGCGTTCCTTTAATAAGAAACTTAAGCACAGTGACTGTTACAACATGCATTTTGCAAGACAGAGCGTCTCCTTCCCTCGCTCGAAAATGTTCATTGGGTGCGTCAGATAAAAGTGGTTTCGGTGGCAGTCTAAGACGAACGGACGAACGGCGTTCGTCAGGGAAGCCAGCCGCCGTCTACTTCGCTTCAACGTCGCCCGTGGAGTGTCGGAGGGCTTGGAACTGCAAGAAACGATAACAGACGAGAAATTAGGGCGTAACCGCGGGGCCATTGCCAGATAAACTTCGAGGAGCAGAAAGATAGTGTTTTCTGAAACGTTTCGCTCCAGAGAGCTCTTTAAATATAAGCCTAGTAACACAATATCTTTTTAAAAAGTCCACAAATCTTGCAAACATCAATACACCTATTTTGACTACATCGTGAAAGAGCTATGTTAATTGGGAGCCACGTTCATTTGACGTTCAAATCTTTAAACAAAAACTTATCCAGAGATATTTAACATTTAATTTGTGCAATGACAAATTTCAAGATAGCTGCGAATTAACAAGGAGCCATGATAGAGCGTCGCAATGTTCGGCGTCGCGACGCCAGGCGTCGGTTTGCTAATCTTGCAGCCAAAGTTATCCAAATCGATCGAGTCACATTCCTGGGTCTTGTGATGACGTTAGGTTAGGTTAGGTTAGGTTAGTTTAGGTTAGGTTAAGTTAGGTTAGGTTAGGTTATGTTAGGTTAGGTTAGGTTATGTTGGCGTCTTCGGTAAAATTTCGTCCTTCAAGAACCTTGTTACGCAAGGCGTCAATTTTCTATCATCGTGCCAAACGTTATACCAAGGGTGGTATGCTTCATCTGGCGTGACGGCGGAAGGCGTCGTGACGCCAGGCGTCGGTTTTCTAATTTAGTCAGCAATGATACTTAAATCCATGTGCGATAACACTGGCGCCATGATAGAGCGTCGCAATGTTCGGCGTCGCGACGCCAGGCGTCGGTTTGCTAATCTTGCAGCCAAAGTTATCCAAATCGATCGAGTCACATTCCTGGGTATTGTGATGACGTTAGGTTAGGTTAGTTTAGGTTAGGTTAGGTTATGTTGGCGTCTTCGGTAAAATTTCGTCCTTCAAGAACCTTGTTACGCAAGGCGTCGATTTTTTATCATCGTGCCAAACGTTATACCAAGGGTGGTATGCTTCATCTGGCGTGACGGCGGATGGCGTCGCGACGCCACGCGTCGGTTTTCTAATTTCGTCAGCAATGATATAAGATTAACGCAAGAAGAAACTGCATGGAGCTGAGCTTACAGTGGCTCATCTTGTCGAGAACTTCCCCGCCTTTTACAGAACCCATTCATAACTGCTTGTCCCTGTCCTGAGCGACGCGAATCCAGCGCGCAGCGTCGGATTCTCCGCGACTGAACGATGTCCTTACCCATTGCCTCAAGAAGGGAGTGAGGTTGTACTTTGCTGGCAGCGGCGGAGGCTGGCGGGGGGAGATGCCCGCGGTCGCCGACCACGCCGAGGGCAGAGCGCCCTGCTGGACCATCGCGTCGTCTGCATCCTCCTCTTCTGGACGGAACACCAGTAGCGGTTGCTGGTCGGAATCTGGCCCCGGAAGCAGGATGGCGTTCCCGTCCGTTCGCTTGCCGTGGCCCCCGAAGCAAGAATGTCCGAACGCCGAACACCCACCTGCTACAAACAGCACATATACTGCTCTGATAGCCACAACAACGCCCACTCGGACCTCGTATGACGCTAAATTACTCAGTGAAGAAGTGTTCGCCTAGAGAAGCCGAAACGCCGTCAAGAAATGACACTCGCGACAAGTATCGATCGTGTTCTGTTCGAATGCCACCCTCGCACCTCGCGTACCGGAAGTAAATGCAAATCGTACGTCCGTAATTCGCCCGCTGCTGTTTCGGATCAAGGCTTCCTCCAGATCGGAGTCCACCGACGAAGCGGATGTTACCTTGTGGTGGGGGGCGCAGACATCTGCCTTACCTGCGACTAGCAGAGAGAACTTTACGGAACTCAGAACAACTTGGTAAAGATGACGATACATTTCTCAAAAACGTACATGGAATTTTCCCGTTCAGATGCCCCCAGTGGAACGGTCGCCGGTGACTGAAGTCAGTGGCGTTTTTTTTCCTTCCAATTTTAGAATCGGAATTGCAATTCGGTTTAGCAGAAACAGATTCGAAACCCGCGTATTTCTTATGACACTCTATGACGTCACATCGAGCCTCATGGGCCTTACTGAGTGGCGTTCAGCGCTGTTCGAACGGCGTTCATGTTCAGGTAGTTACAAGAAGGAAGAACGAACAATAAGACGTCAATACCTTCGTCCATAAGGCTGTTTGTCGCACTCATGATCAGCCTCACAATACAAATAAATAAATAAAATCTTGACATCAACAACGATATCATCGACAATGATATTCACACAAATACGTTGTCCCAAAAGTGTGAATCGCTGCTGTGTTTTCTATTGTTTTACTAATCAAATAGAACATTGGCAAAATCCCAATGACCCGTTCTGCAGCCGTTGGATTTACAGTGTTACCGGCCCCCTCGGTCGGCGGACCCCAATGAGCTTCTGCCTGGCTATTAACGTGAAATTGCTGCAGCGCGCTTATTAAACGGCGTTAAGAATCTTTAATGGCTTTGCTGGAATCTCTTTCTGCAAGATTATTAAAATCACCAACTGCGCCAACAGTTTTATACCTGATAAAAGAGCGCGGCTTTTGTTTTAAACAGAGGCGGTTCGTGGTTTGCGATGTTTTTTGTGGGGAAGCCGCGTAATCAGCGCAAGATGAACGCCTTTTAAGGAAAACACGGACAAGCTTTAAATACAACATAAGACGCCCATGTGACTGACACGTCATATTGATTTCATGGCGAGGCGAATTATTAATTTCCTGTAATTCCACCGATAACTTCAGGTTTCTTTTCGGGTTTTCGTAATAGTTTTGTGAAAAAATATTAAAGTTGGTACGACGATGAACACTGTGTTTCATCTCTGACACCGGTTCAATTTCTGAAGCTCGCAAGTTCTGACGAATGTACGTCTCCATGTCTAAACTGAATTAAATGAATTCAGATAGTTTCGAAATTTGTGCATGGAGCCAATATATTTTATTTTAATTAGCATAATTTTGTTGTATTCCTTCCACGCACACACACATTAAAAGATCTAGTGGTCTTCGCGGAATTTAATTATATTCTTTGAGTATTTGTTTTGCATCCGGAGAGTTGGTCCAGATTTCGGCATGCTGTTTTCTTTATAATTATACGCAATAAAATACTGAGATGAAGGTGGACGCAACAAGTCTCGATGTCCTCAGTTGCTGACCGAGTTACTGATCCCTGCATGCAGCAGTGGCGGATTCCTTGTACGGAGGTGAACCACCTGACCCCCAAGGTCACCAGACATCACGCCCCTGGAATTGTTCTTGTGGGATTACGCCATTGCAGTGCCGCGACTCCAGAGATGCCTGAACTGTCTACTATGGAAACTCGACGACTTAACACGACAGAAAGACGAATTTCGCGCCAGTCCGTCGTCTGTGACTCGAAATGAATTACGCGCAGAATTTCGGAAGCGCAGTCCCCTGTGACGACCTCTGAACCCACCCCAAATTCAGAACGCGCACGACGGACTTCATTTCCTGCTGATTGTCGCCTACGCCTACCCCCCTCACTCATTTCGGGTAGCCTCATTATTTCGTCTGCAACTCAGTGGTTAGCGTAATATTCGGGGGGGGGGCGAGGTCTCCCCCCCCCCCCGAATACAAAACTTACAGGGATACCGACTACTCTGACTGAGATTTTACGTGGTTTTCTGCAGTTACACCAGGCAAATGCTGAGAAAAGCCACGGCCACCGCACCCCGATTTGTAATCTGTTACTTGCGTTTACTCATGAAAGTAAGTAGAGGTTACAAAACGCTGCCTTGTCTGTCTCAGCCCCCCTGTGAGGCTCCTTCCATCCGGTCACTTCGGAACGGAAAAATTACACAACCCGGTTGAATAAAACGAGCTCATAAATCGGGGCTTCAGGACACACGAAAATATATTTGGAACTCGTATTTGTCGCTCTGAATGAAGAGGTGGAGGGCGCGTACGAAACGTGGGGCGACGAGGCAGCGGGCGAAGTCCCATATTTCTTAATGCAATCTAATGCGACTAAACATCAGGCGACGCGGCTCCATATTCCCAGGATACTCTGGACACTGTACGGCAATTTAACTCCATTTTAGTTTGTGGTCGCAGCTAGGAATAGTTTCTCCAGCCGCTTTTACCTTCCAGGCTTTCATCACATCCTACACGCCCAGATCGTAAAGTCTGTGTCCTTCGCAACGTCCTCAGGATTACCAACAGTATTAAAGGATTCCGGGATAGAATCAAAATGCGATTCGCAATGAACGTCACATTCGCGGGAATGTTCGGCATTGCCCTCAGGTCGTCTACCTAAAAACACAGAAATTTAAAAATTCAAAAATATAATTTTTCCTCCTCCTTTAGGTGAGTGTGCACGTTGACCTCCCACATTGTGGTTAAAGAAAACACATTTTCGGTTCCCGTGTTTGTGAACGTGTCCTTATTTAATGTGTCAGCGTCGTTGGATAAACTAGCCATAAACAAACAAACTATATTTTGTCGACACCGAAAAAGGAGGCAGAAGGACTCAGGAACTCGCCGTGGAGTGACTTTCAAGCAGCTGGAGCAGAATCTAAGCAAACAAATGGAAGGCCTCAGTCAGGTCGCGCAGTTATTATTGTCATTATTACGACAGGCTGAGACTGCGACTGAACATGGAGCAGGGGCTTAATGATGCTGAGTGGGGAAGACCTAAGGACTCCCGAGAAAAACCTGTCCCAGTGCCACTCCGTCCACCGCAAATCCCACATGGACTGTCCTGGGCGCGAACCCGGGCGTCTTGCTGGTGTGACCCGGCTTAATCAGCTGCTGTCTGAGGTTCGAACCGTGTACCTTGGAGTGGGGGACCACACGCACTGCCGCTGAGCCAGTACCGTCTGTTTTTAATCGAATGACAACTGCGGCCCGCGGGGCGCACGCTTTGTTTGCAGAGCTCTGACTTGTACTGCGCGCCAAAGCATCATCACAATGATTACGAACGGAATAATTACCGTGTTTTCCTCCAGCCAACTGAAGTATAAACTGAGGAAGAACTGCAAGGAAAGAGGCGGGTAATTGGTTTAATGAAGTTAGAACTTCATCGAGAAGACGTGAGAGCCCTCGACATCTCACAGGCATCGTCTAACTAAGGTTCTCAATTAATTACTAATGCGTTCTTTCCATTCTCTTCTTCACACTCTAAAACTTGACGACAAAAACATTTTCGTTCCGTCAACTTCGCCAGGGGTTCACAACGTTCGTTTTTCAGTGGCCACGACGCCTGTCAGTTCTGATCCTCGTTTCTGATTCATCCCAGGAAACTCCGCAGGCCCCAGGGGGCACACTGTCTCTGCGCTTAATTAAGCGGCAGGTCATTCGGGTGTATTGGGGCGTGGAGTTGACCTCGGCACTAGATGGAGGTGAGTGGAGAGGAGGCTGGATGGGGCGGCTAAGAGAAAAACAACTTACCCCTGCCAGGAATCGAACCCAGTTTGCCCAGTCCGTAGCCTAGTCTTTCTGTTGACAGACTAGCATCAGACACAATGTTCTGAAAAATGCAGATAACAGTTTTTTTTAATATCGTAAGTTGGGAAACCATGGCCCATTTGAGAATGTTGGCGATCCCTGAGCGAAGGCAGGGAGAGTCTGCAGTCCCTCCCCTTGAAAGTATGCTACCTTTAATTAGCTAATTGCAGTTCAGTTCCAAAATCAGCCGAGCGTTAATATCAGCCAAGAGACAACGAGGGGGCTGCGCCTTGTAGCCACTGCCCTCTGCAGGCTAATGGCAGGGGACGTTAACATGGCTGGTGAAATGAGACGCCATTAACACTCACAAACTGAGCGTCCGAGCGGCAGCACTCGCCATTCTGCAAGAAACGGTGCGTGATAATCCTGCAAGTAAATGACGGATTTTCATGAAACCAGGTAAGAGCGGCATAACGTTTTTTTTTAAAAAAAACCCGGCGTCGTTTGCAGAGGATGAATGACGATTATATCACAGAACATGCACACATGTTTGCTATAAGAGGAAACATATTAGCGGAGACAGAAGTGGAGGAAGGGGGTTACGGCCCGTACGAAGTAGCATCTGATGTTCTCACGGCGCCAAAATCTTGGCCTGTAGGAACGCGATGTCAGCACAGACACGAGGTCTGTTCGAAGTGTCGTGCAGGAGAGAAGCATTCATATGCGGCACCGTCTTCAAAATCAATGCTACCAACATAAACTTACAGCGGGGAAGAATGACTGCCTCGCACGCGGGCGTGCAGAAGAATTGATTTGTTACCGAGAACAAGACGATACTGAACAATAATTAACAATTTCTAATAGACCGTCGTCGAGAGGCTGCAAACTGTGTAGCCTCCTATCACTTGGTGCAAATAATTTCCTCCGTACGCTCGTCTCGATCACCCGTGAGGGCGACCCTCTGATGGCAACTACGCCGACCTGCGCTGCTTTGCTTTGAAGTCGTTCCACCACAGCAGCTGCTGGGATTCGGAAGTGTAGCGTGGCTTGGTGTTAAATTTTGTTCCTGTCAGGAAAACTGACATTCCTTTCCTCCAATCAGTTTAAGAACGATCTTCCTCCCTCCCTCGCGCAATGCACAACTGCTACGCGCTCTTGGCTCTGGTCCGTCCACAGAATGGACACAACTACACGGATCTGCTGCTTGTTTAAGAAAGGGAGAGATTACTGGTACTTTGTTATTTGCTCGTCAATTATTTTGCATGTAGCTGCTATTACCAATCTTGGGACGAACATTTATGAAGACAAATTAAGGAAGATTGTAAGAGAACTGCCAGACTTCAACACAGACTGCGCGAGCAGACACGACAGCTCATAACGGGATTTCGGAAGCAAAGTCGCAGCTGAGTAAACGCCACTCCGTCAAGACTCCGACCTATCGGAGAAGGAACCAATTTCTTTTTCAAGCAGCGCGTGTCTCGTGTAATAGACGCGTGTTCTAAGAGCCAAAATAATGTATTTCATTCCGAAAAGAGAGTAAAGTTGACAAGGAATCTTGTATGTTTATTATTTCTCAAATTACCTGCGCGTCCCTTCAGTACGTCACGGATTACACGCACACATGACTTGTGACGACTATATAATTTATTTAAATGTGATATCTTGACATAAGCCTACTGCCAAGGCATGGTACCAACTGTTACTCTGAACATATGGTCGTCATCGCCCTGATGATGGAGGCAGCAGGGACCTCTGAAACGACGGTAAACTTCTACGAGACAGAAGACAGCCGTCTTAGAAAGTCACTCAGTTGACAAAGAAATTCCCCGCCCTATTCCAATCGAGCTTTCACCCTCACACCACATTCCTTCGAGATCCACTTTAATATTATCCTCCCACTTACGTCGTTGTCTCTCGCGTCGCGTCGCCCCTTCGGGCGCCGCCCCAACAACAGACAATGGCGCCAACAAAGAGAAACGTTTTAACCTAATTTAAAATGAGCTGCATAAAAAATATACTCGTGAATAGCAGCGAACTCTAAAAGGAAGAAAACATTTACATTTGTTGACGGAAATGAAAGTTGCTATGATTTTATTTCCCTTTGTAATCAGCAGACTGTTGAAATATTGATTTCCCACCCTTTATATTTCGTCGGAACACCTGATTGAATGTCCACAGTTGATACGACGAGCCCGTGACTGCCAATCAATGAACGGAACCCAAAATTCCGCCTTGGAGTAACAGTTTTCCCAGAAACTCACGACTTGCATAAGCATTATTCCTCGCTCGCCCTGACCAAGTAATACGTCGTCCTAAGACAGGGGCTTCAGCTCCTACGAGGCACCTGGGATGGACTCGGAGTAAAGACAGCTCAGTAGAAGTTAAATTAAAACTGACGGACGACATGTCTGATATTAACCAAAACATTTCCAAGGGAACACCACAATCATTTTTGAAAAGTACATATATACGTGAACTACTGCACTTCTAATTCCATCAGAGGAGAGAGTGACAAGGACGCTCGAAATGGCGGACGTCCGTCGCCGCCAAAGATGCCAGTGGGTTTCACTGTCGAGTCGGATGAAGGAAGGAAGGAAGGAAGGAAGGAAGGAAGGAAGGAAAGAAGGAAGGAAGGAAGGAAGGAAAGAAGGAAGGAAGGAAGGAAGGAAGGAAAGAAGGAAGGAAGGAAGGAAGGAAAGAAGGAAGGAAGGAAAGAAGGAAGGAAGGAAGGAAAGAAGGAAGGAAAGAAGGAAGGAAGGAAGGAAGGAAAGAAGGAAGGAAGGAAGGAAAGAAGGAAGGAAAGAAGGAAGGAAAGAAGGAAGGAAGGAAGGAAGGAAGGAAGGAAAGAAGGAAGGAAGGAAGGATTTGCCAACTGCGCGAGGTAAGCCAAAGGCCCCTTCAAGAAGGCTCTGTTGTGAGACCTGCCGATCTGTGTGATAGAATCCATAAAGCTGTCCTATTTAGGCGCATTCTCAGAAGACGTTCCATTCATCCCTTGTTCTTTGTTAAAGTTACTAAGCTTTATGACGGTCATAAAAGCGATTCCCCTGAAAACCTCACACGGCCGGTGTTTCGGCTAACATCGGCTCTCGTTTCGCGATAGTCCCTCGTGTTGAGGTGCGAGTCCTCATGATGGCGGCCCAAGTGACTGCCCCCCGTCACTACCCCAGCGTTCATTGTCGTTGGCTGCATTTTCATCGCGACAGATATTCTCCCTGCTTATTTGATGGATTTTAAAAGTTACGTGATTTAACTGTTAAATGAGGTCGGAACAGGCCACGAGGCCTAAATCCATGAAGGTATTATGATGAACTGTTAAATGACG